>NC_037674.1:6268194-6618221 GCF_003255815.1 Theropithecus gelada
GGAAGGAGGGAGGGAGGGAGGGAGGGGGGGAGGGAAGGAAGGAAGGAAGGAAGGAAAAATTTGCAGAAAGTGTGTTTGGGTTAACAAGGGATAGGAACTGAGAATGGAGAAGGAAGATGAGACACATTTTCTCTGTCTGAATCAGATATTTAGGGAGGAATTAAGAATGGAGCTCTGCCTCTCTCTGAGTGCACTTGATGAATATGGGTTTGATTTTGGAAAAGACTGCCTTTGGTCATGTTCTCAAAACGCCATTGTTTTGAACTATCCAGCAGCAGTTTTAATTCATGGTATTTGCAATTATATTTATAACATAAATTGGCTATTCTCTGCAGTGTATTTTTTTAGACCCCAGAAAATGTAATTGGAAATATCAACTCCTGTTGAAGGTGTTTGCTGTAACTGTCTATGTTTTATTATTTTCTGGGAGAAGTTTGGAGTTGTGTTTGGTTTGGCTCTGTGCAACCTCATTTATTTGCTCTGTAAAGTTGACAAGCACAAGAAGTGAAATGACACTCCGGCATTTTAAGATGCGAGTCATCTTCATTCTGAACTAAGTGAAAACAAAACAGATTTTCCATCAACCTAAAATCCTCTTACTGGGGGCAGTAGATGTTTTTAGAAAATTGGCTTTGGCTTTGGTTGAAAATGTTTGGAAGATGTCCTATAATTTGCGTGTGTGTGTGTCCGTGTGTGTGTGTGTGTGTCTGTGTGTGTGTGTGTGTCTGTGTGTGTGTGTAAATGCAGTACCTGGGAAAACGGAAGACTTCAGCCAGGGGAATAAGAGGACTCAATACCCCCAAGCCTTCCATGGCCTAGAGATTAAGGGGATTCAATGTCTTAAAACCTCCATTAAGTAGACAGTAGCAAGAGACCTGTTGCCCTCAGTGATATGCAGAGGTATCTGATGGGTCAGTATCTGCCGTTCTCCTCTTTTGCAAGCTCTGAGGTTAGACTCAGCCATGGGTGAAGGAATTACAGCATCCATTGGGAGCAGGCAGAGTCTAGGAAACAGATTGGTCTGTTACCCTGGATGCCCATCATGCCAGGAGCAATTTTCCCAGCCTCTTGTAGAAAGCACCTATTAGTATCTATCTCACTGCTTTTCAGAAACTGTATCTTCAGTTCTAAGTGGGGAGAAATGCATTTACAATGCTAGAGCTGACTTTAAGAAAACAAGTTAACATCAGGCCACAGTACTCCCCTCCCCCGCTGCTGAGACCGTCTTGTTGCTGCGCACCTTGTCCCCTCCTCCCTCACGGCTTCTGGCTCCCACTCCCCCAACCCCTGGTCCCCTGTCTGCCCCCACCGTGAAAGTGGCAAGCGCAGGTATCCTCCTCCCTCATCACAACTTACCCATCCTGTGTCTGTTCCCCCAGGGTGGGGAATGCCTGAAATGCCTTAAGGTAGGGGTAATGCTCTTGGAAGGTGGCCCTGGCTCTCCTGGAGACAGGGCACAGGAGTGGGCAAATTCTGCAGGCATGGTGAGGTGGAAATCTTGCTGCTCAGGAATCATGGCCACAGTGCCCTTTTTTGTTAATCATTAAAAAGCATACTACATGAATATATAAAGTTGTAAAACCCCATAGAAGAGCCAAGTGAAGTCCTGTTTACACACTCCTCCTGATCCCCACTCTCCCATGCTTAGTGTTTGATGCGTATTCTTCTTTTTTTTTTTTTCGTGACGGAGTCTCACTCTGTTGCTCAGGCTGCAGTGCAATGGCATGATCTCGGCGCACTGCAACCTCCGCCTCCTGGATTCAAACGATTCCCCTGCAAGTAGCTGGGATTACAGGTGCCCGCAACCATGCCCAGCTAATTTTGTACTTTTAGTAGAGATGAGGCTTCACCATGTTGAACAGGCTGGTCTCAAACTCCTGACCTCAGGTGATCTGCCCACCTCAGCCTCCCAAAATGCTGGGATTACAGGCGTGAGCCACCATGCCTGGCCTAATGTGTATTATTCTAGACCTCTGCTGCCTAATAGAAATAGCACATACGCAACAGATATAATTTCAAACTGTGTAGTAGCCACTTAGAAAGAAAAAGTAAAAACAAATAACTGAAATTAACTTTAATTCTATAATTCATTTAACACAATGTATCTAAAATATGATTGTTTCAACATGTAGTCAATACCAAACACGTACTAATGAGGTATTTTATGTCTTTCTTTGTTGTTCTAAGTCTTTGAAATCCTCCTACACACCTCATTTTCAGCTCTCATGTCACAGTGAACACTAGCGTGCCATCTCACACTCACAGTGTGTCTCCATTCACCCTGGCCACATCTCAGGGGCACAACAGTCTCAGGTTACCAGGGTCTACCATGCAGGACAGCTCCACTCTCGAATATTGGGAAGTTTGTTCTTGTGGAGCTGGATCACGCCGGAAAGATTTTACTACAATTTTTTTTCAATTCATAATGGAGATGTTTTATACTTTAGAGTTCTATGTTAGTCTTCTTCATGGTTGCATAGTCCATGATTTGGTATATCGTTGTTTTAATCAGTCCCCAAGGTAGACTCACACAAAAGTGGAGGTTTCCAATTTTTCACTTAGTTTAAAATATACTGCAACAAACATCCACACATTGCCTATTTACATGCAAAAGTATTTCCAGATGATAGATCTGTAGAAGTGGAAGTGCTGGGTCAAAGACAAGTATGCACCCGTTGCTCTGAGAGGCAAGCCAGTCCTTAGCCAAGTCGGCCACCCATCCGCCTTGGGTTTGGACCTTCTTCCCTTAGAGGTAAAAGCAAAGAGTTGCACTGGATACCCTCCATGGTTCCTAGATGCTCAGTTCCATGGCCCGAAGGGTGGCGATTGCTGCCAATGCCTTTGGTGGATGTGGTCTTGGGTGGGTGGGTGACAGCTGCCTGCTGCTGCTGGAAGGCAGGCCTGGATGGGGCAGACAAGCAAATCGACCACACACACCTTGTCTAGGTCAGCAGAAAACACTCAGAAAAGACCCCAACTCTTTTATTTGTAGAATTGCTCTTTGGCTACTTTTCATGAATATGGATCATTCATTAAATGTTATCATAGTAAAAGAGCAGAGCAGCAAGGGGCCCAGCAGTCTGATTCCCGTGCTGGCAGCCTCCACCGTCACGCTGAGCTATGGTGAAAGCCTAGGGTTCCACCCGCCCTCCCCTCACTCCTGCTGATGTGCACCCTTTCCCCACCCTGGTGGCCCCAGCAAACATCACAGTCCTTGAGGGCCAGGAGGCTTGGGTACCCAGATGGCCACACCTCACAGGCCTAGTGCCTGGGCACTCTGGTGAGGCACTTCCCTGGACTGTGGGAGCCCTGCTAGAGGAAGCTCGAGGGCAGGGACCTGGATGGGTAGTAAAGGACAGAGAGTATCTGGAAAGGAGAGGGTACTACCTGTGGGAACCAGGCAGGCACAGGAGGCTGGCCCTGAGCCTTTGCGCCTCTCTCCTGTGGACACTGGCTGCACCCACTTAGCCCCTGAAAACCAGACCAATGAGGGGAGCTCCTTAACACAACACCTTCCCAACTGCTATGCTCTTCTGAGTGAGCTGGCCAGGTGACATTGGCCAAAGCAGGAAGGGGAGCTGTTGAGAGGCCCCAAGATCCTTGCTGGAATCCTCAGGTTCCCAGACAATCAGGGTAGACCTGGTGATGGGAGAAGGAGATGGGGACACGCATGCATCCAAAGCTATGAGATTCTGCTTCTCTCTCCTCTTTTTGTTTCTTTTATGATATGTTATTGCTAAATAAAGTATTTTTAAAAGTGTGTAAGATGTCTGCACACAGTTTAGAGAATGATAAAGCAGATCCGGGTGTTCTAGTATGGGGGGCCCTTTCCCACTGCACTCCGTCCCTCCCCGAGGCAGCACTGCCTGACTTCTGCGGGGCTCGTTCCTGGCTTTGCTTGCTCGCTTGCTTTCTTTTCTCTCTCTCTCTCTCTTTCATTTCTTTCTTTTCTTTCTTTCTTTTTCTTTGTTTTCTTTCCTTTCTTTCTCTTTCTTTTGTTTCCTTTGTTTTTCTTTCTTTTTTCTCTTTCTCTCTCTTTCTTCCCTTCCCTCCCCTTCCGTTCCTTCCTTTTCTTCTCTTTTTTTATTTTTATTTTTTTGAGACAGAGTTTTGCTCTTGTCGCCCAGGCTGAAGTGCAGTGAAGCTACCTTGGCTCACTGTAACCTCCACCTCCCAGGTTCAAGCGATTCTCCTGCCTCAGCCTCCCAAGTAGCTGGGATTACAGGCACCCACCACCAGGCCTGGCTAAGTTTTTTTGTATTTTTAGTAGTGATGGGGTTTCACCATGTTGGCCAGGGCAGTCTCGAACTCCTGACCTCCAGAGATCCACCCACCATGGCCTCCCAAACTGCTGGGATTACAGATGTGAGCCAATGCACCTGGCTCCTGGCTTTTCTTTATGTTTCATTTAGTTTAGTTTTGAGGTTTACATATTTTTTACATTTATTTATTTATTTTGAGATGGAGTCTCACTCTGTTGCCCAGGCTGGAGTGCAGTGGCGTGATCTCAGCTAACTGCAACGTCCACCTTCCAGGTTCAAGCGATTCTCCTGCCTCAGCCTCCCGAGTAGCTGGCTACTCGGCTAATTTTTGTATGTTTAGTAGAGACGAGGTTTCACCGTGTTGGCCAGGTTGATCTCGAACTCCTGACCTCAGGTGATCCACCTGCCTCAGCCTCCCAAAGTATTGGGATTACAGGCGTGAGCCACCATGCTCAGCCATGTTTTTGAATAATTTATTGAGATGAAATTTGTGTCACATAAAATTGACCACTTTCAAGTGACCAATTGAGTGGTATTTAGTACAGTCGCAAGGTCGTGCAACTACCTTGTCTCTCTGTCCTTACTTCCAACACTACAAAGTAAAACCCCCTACCCATTAAGCAATTCCTCCCCATTTCCCCTCCCCGTGGCTTTGCCCCTGGAAACTAGTTTGTGCTTTGCCTGTATGGATTTATCTATTCTGAATGTTTCATCTAAATGGAATCATACATATGTCACCTTTTGTGCCTGGCTTCTTTCAGTTAGCATCGTGTTTCCAAGGTTCACCCATGTGGTGGCATGCTTCAGAACTTCATTCATTTATGTGGCTAAATAATATTATTTTGTTTGTATAACATATACTACAATTTGTTTGTCCGTTCATCCACTGATGGACATGTGAGCTGTTGCCACTTTTTGGCTGTTATGAATAGTACTGCAATGCCACATGTTTATTTGAGTCTGTTTTCACTTACCTTGGGTATATACCTAGGAGTAGATACGGTAATTCTGCATTTAACTTTCTGAGGAACTGCCAAATCATTTTCCAAAGTGACTCTACCATTTTACATTTCCACCACCAATGTCTAAAGGTTCCAATTACTCCACATCCTTGCAAACACTGGTTACTATTTTTTATTTTGGGATGTTTCTTATTATAATCATCCTAGGAGGAGTAAAGTGGCACCTCATTATGGTTTTGATTTGCTTTTCCCTAATGTCTAAAGATGCTGAGCATCTTTTCATGTGTTTGTTGGCCATTTGTATATCTTCATTGGAGAATTGTCTATTCAAGTCCTTTGCCCAGTTTTTAATCAGGTTGTCTTTTTGTTGTTGAGTTGGAAGAGTTCTTTTATATATTCTGGATGTTAGACCCTTGTCAGATTTTGATTTGCAAATATTGTATTCCATTCTATAGGGTGTGTGTGTGTGTGTGTGTTTTTTACTTTCTTAATAATGTCCTTTGATAAATTTGATGAACAGTGTTTGATTTTAATGAAGTTCAACTTACCTGCTTTTTCTTTTGTTGTTCATGCTTATGGTATCACATGTATCTATTGGTCATGAAGATAATGAAAATTCACACATATATTTTCTTTTAAGAGTTATATGGTTGGCCGGGCGCGGTGGCTCAAGCCTGTAATCCCAGCACTTTGGGAGGCCGAGACGGGCGGATCACGAGGTCAGGAGATCGAGACCATCCTGGCTAACACGGTGAAACCCCGTCTCTACTAAAAATACAAAAACTTAGCCGGGCGTGGCGGCGGGTGCCTGTAGTCCCAGCTACTCGGGAGGCTGAGGCAGGAGAATGGCGTGAACCCGGGAGGCGGAGCTTGCAGTGAGCTGAGATCACGCCACTGCACTCCAGCCTGGGTGACAGAGCGAGACTCCGTCTCAAAAAAAAAAAAAAAAAAAAAAGAGTTATATGGTTTTAGCTTTTACAGTTTAGTCTGATCCATCTTGAGTTAATTTTTATAGCAAGTGTGAAGTAGGGATCCAAATTCATTCTTTTGCATAAGAATATCCAATTTTTCAAGCACTATTAGTTGAAAAGACTGTCTTTTCCCCCATTGAATTGTCTTAGCACCTTTGCAAAAAATTGGTTGGCCATAGATATATGGACTTATTTCTGAAATTTCAATCTTATTCCATTGGACTGCATGTCTGTCCTTATGCTACTACCATACTTCTTTGATTACTGATGCTTTGAAATTTGGAAATCAGAAAATGTGAGTCCTTTAACTGTTCTTTTTTCCAAGATTGCTTTGTCGGCCATGTGTGGGGCTCATGCCTGTAATCCCAGCACTTTGGGAGGCCAAGGCGGGCGGATCACTTGACGTCAGGAGTCAGAGGGCAGCCTGGCCAACATGATGAAACCCCATCTCTACTAAAAAAAAAAAAAATTAGCTGGGCATGGTGGCACATGTCTGTAGTCCCAGCTACTCTGGAGACTCAGGCACAAGAATCACTTGAACCTGGGAGGCAGAGGCTGCAGTAAGCCGAGATCATGCCACTTCACTCCAGCTTGGCAACAGAGCAAGACTCCATCTCAAAAAAAAAAAAAAAAAAAAGATTGCTCTGTCCATTTAGCCCATTGCAATTCTTGAACACAGGATATCTTTCTATTTATTTATTTATGTCTTCTTTAATTTCTTTTAGCAAGGTCTTGTTGCTTTGCTTGTACAAGCCTTTCACCTCTTTGGTTAAATTTATTTCTAGATACTTTCTGATTTTTGATGATATAAATTGAATTGTTTTTGCTGTACAGAAATACATCCAATTTTTGTGTGGAGATCTTTCACCCTCCACTTTTGCTATATTAGTTTATTAGCTCTAATAGCTTTTTTTGTGGATTCTTTGGGGCTTTTCTTATTTATTTTTGAGACAAAGTCTCACTCTGTCACCCAGGCTGGAGTGCAGTGGCACGATCTCAGTTTACTGCAACCTCCACCTCCTGGGTTATAGCAATTCTTCTGCCTCAGACTCCTGAGTAGCTGGGACTACAGGTGTGTGCCACTGCACCTAGATAATTTTTTTATTTTTAGTAGAGACAGGGTTTCACCATGTTGGCCAGGCTGGTCTCGAACTCCTGACCTCAGGTGATCTGCCCCCCTTGGCCTCCCAAAGTGCTGGAATTACAGGTGTGAGCCACTGCGCCCGGGCTCTTATTGTTCTATTTTGAACTTCATCTGTATTTCTAAATAATGCATTGTTTAGCTTCACCTGCTTTTGAACTTTATACAAATGGAATCACACTGTGTGTATCTTTGACAACTCAATTCTTTTCCTCTGTGCTGTGTTTGAGGAGTCACCCATATGGTAGCTGGAGTTTGTCTGTTCTCGCTGCTGTGTGATAATCCAGCGGGACTATACGGCAATGTACTCGTACATGCTACCGTGGCTGGGCATCCAGGCGGCTCTCTGTTGAGTGTTTACGAACAGTGCGGTCTCCTGGAACATACATACATGCACAAGTATATCTGGAGTAAACCTCAGTGTGGAAGTGCTGGGCTGTGGAGGATGTGCCTGCTCCACTTCCTGAGACAATGAGAAATCGTTTTCTGTCCTCCTCAAAGGGGGAGGCTCAAAAGCAAATGCCCATTTTGGAGAAAACATTTTGAATCTGCCAAAGGAGACCCTGAGTAACGAGGGACAGGGCTGGGGGTCTGGGCCTGGCTGCCTGGCCGCGTGGCCGGCCTGGGCTGGTGGCTCCACTGTGATGCTCCATCTCCTCTCTTGGTGCCACTCGCCTCCCAGGGCCCCTACCAAAACCCTGACTCCTCCATAGCCCCAGTTTCTTCATTTGTAAAACCAGGAGAGCTGGCGGTCTCTGCAGACTTACAACGCACACATACCACACCTTTATTCTGTGGGACAGTCACGGTGGTCACCACAGTAAAGAAGTGAGATCCCGCACTCTGCCTTCCCCTGCTGTTCCCACTCCCAAGAGCATTTTCCCCAGAGCTCCTGCCTGGACCAATCCTCTCATCCCGCAGGGCTAAGCCAATGCCCCACCTTACCCCACCCCTCAAGAGCCTCCTCATCTTCCAGAGAGAAAAACCTTCTCCCTCATCCCGGCCCCTCCTGACCCACCTGGGAGCTCCGAGGGGCTGAGTCCCCTTGACACATCTGGAGCCGGCAGAGCCCACCACGTAAGAGGGCTCTGCAAGCTAACCGTTGAGCCACGTGCATGCTGGGCTTTTTGTGTGACATTCAAAGTGGTCCAGGTTACACAGGCCCCACGGAACTTTTGAAGATTATTTTTTTCCCCATAACCCTCCCAAGTTTTACAAGCTGAGTTGTGAGGTGTGTGGGAACTATAAATATACGAGCAGCCCAGACACTGACCATGAGTCACCAGTCACTGCAGACCACACTGGGTTAGGACAGTCCCAGAGGAACACAGCGCACATATGAACCCCTTTGGGGGGTCTCACCCGCCCTCGCCACCATGTGCCACCCCCCATCCTTCTCTGCAGGACCACTCCCACCTGGCCTGCCTGCCAGGAGCAACCCCTGCTGCTCACAAGTCCAGCCCTTCAGGAGTGCCCGCCAGTGCCTTTCCCTGCCCTTCGGATCTGCCCCATCCTGGGTCTTCATCCCTCAGAGCCGACTGCTGCGAACTGGCCAACCTGCTAAACCTAAGAGGCGCTCACTGACTTCACATGTGCGTGCTGGTCCCCAGCAGCCCCCGAAGTGCATTTAACAGGGATGGTGACATTGTCCACAAAGGGCAGAGTGGGCAAATACTTGCAAAAGCCTTGGAAAAACACAAACCAAGACTTACGTCCAGCACTGCCAGGGCTGATGATTGGGCTGTGAGTTCTGGAGTGAAGGGTTTCTGTCTCACTGTGTCCCATCTCCAGGACAGCGGGTGAGGCCCGGGTTTCACTCTCAGCTCTGCCATCCCACTGGCCTCCTGCTTCCTTGGCCATGGATGAGAGAATTGCAGACAATGTCATGAGTCCACCCAACCTACCCAGCAGATCCCAGCCATTGAAACAGAAGCAGAACTCTTACCCTCCTTGCACTTTTTTTTTTTTTTTAAACCAGCTAATGCTTAAGAAACTTGAAAATCGTTTACTGAATACAATCTCTGCTAGACATTGGGCTTGAAGTTGTACACACTTAATCACACTTAATCCTTACAGAAACCATGAAAAATCAGCCTCATTACCCCATGTCATAGACAAGCTAATCAAGACTCACGAAAGTTAAGTAAGTTGGCCAAAGTTATAAAGAAAAGAAATGGTGGATCTGGGAGCTGACTTAGGTACGTCTAAATCCAAAGTTCTCCTTCCACCACACTGTTTATACTGTGTTTTTACTTTAAGAGCCACTTTCAAAGCTTAAACCCAAAGAAATGACCTTAATAGTAAAGGTTTCCGGCACCATTCAGGCCTGTCGGGAAGATTTTTTTTTCCAGGGTGCAGATTCTTCCTTTTTTTTTTTTTTTTTTTTTTGAGATGGAGTCTCTCTCTGTTGCCCAGGCTAGAGTGCAGTGGCACAATCTTGGGTCACTGCAACCTCCGCCTCCCAGGTTCAGGTGATTCTCCTGCCTCAGCCTCCCGAGTAGCTGCCATTACAGGCGCCCACCACCACACCTGGCTAATTTTTGTATTTTTAGTAGAGATGGGGTCTCACCATGTTGGCCAGGCTGGTCTCGAACTCCTGACCTCATGAGATCTGCCTGCTTTGGCTTCGCAAAGTGCTAGGATTACAGGCGTGAGCCACTGCGCCCGGCCCCAGGGTGCAGTTTCATATGGAAAATACCACATGGAATCACTCCTAGAAAGCAACAATGCCGGGGACAGCCACACTGGGGAATACCATGCAGCTGGTTGAAGGGTGAGGAAGCTCTCTGTGTAACGACTCAAAAAGACTCCCATAATTTTTGCTAAGGTTTCCTTTTAAAAAGTCCTTAACAAGAGCATGTGTGTTGAGAAGCAGGAGAAAATAGCTGAAGGGAATGCACCAGAGTGTTCACGCAGGTTACCATTGGGGGCTAAGGTTGCAGAGGGAAAAAAAGAATCACTTTTTTGTTTCAATCTCTCTGTATACTTCCAATTTGTTCCACTGAGCACATATTAGTCTAGGGTTTTTTCATTTATTTGTTTTAAATTTTAAGCAAAGAAAAACCACACACACACACACACACACCATAGTCACTTCCCACCCTGACACGGTGTTCCAGGCCAGTCCAGGATCATCTGCCCCAGGTGACATCAGCTCCCTGTGCACCACACGGCACAGGTGTCCCTTCACAGGGGCAGGCAGGAGTGCATTCCGCGGTGTTCTGGGACCCAAAGCTTACGCATTTTGGGGACACCATATTGAGGAAAATGATACTAATCTATATCTAAAGTAAGCTCCAGGCATTGCAGAGGTGGTGCAAGTGTGGGCCCTGGAGCTTCCTCAACCATGCGGTGAACCGTCCCAGGGCAGCTGGCCCTTCTCATCAATTACACACTCTCCCCAGCCAGTGACCCCACGCCTCCTCGAGTTACAGCACCCCCGGGCGCCTCTCAGGCCTGTCTCGGTCCCCCATCCACCACAGCCCAAAAAATGTGCGGTTGCACACAGGCCTCCCCGCTGTTCTCCAGCAGTGATGTGGGCCAGTACGAGAGGTCAGCAGACCATGGTCACCAATGACCTGTCACAGGCACCAAGCCAACTCCTACTGGATTCTGTGGAGGAAGGAGCAATATATACTTCATAGACACTTACCAAATTTCCTCCCGGATTTTGAACCAAGTGACACAAGTTAATGAAACTTCTACAACCAAAAAAACATTGACTATATATAAAGCTTCCCATTACCCGACATGTTGGCCCACCATTGTTAACCCTCAGAAACCCACCCAGTTGGGGACACGCTCGCCGCATGGCCAGAGAATTATGAGCTGCCTGGAAATGACCACTCCTATTGCACAATAATGCAAGACCATAAGACAAACAACACCAGCCTGTCTTCAGTTTCCATACTGTGTTCATCATGAATTTCCTGCATTGATTTTTATTTTTTAAAAATACGGCATTAAATGTCACTTATCCTAATTACCGGATTTCTGATACCCCAGATGAGTGCCTCACTTGCCTCACCCTCAATCTAGCCCTGCCCATCACCCAAGAAACCACCTGGAGCCCAACTGCATCCCGCCAGCGCACCCATCTTCCAGGTACTTTTGCCAACAGACTTCTGGTAAGCAGACGCTGATCTCCTCCTAGGTGTCCAGGTGGTAACACTCCGGTCAGGTCACCTCCTCTGACACATGCCCCCAACACGATGAACTTAACAGTTTTTTGAAACCTTGGTCCGAAGGCCCCCACAGATAGCAGGAAGCTGAGTGCAGCACGTATGGTTAATCTCACATGACTGCCCCCAAATCCCAAGGGGACTTAGCGTGAAATGCCCACCATAGTCCCTCAGTCTGGCATGTCCAGAGTTTGTTCCCTCGGATGTTCAGATGTGTCTGGAGTTTCTTCCTTCTGGTGGGTTTGTGGTCTTTCTGACTTCCAGGGTGAAGCCGCAGACCTGCGCAGTGGGTGTTATAGCTCTTAAAAGTGGTGCACACCCAGAATAAGCAGCAGCAAAATTTATTGCAAAGAGCAATAGAACAAACCTCCACCCTCGAACAGGACGCAGCAGCTTGACCCTGCTGGCTAGGGTGGCCAGTTTTTATTCCCTTATTTGGCCCCACCCACATCCTGCTGATTGGTCCATTTCACAGAGAGCTGATTGGTCCATTTTTACAGAGTGCTGATTGGTGCGTTTACAGACCTTTAGCTAGACACAGAGTGCTGACTGGTGCGTTTTTACAGAGTGCTGATTGGTGTGTTTACAAACCTTTAGCTAGACACAGAGCGCTGATTGGTGTGTTTACAATCCTTTAGCTAGACAGAAAAGTTCCCCAAGTCCCCACCCCACTGAGAAGCCCAGTGGGCTTCACCTCTCACAAGGACTAGAGTGGAGCCCAGATATCTGCATTTCCAGTTTAAAATGTTGTTTTAACTGTGGTAAAATACACATAACATAAAATTTACCACCTTGCCAATTTTTAAATGTACAGGTTGTGTTAAGTACGTTCACATTGTTGTGCAACCAATCCCCAGAACTCTTTTCATCTTAGAAGACGGAAACTCCACCTGTTCCTCCCTCCCACCAGCGCCTGGCAGCCACCATTCCATTTCCTGTCTCTATCAGTTTGACTGCTCTAGGTACTGCATATCACACAGCAATTGTCTTTTTGTGACTGACTTATTTCACTTAGCACCATGTCCTCAAGGTCCATCCCTGTTGTGGTATGTGTCACAATACCCTTCCTGCTGAATCATATTCCATTGTGTGGATAGATCACATTTTGTTTATCCACTCATCTGTCAATGAAAATCTGGCTTACTCCTATCTCTTGGCTATTGTGAATAATACTGCCATGAACACAAGTGTAAAAATCCCTATTGAGGCCAGGTGCACTGGCTCACGCCTGTAATCCCAGCACTTTGGGAGGCCGAGGCCTGTGGATCATGGAGACCGTCCTGGCTAACACGGTGAAACCCCGTCTTTAATAAAAATACACAAAAAATTAGCCGGGTGTGGTGGCGGGCACCTGTAGTCCCAGCTACTCAGGAGGCTGGGGCAGGAGAATGGTATGAACCCACGAGGTGGAGCTTGCAGTGAGCCAAGATCGTGCCGCTGCCCTCCAGCCTGGGGGGCAGAGCAAGACTCCACCTCAAAAAAAAAAAAAAAAAAAAAAAAAAAATCCCTGTTGAGACCTGCTTAACTGCTGGATCATAGGATAATCCTGTGTTTCATTTTCGAGGAACTGCCATACTGGTTTCCACAGTGGCTGTACTCTTTTACATTCCTGCCAGCAGTAAACAAGTTTTCCAATTTCTCCACATCCTCGCCAGCACTTGTTATTTCCTGTTTTTTCAGAGTGTTCATCCTAATGGACATGAGGTGGTATCTCACTGTGGTTTTAATTTTTATTTCTCCAGTTAAGATGAGTGATGTTGAGCATCTTTTTATGTTTGTTGGCCATTCATACATCTTCTTTGGAGAAATGTGTAAAGTCCTTTACCCATTTTTTAATCAGTTTGTTCATTTGTTTGCTGTTACTGGGTTGTAGGGTGTTCTAAATATTAATATATTTTTAATATTAATCCCTTATCAGACATATGATTTGCAAATATTTCCTCCCATTGCATATGTTGTCATATATCTACATTTTTAACAACCTCACTTGGACCAGCAGAGGAATGCTTTGAAGAACGCTGGCACAGGATCTGTGGGCCCCTTTCTAGAAGCAAGTTTCCGGGCTGGGTTCCACCTAGGAGCAGGGCGCAACGGGAGGAGACAGGGAGGAGTGCTGGCACCACTCAGCCCCTGGGGCCCCTGTTAGGAGAGGTGGGGATGCTGACCTGAGCACCCACATGCACCCAGAAACCAGGGCCTTGCCCATTTACAGGGCACATCATGTCCCTGGTCACCACCCCTAGAAAGAGCATGGTGCCAAAAAGCCAGGGCCAAGCCTGGGTCCCCTCTGTGATGGGGAAGGGAGCTGCACACATCTGCAAGGCGCAGGTTGTGTTAGAAGCACTTGCCTGGCTTATCTCTGCGTGACCATGGAAATGGGGAGCAGTGGAGTCTGACGCCAGTAGGTGTGTGCCTCACAGGAGCTCCCTGCTGTGCTGGCTCCACCTGAGGGGCTAAAGGCCAACCTCACTGCTCTCCCTCTCCTCCCCTCCCTTCCTCCCAACCTGGGCTGATGCCCCATGGTTCTCCCCACAGCCCCCAGGTGTTCACCAGCGGTCCGACCCTTTTCTTCAGGTCCAGCAGATGCCCTCGCTGGAGTTATCTGCTTGTGACAGCACTTGTTTGTGACCAGTGTGAAGGCAGTTCTCTGAAGGGTGAGAGGATTACAAAATCCAATACCCAGACTATTTTCCTTTGCTTTTCTCCTGGGAACGGTCAGAGATCAGTGATCGTATGAGTTAGTCCCACAGGTCTTCACTGCAGAACATTGCACACCCATCAGTCTGGGCCTGGGGTCTTTCTCTAAGTGTGAGGCCTTGGCTGCAGGTCCAGGGTACCTTTTCTGTCAGTAGTAAAAAAAAAAATGAGAAGCAGATATCAAAGGTTCAAAAGCCTGACCCTGGCTGCTGTCTGTGTGGCCAGCCTGGATAATTCAGGGTCTGCATTGCAGCCTTCTGTTTTTGTTTGGTTTTGTTCTCCTAATTGAATATTTGCACTAACCAGGTCAGGGCTAACTAGTAACACCCTGCATTCTGCCCCAAAAATCAGCAACCCCATTACCCGTGATGAGGGTGGCCTGGCAGGAGGCAAAATCGACAAGTGTTCCTGGTATCTGGCCAGCACCACCTTGAATTAGGACATCAACACATGTGATTGGATTGTAAATCATGTAATGACAACTGCAATGAAAACTCCAAAAACAAACGGGCATGTGCTCACATTTTCACGGTAAAACTCCAACAATGTCGACAAAATCTACTGTTTGCATTCTGATACGACTTTCTTCCATTTTGTGATCTTTTTATTGCTCTTAATTACGACTGTTAGCATTAGAGACACACCCTCTGACTCCATTATTTGCAATTGCAGCTTAAATATGCATATGTCCTAAATGATGGAATGATAACCAGCAGTGCCATTGGAAAATGAAAATATCAGTGATGCTGCAGAAATGCCAAAGATGTAACTATGAGGCTGGACTCGGAACTGGCCATAGTTGGGGAGACTTTGGACTGAGGCATCCTGGTATTGGCTGGGTGACCCTCGGCACATTCTCCTTTTCCTGTTTTTTAAAATAAGCTATGTTAGTCTTTACAAAATTAAAAACACAACATGAACAATGAAGAAAGTAAAGAAAAAGTCTGTATCCTCTCCCACAACCACAAAATGAACAAGTTAATGAATTTCCTTCCTTTCTTCCTAGCCTTATTTTGTATTCACTATAAAAAGAAAAAATGTTGGCTGGGCACGGCAGCTCACACCTGTAATCCCAGCACTTTGGGAGGCCGAGGCAGGTGGATCACGAGGTCAGGAGTTCAAGACCAGCCTGGCCAACATGGTGAAACCCCTTCTCTACTAAAAAATACAAAAAAAAAAGTAGCCAGTCATGGTGGCGGGCGCCTGTAGTTCCAGCTATGCAGGAGGCTGAGGCAGAGAATCGCTTGAACCCAGGAGGTGGAGGTTGCAGTGAGCCAAGATCACGCCACTGCACTCCAACCTAGGCAACAGAGCTAGACTCTGTCTCAAAAAAAAAAAAAAAGGCCAGGCACGGTGGCGCACACCTGTAATCCCTGCACTTTGGGAGGCCAAGGTGGGCGGATCACGAGGTCAGGAGATGGAGACCATCCTGGCTAACACGGTGAAACCCCATCTCTACTAAAAATACAAAAAAATTAGCCGGGCGTGGTGGCGGGCGCCTGTAGTCCCAGCTACTCGGGAGACTGAGGCAGGAGAATGGCGTGAACCCAGGAGGTGGTGGAGCTTGCAGTGAGCGGAGATCACGCCACTGCATTCCAGCCTGGGTGACAGAGCGAGACTCTGTCTCAAAAAAAAAAAAAAAAAAAAAAAAGAAAAGAAAAGAAAAGAAAAAATGTCTTATTAAGAGCACTTTTCACAATAGCCAAAAGTGGAAACAACCCAAATTCATCAACTGATGAATTCATGTAATGGAATATTACAGAGGCATAGAAAGGAGTAAAGTCCTGAGCTGCACTACCTGGATGACCCTTGAAAACATGACGCTGAGCAAAAGGAGCCAGACACAAAAGGCCACACATTGAATGATTCCATTCATATGAAGTGCCCAGAATAGGCAAATCCATAGAGACAGAAAGTGGATTTGTGGTTGCCGGGAGCTGGGCGGGGTCAGGGAGGAGTGAGGAGTGACTGCTAATGGTTACAGGCTTTTTTTAGGGGTGATCAAAGTGCTCTGGAATTAGGTAGTGGTGATGGTTTCACAGTCTTAGAACTGTATGTAAAACGCTGAACTGCAGACTTTAAAAGGTGAATTTTAGGGTATGTGGATTATATCTCGATTTTTTTAAAAAGAAAGCACAAAGAAAAATATCACTGTCTTTAAAGATCCAGCTCTGTTTCCTGGACTCTAGTCTTATAGGAGGGTCTCTTGGTGTCCCCAGAGGAGAGCCCCTGGGAGAGAAGAGGGTTAGAAACCCGGAGGGAAAGGGAACCCTGGCCCAGGAGACACGTAGGCTGCGACCACCTCCAGCATTTCCTGCAAGCCAGCCCTGTCACCTTCCTGAGGACGGTGATGATGAAGCAGAGGACACTAGGTTTCAAAGCTCTTCCATGCATGATGTCACTAGGCTCTCACACCAGCCTGTGGGGCAGACGAGAGGGGCATCATTGTCCTCATTTTGCAGGTGACGCTCCACAAGATGGGACCGAGGTGACCCTCAGCTGGGCCCTCCTACCTGTGCTCTCTGCAGCTAGGGGCAGGAGGCTGCATGTGATGTGACCTGAGAGTATCCCTGAGAAGCCAGAGCAGGACTCTCAGCTGAACCACCCAGAAATGGCCAGGTGGACCGAGGCCAGGACCATTGGCAGTGGCAGTGGAGTGAGCGGGTGGGAGGCTGGAGCAGGAAGGAGTGATTGTGGCTTTTCATCCTTTCTGCATATGAGGCTGGGCGGCTTGTGCTCTGGCTGGCAGGCTTGTTTGATTCTCCCACATGAAGAGTTTCAGGCACGCAGGTGCTGCCCCAGGTGGGGCCCACAGGTGCCCATAGGAGCCAGGCAAAGGCAGGTCCCAGGGAGCTGTCAGTGCAGATGTGAGAACCCGCTGCCACCTGCAGCCGTGCTGGGACACCAGCCAGCGTTCCCACATCCTGAGGGCTTTCAAGAGAAGCCATAAGTATAATCTTCCTCTTGGTTAATAATGGCAGCTAAATGTAGTTTTTATAAAAGGGTCAAACCAAGCCCATATGTGGGCCACATGTAGCTGTGGGAATGAGAGTTTGAGTCGTCTGCTCTAAATATATATACAAAACAGGCAGTTTCTTCTGGATAAACTGTTCCACACATCATTCATTTCATTGTGGGGTTTGCTTGTTAATTTTGGCCCAAGACACAGGGCTTTGAGTAAACAGAGCCTCGCCCGGCAGTGCACCAGCTCTTACATTCAGAAGCCACTTCCCCGAGCCATGTCTTCCCAGACCAAAGTCACACCCTGTCTTTGCAGCCTCCCTCCTTGTCTCAGTCCAACCTTCTCAAGGTATCCCCCCTGCACCCTCCTGTACCCCTCCTTGTGGGTCACCCCCACCTGTGTGTGTAAACACCTTCTAGAAGATCAGATTGTTAAAGCACCCCATGACCCTTCATTCCACTCCAGCTCCCCCCATTTCTGGGCTCCCCTTCAGGGGAAGACTTCTCCTCGGGGTTGACACTTGCTGTCCACACTTCCCCGGCCCTCTCGCTCTAAAACAACGTAAACACCCAGAGAATAACATGACAATGTGCACCTGAGCAACCCCCACCCAGATGGAACAAAGGTTTCCTTGGCCATGTTTGTAGCAGATATTTCTTTCTTTAAAAAATAAATAAGTACAGAACTGGCAGAATATTTCCCACTGCCCTTTAGCCTGCTCCTCTTGGACTTTCTTCCCGCAGCCTCCCCGTGGCCCTTCATGGACACGTGGTCCTGGCTACAGATGAAAAATCGCTGGGTCCTCAGCAGGGCAGTCATATTTGATAATGACCAGGATTGCATTTAAATCTAGTACCTCCCCGATACTGTACAGATATGCTCCCAGCTAAGGCTCAAAACCACTCAAAGCCATTTCTGTTTCAGAGATGAGAAAATCACAGCTCAGAGGGGTTGGGGGCATGGTGGCAGTGCCAGCAGTCCGCCTCCAGGACGACCTCCACTGTCCCTTCACTCAGCCAGTGTATGCAGACTTCCCAGCGGGGACGAGCGCTTTTAAAATCTCAGTGGGATTTCTATCTCCAGCGCCAGCGCTCCTATCATCCTCATCCAGCACAGAGGCTTTCAAAATAACCATTTCTGATGGACTGGATTATTTAGCACGAGTGGGCAGTATCTCACCTCATGGGCGTGGGGCGGTTCTGAAGGGTTTGTGAACAAACCACAGGAAGCCTTGCTCTCTCCTTTAATTTCACAAGCACAGGTGGTGGCTCCTGCAGGGTCTCCCCTGCAATGGGGTTATCGTTGCATTGAAACTTGCGTGACCAATCTGTAAGGAGTCAGGGCGGGTTCAGCCGTTTGTTATGACCTTGGCATTGTTCAGCCTCAGAGCGTGGCAGGAGGGGAAGGAGGAAAGTTTGACTGAGGGGCCTCCACCCATTGCCTTTCACCTGCACACTACCTCTGAGCAGATTCGGGAGACCGGGCTCCTCCCTGGGTTAGCAGTGCCTCTCCTGGGGTAACCTGGCTTACTTCGTGTTTGCCCTGCTGGCAAGTGCAGGCTGCAGGGCTCTGCTGCTGTAGGTGGCATTACCAAGGGCTGAGCAGGTGGCGCTGCTCCACCGGGAGATTGAGTAAACCACTGAGTCATTAGGAGATGTTGAGCTCTCGCCAGGCACTCCTGGAGGCACAGGGGATCCAGCAGAGAACTGAAGGGGGCTGCTGCCTCTGTGGCTTTGGTGCGAGGTTGGGGAGGAG
The DNA here is from genome assembly GCF_003255815.1 of Theropithecus gelada. Classification (NCBI taxonomy): domain Eukaryota; kingdom Metazoa; phylum Chordata; class Mammalia; order Primates; family Cercopithecidae; genus Theropithecus; species Theropithecus gelada. Next base: position 6,287,126 of record NC_037674.1, read on the forward strand.
GGGAGAGGGAGAAGGTGGGGGAGAAGGTTTATGGAAAACAGGGCGCAGGGTTTGGGGTAGATGGGGAGTCAGGGAGCCCTGGTGAAGAGGCCACAGTGGAGCAGAGACTGGAACAAAGAGAGGGCTGGATTTGTTCATCTTGCTTCCCGAGAAAGAGGCTGCAGGCAAAGTGGCTCTTACTCCTCTTGTTTATCCTCATAGGTTCTAGAAGATTTCTGAGGACTCAGCAGTAACTTGCAGGGCTGGACTGAGGCTATTTCCTTATATCAACTTTTTAAAAACGAATGGTTAATACCTAAGTAAAGCACTTCCACCCTATCCACCCCCCGAGAAAGTACGTTAGTCACATGCTAGCGTTTTTATTAGGAAAAGACGAATTTCCAGTTGAAGCAGAGGGAAGTGAGTGGATTGAGCCTGGCACGGGCCTTGGCGCCAGCTGCACTTGCCCTGGTGCCGAGCCACAGCAAGGGCTGGCACTCGGCACTATGAAAAGCCCTCCTTTTCGGAATCTGGGGACAAATTGCAAGGCCGATGCCCTTCACTGGCATGATAGGGAGGAGACCAGGGGCCCTGCCTTGCCTTGAAGGAGGCATCTAAACACCCCTAGTGATGGAACAGACTTAGCCACAAAAGCAAGTGAGGGGCACGTTGTTGCTCCGTCATCCGCCGGTTGCATTAAGTCCTGTGGGGCAGGCTGCGTTTCCTCCTTTCATGACGAGGGGCCTGAGCCTAAGAGCTCAGAGCCTGGGCTTTAGTTTCTGATTCCCCATGCTGTGCTGGCACAGGTTTCCTGGGCAGCGCCCCAGCACTGGTTTCTTACGCTAGGGCGGTGAGAGGGGCTGCCAGGGAAAGTGTGGGAAAGGACGAGGGGTGGGGCCACGAGAGCGAACAGGGCTGGGGGCGGGGCCTGGAAGGCTGGGCTGCGGGGGCGTGGCCGTGGGAGTGAGCAGGGAGGGAGCGAGGAGCGGGGCCTTGAGAGGGAATAGGGGGCGGGGAGAGGGGCGGGGCAGTGAGAGGGAGCAGGGCTGGGGGCGGGCCCTGGAGGGCAGGGCTGAGAGGGCGCGGCCGTGAGAGGGAGCAGGGGGCGGAGTGTGGGGCGGGGTCGAGGATGATGGGGGCGGACTTGAGGGCGGGGCCTGGGGGCTAGGGAAGGACAGTGCCAGATCTTGTGTCCAGCCTCTGAAATCTTGCTTCAGTTCTTCCTTGTCTTTCGTGGCCTTGGCGTTTTTGAGGAACGCAGGTGGGTTATTTCGTAGGATGGCCCTCAGCTCGGGCTGTCTGATGATCCTTCCTCCAGATCAGGTTCAGATGATGCACTTTGGGCACTTTTGTTCCTCTTGGTAAGTTTTATCCAGAGCCTCATGATAAATATTTGTTCCATGACAGGCGATGTGCACTTTGTTTTAGGTGGCTCTCCCCAGAATTCTCCACTGTCTAGTTACTAATTTCTCCTTTGTAATTAATAAGTATCCACTGGAGATACTTTGAGATTATGTAGATACGTTGTTACTCTTCAAACTTTTTACCCACTACTTTTAGCATTCATCAAAGATTCTTGATGGTTGCCAAATGGTGATTTTCTGATTCCATCATTCCTTCCACATTTAATAGGGACTTTTCACTGGAAGAAAGAGCTTTCCCCCTCCCCTGTGCGTTTATTTACATATGTATTTATATCAGTGTGGACTCATGGGTCTTTATTTAAGTCTAAAGGTTATAATTCTTCATTGTAGTCGTTTATTTTCATGCTCAAGGAATCCCAGAGAAAGCCACTGGGAGCCCCTTCAAGCAGCTACTGTGTTCTTTTGGCATGTTCCCATGTCTAAAGTAAAGTTTCCCACTTGCTGGTACAGTAAGATGTTCCAGGCTCTTCTTATACTTCCCCGTCCCAGCCCTGGATTCCTTTTAGTGGAGAATGGTATTTAGAAACCAGTATTGGAGCACAGGTGTGCTCATTGCTATTGAGGTGTTATTGTGAAGCCCATTCAGGGAGCCGGGGAATGTATGAGTGTGTAAACACACAGACATGCATGCGTATGTGCATATGTGTGTAGGCATATGGCCCCAAGGTCCCTGACTGCTGATATGCATGCTTTGTGTAACCCTGTCCCTTGAGTGTGGGATGGACTGAGTGACTCAATGCTAATGAATGGGCTATGGCAAAAGCCATGGGCTGTCACTTTGGACACCAGGTTATAAAGAGACCTGGCTTCTGTTTTGCACACCCTCTTTCGCTTGCGCACTCAGAGGGTGGTCAGCTGCCCCTTCATGAGCTGCCCTGGAGAGAGTTTCCCTGGCAAGGAGTTAAGGGAGGCCTGGGGCCAACAACCACATGAGTGTGAGCCTGGAAATGGATCCTTCTGGGTTTCATTCCTTCTCTTAAGATCACAGCCCCACCCAGAGCTCAGTCAAATCCTTGTGAGAGACCAGAGTCAGAAGCACCCAGCTAAGCCACATTCAACTCCTGGTCCATAGAAGCTGGGAGATAATACATGTTTGTTGTTCTAAGCCACTAAGATTTGGGGCAATCTGTTTTGTTAATCCATAGTTAATTAATACAATATGTTATATCTACACATATGTGTGTATGCATAGAGAGGGACCACACATACATTTATATCTGTTTTTATACCTGTCTCTATATATTATAAATCATGAGTTCACACTGATAACTTTAATTTTACCTCAGTGCTATAGGGTTCGTTGTGATCTTCCCCACTTTCCATATTTGTAACTCCTTTCTCCAGCAGTGAGAAACCCAGCTCTGATCATCTGCAATATATTAATTTATTTGTTCAGTCCTAGAGGACACAAAAAACAGCTTCAGAATTGCTATCTTATGTTCCAGAAAAAATAACCTACTCATGGGAGTTCAATCTTTGTTTAGAGTTCTTGTCTTTAGTTGTCATATAGTCCAAATACTGCAACCACTATGTTATGAAAAACAAGGACTTTCCAGCTTCTCTGGGAAGTAAGGCATGAGATGCAAAGGGGAAGCACGGTTTCTTTCCAGGCAGCACGTGCTGGGCTTCGCTGTCTTGCACTGGAGAAGTGTGAAACAGAAGGGAAAAATGCAAAACAGAAGGGCAGGGCAGGGCTTCAGAGGTTCCCGCTCCGTGCTTTCTTTCTCCCCTGAGCCCACACTGCCTGCCTCCCTTGCGTTAGCACAAAAGCATCAACATCTGAGGCCAGCGATGTTGTTTTTAAACAGTCATTAAATTATTTACAGAGAAAAGTGTGTTGCTTTTTGAAGACTTCTGAGGAAGGTTTGAATTATCATCATTTCTATTATTCAAAAAGCCAAGTAACAAGCCGACTTGGATCTCCCCAGAAAGGCTTAGTTTGGGGGTACTTGCAGGCCCTAATCCACACAGGGGCTGTCCTAGAGTAACAAATGGGACATCGACATGACCCCTCTGCGGAGGGCCTCTGTGACATGCGGTTGTCACTGCAGACCTCTGCAGAGGTGACCTCCCCAGAGACAAGAGACCTCCCAGAGCAGCACTGCTGCCTGGGTAAATGCGGACATCCAGGAGGCCAGCTCCTAGCCTCACCCCACAGATAACTCAGTCCCACCCTGGTCACAGGCACATGGGGCACTCCGCATGGTGGTTGTGGGAAAGTGGCCAAGAACACGAGGTTCAACCAGCCATGGTTTCTCTAAGATCTGCCTCAGGATTGTCACATGCTAAGCACTCCACTTCCCCATGCCTGCAAGCACCCCACAAGTTCCCAGACACACACACACTACACAGGTCATACATAATCATGCACATGCCACACTACACAGGTCATAGTCATGCACACAACACACTACAGTGCACACATACCACACACATAACACCACACACACATCACAAACACACACACCACACATGCATGCACACACACCCACTCAGAGTCATCACACATACACACATGCATCACGATACACTCTGCACTCGTACAACACACATCCATCAGACACGTACACAAACATAGCACACACACACACATCATACATTCACAAATAGCACAAATATGCACTGAGCCAGGCCTCATGGAGATCGAGCAAAGGGTGCTGGGTCTCTCCCTGCCTCCCATGAACCCATCCTTGCCCCGCAGCCTGCCTGCACCTACCTCCCGCCTGCAGGAAGGGCTCTCCCCAGCTCTGTCCGCCAACTGACTCCACAAACCCTGGGAGGCAGACCCAATGGGGCCCTTCAGATGCAGGCCAGTTCACTTCCCAGTGCCCAGCCTCTGTGTGAGATGTCCCTGGTGACTGAGAACAAGAGGCCTTGTGGGATAAAGCCAACAGGAACTGCTGAGCATCCAGCACCAGCAGGGCCTCCACAGGGGATTTCCCTCCCACCTCCCTCTGCTGCAGGTGGCCTCCCTGAGCTGCACCCCTATCGTGCCATTTCCAGACGGTGAACAACACTTGCACTGCAGTTTTTCTCCTCGGAAATCCCCACAGCTCCCACCACAGAGCCGTGCACAAAAAATATCTTCAATAGGTGGATAGGGATGAATTAAGGTGCAAAATGAGAACCATTAAATACATACTTGCAAGCCATTTCTCTTAAAAGGTACTAGCGCTAAGATCCTTACAGATTTGCATCCACCATTATTGCAGATGACTATTCAGATGTTGTGGGCAGACATATTGTTTTATAAAAGTATAAGAATGAACTCTGACGATGGCTTGGGAATATATTGGTCTAATATCCACTTCTCTCTCTCTTCCAGGGTCAGAAATCTTGGATAGAGAAAACCTTTTGCAAACGGGAATGTATCTTTGTAATTCCTAGCACAAAAGACCCTAACAGGTAAATTGGAAGCCACAATTAAGACATTATCCAAACCAGTGCTTGTCTACCACTGTTTTCGTGTTTGTAGGAGGCAGAAAGAGGAGTCCAAAGCTGTGGCCAGAATCCATTCCCCATGGGAGTCACTAACTAGGGAGTCACTCGGGCTCCTTGTTACTCCATTAACATGCAAATAGCTTCAGAAAAGAGTTTCCTTCCGCCACTCACCCTAATGTGAAACTCTCATAGCCAAATGGGCCTACATCATTCCTCTTAGTCTCAGCAAGATCAAGGAGTTGAGGGCTTTCAACAGGGTTCCAGGATATTTTCCAGGCCTCTTCAATAGAGTTTCATAATGTATTTAGATAAAAAGAAATTTTCATCACAGGAAAGATCTGAGCGATTGAATGAACTAGCCATAACTTTATTAAAGCATTTGGCTTGTGCACAAAACCCCAAACAATTTTATTCACTGACATGAAAATGCATCTGTTATAAGCTGAACAGAGGCCTTGTAAAGTCATGCAAGCAGAGATTAATTTAGCTAAAATGTTGCATCTGTAAGGGCAAAAGCTGTGAGACTGAGTCTGGGGGAAGAAGAACAATTTATCCATATATTCATCCAATATGAAATGCTTGCAGAGAGAATCATGACACAGAAGTACACACTCTTCGAGATCACCTGGTTCAAATTTGTTTCACACAGGCAGTCACAGTCCCTCCACATCCCCAAGCTGCCCCTTGACCCACACCACCCTGCAGATTCTCCTCCCTGTTTAAACCCCAGTGATTGCCCCCCGAGGTAAAAAATGCCATTATGAAACAATGCCAACGGTCACAAAAATCTCCCCTTTGTTGCATCCACATGTCCCTTCTTATTTCAATGGCACATAGGCCATCCCGGGAACTCTCCGTGCCAGCACTGCACTCCTCCATGAAGCCAGATATCCAGGCAATAGAGGGCAAAAGGTGCTTCTGGGCTCATATACAAGCCTTCTTGATGCACTCCATGCAGTCCCCAGCATGGATTTAAAAAAAAAGGATGAAAAAACCAACCATTTAAACCCTTGGAAATGATCCCAAAGACAAATGGCAAGTAAATAAATATCTTTAGAGAAAGCCAGCAAAAATTCAGTAAGAAAGGCTAGAGTCTGTGGGATCTGAACCAAGAGTTTCCTCCCTCCCCCTGCCCAGCTCAGCAAGATGGAGACTCTGCTCCAGACTGCTGCAGCCAAGAACACAGAGCTCCCTCTCCACCAGCTCCCAGTCAGGGGGCTTTCTTCCAGGGAGGAGCAGGATTTCAGCATTTCTCATCCTGTCCCCTCCCACCTGTTGCTGAGGCTAAGTCCTGGATGAATGCAGTTGAGAGACAGAGGCTCCCTTCTTCCACCCGCGCCCCACTCATGTAAGCAGCAACCACAGAAAGTGAGAGCGGTTATACTGGCTTCAGACAAAACATACTTTAAAGCAAGAAAATGTAACTAGAGATATTAAGGACATTTTATAATGATAAATGGGACAATCCATCAGGAAATTATAACAAATATAAACATATATGTACCTAAAACAGCACCAAAATGCATGAAGCAAAACTGACATAAAGAAAGGAAGAAGGAGACAATTCAAGATGACAGTTGGAGACTTCAATACCCCACTTTCAATAATGGATAGATCACCTAAATAGAAGAGCAACAAGGGAATAGAAAGCTTGAACAACATCATAAACCAATTAGGCTTAACAGATATCTATAGAGCACGCCACCCAATAACAATAGAAAACACATTCTTCTCAAGTGCATAGGGAACATTCTCCGGAATAGACCATGTGTTAGTCCATTAAAAAGCCTCAATATACCTAAAAGGATAAAAATAATACAAAATATGTCCTCCAACCACAATGAAATAAATTTAGAAATAAGAAATCAATAGGAGGAAAAAAATTGGAAACTCATAAATATGTGAAAATTAGCACACTACCAAATCACCACTGGGTTAAAGAAAATGTCAAAAGGTAAATTAGAAAATACTTTTAGATAAATGAAAATGAAGACATAACAAACCAAAACGTGGGAATGCAGGTAAAGTAATGCGGACAGGGAAATTTATACCTGTAAATACCTATATTAAGAAAGATCTTTAATAAATAACATAACTTTCTACTATAAGACACTGGAAAAAGAAGAATAAACTAAACTTAAAACAAGTAGAGGGAAGGGAATAATGATTAAAGTGGAAATTAATGGAAAAGAGAATAGAAAAGTAGAGCAGTTCAATGAAATTAAAAGCTCTTCTTTAAAAAGCTCAACAAAACTAACGTATCTTTAGCTAGAGTCATAAAAGAAGAGAAAGATAAGACTCAAATGACTAGAATCAGAAATGAAAGAGGGGACATTACCACCAACTTTATAGAAATGAGTATAAAAGAATACGATGACTTATATGCAAACGAATTAGATAACTTAGATGAAATGGGAAAATTCCGAGAAATATACAAACTGCCAAAACTGACTCAAGGAAAAGTGTACAATCTGAACAGATCTATAAGGAGTAAAGAGATAGGATTAGTAATTTTAAAAACTGCCCAAAGAAAAGCCCAGGCCCACATGGCTTCTTTGGTAAATTCTAAAAAACATTTAAGGAAGAGTTAACACCAGTTCTTCACAAACTCTGCAAGAAAATAGTGGAGAAGGCAACATTCCCCAACTCATTTAATGAGGCCAGTACTACCCAGAAACCAAACTAGACAAAGACATTACAAGATAGAAAACTAGAGATCAATATCTCTTATGAATATAGATGCAGAAATTCTGAACAAAATACTATCAAACCAAAGCCAGCAACATATAAAAATAATGATACACCATGACCAAGCAGGATTTATCCCAGGAATGTGAAGTTGGTTTGCATTAGAAAAATAATTAATGTAACATAGCATATCAATATGGTAGAAACAAAAATCACATGGTCTTCTCAATAGGCACAGCAAAAGACTTGGATAAAACTCAACACTCTTTATAAAAAATCACTCAGAAAACCAGGAATAGAAGGGAACTTCCTCAACCCGATAAAGAACAGCTATGAAGAATCCACAGTTAACATCAGACTTAATGGTGAAAGATTGAATGCTTTCCTCCTAAGATTAGGAACAAGGTAAGGATGTCCTCTCTCACTACTTCTATTCAACATTTTAATGGAAGTACAAGCCAAAGCAATTAAGTAAGATAAAGAAAGAAAGAAAAAGTATCGAGATTGGAAAGAGAGAAGTAAAACTCTCTGTTTGCAGATGACATAATCTTACACATAGAAAAATCCTAAGGAATCCACCAAAAAATATTAGAACTAATAAATGAATTCAGCAAGGTTGTGGCATATAAGATCAATACACAAAAATCAAGTGTATTTCTATACACTTGCAATGAACTATATGGAAATGAAACTGACAACATAATTTATATATAACTGTATCAAAAAGAATAATAGGAGGACTCACATTTTCTGATTTCAAAACTTAGTACAAAGCTACAGTAATAAAAGGACAATAATACTGGCATAGGACAGACAGATAGACAAATGGAACAGAATTGACAGTCCAGAAATAAACCCATACACCTATGGCAAATTGATTTTTGGCAAGGGTGAAAAGTACTTTCAAAGGGGAAATAGTAATCGTCTCTTCAGCAAATGGTGCTGGAATAACTGGACAGCCACATGCAAAAGAATAGACTTGGACCCTTACCTCATGCTATCTATAAAAGTTAACTCAAAATGGACCAAACACCTAAATGTCAGAGCTAAAACTATAAAACTCTTAGAAGAAAATTTAAGGGTAAATCATGACCTGGGATTTGGCAAATGATTCTGAGGTATGACACCAAAAACATGGACAACAAAAACAAAAACAAAAAATTGGCTTTACCAAAATTCAACACTTTGTGCTTCAAGGGATGCTATCAAGAAAGTGGAAAGACAACCCACAGAATGGGAGAAAATATTTGCAAATTATGTATCTGATAAGGGACTTGTATCCAGAATACAGGAAGAGATCCTACAATTCAATAATTAAAAAAAGATAAATAACCCAAGTTTTTTAAATGGGCAAAGGAAATGGATAGACATCTCTCCAAAGAAGATATACAAATAGTCAACAAGCACATGAAAAGATACTCGATGTCCTTATTCTTCAGGGAAATGCAAATCAAAACCACGATGATATACTGCTTCACAATCAGTCAGAAGACTAGGATGAAAAGGTAAGAAAGTGTGTGGGAGAGGATATGGAGAAATCAGAACCCTCAGACACTGCTGGTGGAAATGTACAATGATACGGCCACCTTGGAGAATAGTTTGGTGGTTCTTCAGAAGACTAAACATAGAGTAACCATATGACCCAGCAATCCCATTCCTAGTGTATACCCAAGAAAAATGAAAACATTTATCCACTCAAAAACTTGTTAATGTAAATATTCATAGCAGCATTATTCATAACAGCCGAAGAGTGCAAATAGCCCAAATGTCCATTAAATGATAAATAGATGAACAAAATGTTCATTTGTTTATACATGAGAATATTATTCAGCCATAAAAGGGAGTGAAGTACCGACACATGATACAATATGGATGAACCTTGAAAACATGCTAAGAAGCTGGTCTCCAAAGACCACATATTAGAGGACTGCCTTCATATGAAGTGTCTAGAACATGGAAATTCACAGAGATAAAAAGTAGACTTGTGGTTGCTTATGGCTTGGGGAGGGGTGCACAGGTAGATAGATGGTGGTGAGAAGGAAGATAACTTAAAGTATGCCATGCCAAGTTTCTTTTTGAGGTGATGAAAATGTTCGAAAATTAACTGTGATGATGATTACACATATCTGTCAATACTAAAAACCATTTAATCTCTCTCTCTCTATATATATATACACACACACATATATATACACACACACACATATATATATATGCTTTTTCTTTTTTTTGAGATGGAGTCTCACTCTGTCACCCAGGCTGGAGTGCAGTGCCACGATCCCAGGTCATTGCAAGCTCCGCCTCCGGGATTCAAACAATTCTTCTCTCTCAGCCTCCCAAGTAGCTGGGATTACAGACGTGCACCACCACACCCAGCTAATTTTTGTGTTTATGGTTGAGACAGGGTTTCACAATGTTGACCAGGCTAGTCTCGAACTCCTCATCTCAAGTGATCCATGTGCCACGGCCTCTGAAAGTGTTGGGATTATAGGTGTGAGCTACTACGCCCGTCCTGAATCATATACTTGAAATGTGTTGATTATGGATTATATGAATTATATCTCAGTAAAAGGAAAAAAGAGAAAGAGAAAGAAAAAGAGGGAGGGAGGGAGGGAAGATGGAAGGCCATCAGAAGGAGGGTGAGAGGGAGAGAATGAGGGAAATGGTGAGGGAAAAGAAAAAGGAAAACAAAAAGGAAAGACAAGGCAGGGAGGAAGCCCCAAGGCTGGCCCCATGGGAGCACAGAAGGCCTCCTGGGAAGGGCCCTGCACATGTGTGTTACACACGTGCACACACTCACACATCTAGCCTAGTAAAGATATCCTCTCTAGTCCCCAAGCCGACTCCATTCTCAGTTCTTCCACCCCCAGCTCTCCCACCCCATTTGCTAGGGTGCACGGCTGCCCACGCAGGCTCCTGGTGGGTCCAGGAACAGACCTGTCCTCCATGCCTTTCCTGGATTCCATCTCCCCCAAGACATCACTCCACGCTACTGCAGTTCTTCCTAATGTTTTCAAGTTTTTGGTGGGTCCAGTCCACTCAAAACAGTGGCAGCCAAAAATGATGGAGTAACAGATGAAATCCTAGGCACACTAGGAAAAGAAGCTGGCACAAAGCCAGGGAACATGTTCAGAGAAGACTAGAAAGCCAGAGTTCAGGGAAGCCATGAGAGGTTGGCTGGGTTTTGGGAGAGATGCTGTAGAACTAGAAGATCCCTGATGTTGGGGCAGGTTATGGCCCAATGGGCCATCTGTCCAAGGCAGAAAAAGACATATTGGTCACTTTTCAAATAGCCTTTTAGCATTACTTGAGTGGAGAAATGTTTTACTAAGGACCGGAACAATTCAACAATATGGAAAAATTTGGCTGACACCTAAGTAAGTAATTTTAGAACTTTGGGAGGCCAAGGCAGGCGGATTGCTTGAGTTTGAGACCAGCCTGGGCAACATGGCAAAATCTGTCTACTAAAAATACAAACACTAGCTGAGCATGGTGGTGCCTGCCTGTGGTCCCAGCTACTTGGGAGGCTGAGGTGAGAGGAACACCCGAGCTTGGGGAGGTCCAGGCTGCAGTGCGCGATGATAGTGCCACTACACTCCAACCTGAACGACAAGAGAAAGAAAAATCTGGAAGGTCAACTCTGTGTTCAGAGAGCATGTCTATACTTTGTCACAGAATGTTCAGTACTTGATGTTTATACCGATGTTATCAAGACATCAAAAAGTTAAAATATTTTCAGAAAGAAAGAGCAACCATCCAATGTGTCTAAAATCAACTGGCATATAAAGAGATGTGCACTGATTGTCTGGAAAAGGCCATCAGATGGGGCGTTTCTGTCCCTAATAAAGCTGGCTTACTGAAGTGTTAGTAGGCTCCTGTTTGGGCCCAACTCACCTGTTGAGGTTAATTCATCTTTGCTAATGAAGGGGAAAGGGGGAGATTGTTGTAGAAAGACTCTGCTTTGCCTTTGTTTTCAGGTGTTGCTGTGGCCAGTTCACCAACCAGCATATCCCCCCTCTGCCAAGTGCAACACCCAGCAAAAATGAAGAGGAAAACAAACAGGTGGAGACTCAGCCTGAGAAATGGTCTGTTGCCAAGCACACCCAGAGCTACCCAACAGATTCCTATGGAGTTCTTGAATTCCAGGGTGGCGGATACTCCAATAAAGCCATGGTGAGAAAGGCATTCAGACATGGTGCCACTAGGATTACAGCTTTCATTGGCGGCCAGTCTCCCAGTCTCAAACTGCAGATACTTGGTCTCCTTCATAGCTGTGGCTCAATCTTCCTAGATATTTCGTTGAAAAACCAAGAGATTTATCTGTGCATATGGCTTTTAGCCATGAGGCTTGGAAACTGGACACCATTGTAAAGAACATCTAGTGTCCCGTAAATCCATACCGAACCTCTGAATCCACAAACCAGGCTCTGGCCCAACCCTGCAAACACACTCCATTGCTCCATCTTCAGTAATGAAAGACAAATTCCTTTTTCTAGTAACTGTGGACCTGCAGCCCCCTTAGATGTGTTGAGAGTCTTTGGAAATATTTTCCTCTGAGGTCTGTCCACAGCTTCCCTGGGCCTGCACTCAGCTGGCCCGAGAAGGATCAAGGTCCCTCACATTTGCATGTAAACAGGGAGTGCCCTCTGCCCTTCCAGCGAGCCCTGCCAGAGTGGGGGAGGCTTCAGCTCTGTGATCCATTCCAGCTCACTCTGAATTACACTCCTACATGCCCAGTCACAACCTTTTTGCAATTTCATTTTATTTCACTGGCCCAACATCATCGTTAAAATAAAATTTAGTTGCGTTCCAAATGCTGCAATATACAGTCTTCTGAACTGGCTCCCTACATATTAGCACAGACACAAAGAAGCAGTTCATAGAAGACAAGGCATCTGAGCATTATTAACCTCCTCCTCACTTCGAAGAGAAGGTCAGGTTCACATGTGGGCCCATGATCGCCTGTCCCATTTACTCAACAACATCCTCATCCAACTTCTTGGGCCACTGTTCTAGCTAAGCCAGCTTTGGAACCTATTCCTCCAAGGTTAGGATTGCCAGATAAAATACAGGACACCCAGCTATATTTGAATTTCAGCCATATCATGGATAAATTTTCAGTACAAGTATGTCCCAAATATTGCATGATTTATTGCATTTAATAAAAATGTTGTACTGAAACATTTTTCATTGTTCCTCTAAAATTCAAATTTAACTGGGTGTCTGGGTCTGTTTGGCTGCTATAACAAATTGCCTTAGGCTGGGTAATTTATAAACAGCAGAAATTTATTGCTCACATTTCTAGAGTCTGGGAGGCCCAAGATCAAGGTGCCAGCAGATTTGGTGTCTGGTGAGGGTCCATCCTCTGCTTCATAGCTGGCACCTTCTTGCTGTGTCCTCACATGGCAGAAGCAGAGAACAAGTTCTCTGAGTCCTCTTTTTTTTTTTTTTTGAGATGGAGTTTCAATCTTGTTGCCCAGGCTGGAGTGCAATGTGCAATCTTGGCTCACCGCAACATCTGCCTCCCGGGTTCAAGTGATTCTCCTGCCTCAGCTTCCGAAGTAGCTAGGATTACAGGTGTGCACCACCACACCTGGATAATTTTGTATTTTTAGTAGAGATGGGGTTTCAACATGTTGGTCAGGCTGGTCTTGAACTCCTGACCTCAAGTGATCCACCTGCCTCGGCTTCCCAAAGTGCTGGGATTACAGGCGTGAGGCACCATGCCCGGCCCTGAGTCCTCTTTTATAAGGACACTGGTCCCACTCATGAGGGATCCATGCTCGTGACCTAATCACCTTCTAACATCCCACCTCTTAACACTATTGCATTGGAAATTAGGTTTCCACGTGAATTTTAGGGTAATACAAACATTCAGACCATAGCACCAGACATCTTTTATTTGCATTTGCTAAACCTGACAATCCTCTCCAAAGTTCCCTTCAGTCACTTGGCCACAGACTCACACAGAGGGCTCCAGGGCCCTGAGGGAGAGACAAGCCAGGCAGTTCTTGCTTGGACAAGAGCAATAGCCTCCCTCCCCTTTGACACGAGAAGCAAAACCAAGAACAGAGGCTGAGTGCCACACACTCTTTCACAGTATATCCGTGTATCCTATGACACCAAGCCAGACTCACTACTCCACCTCATGGTGAAAGACTGGCAGCTGGAACTCCCCAAGCTCTTAATATCTGTGCATGGAGGCCTCCAGAACTTTGAGATGCAGCCCAAGCTGAAACAAGTCTTTGGGAAAGGCCTGATCAAGGCTGCCATGACCACTGGGGCCTGGATCTTCACCGGGGGAGTCAGCACAGGTAAGAGCAGACCCTTTCCCTCCCGATAGTCAATGTACCACCCAGAACTCATTGGGTCCCCAAAGAGCTTCTTAATAACTAAGGGCAACAAAACATATTGCATCCTGATCATATTTATGAGAAAAGTGAAGTCTTTATTCCATAGCTTGTGGTTTTTACTTTGGTATGACTCTTTAAAACAAAAAAAAACAGCAAGTACAATAATGATTGTCATAATGGTGAACATCTCTGGGTCACCCATGACATGCAATGTTCCTTGAACTGAGCCCTATACAAGCATCATCTTCATTAGACCTCTTGACAATCTGTTTCCTGTTATAGGAAAGGAAACTGAGGCACAAAGACATTAAGGAATATACCACGGAGTCTGGCTCTCAATTTTCACGGAAGGCAGCCAAGGAATGCCAAAAAGACTCCGGTTATTTCCAACTTCAGGCCTTAGACATCTGTAAAGGAAATCCCTGCACAGTTGCTTTGGTTTCTGTTTTTGTTTTCCCATTTCTAGAGTTAATGCAAGATTGCTAGTTATCATGAGCTCAGACTTTCAGTATACTTTGTTTTAATGATAAAGATGAGTGTGTCTCACCCCTGATCTCTAGGGAATGTAGGGACTCAGGGCAAGTGTCCCTAAATTTCATGAATGATAATATGCTGGGAAGTTGAAGAGCCTGAAACATGACTGATGGCTGCTTACAGGTGTCATCAGCCACGTAGGGGATGCCTTGAAAGACCACTCCTCCAAGTCCAGAGGCCGGGTTTGTGCTATAGGAATTGCTCCATGGGGCATCGTGGAGAATAAGGAAGACCTGGTTGGAAAGGATGTAAGCGTTTTCTCTGCGAATGTTGGCAATTGTTTAAAATTAATGATTGATTTTGAGGTAACTGTAGATTCAGATGCAGTTGTAAGAATAATAAGAGAGCTCCCTTGCGGCCTTTCCCATTTTTCCAGTGGTAACATCTTGCAAAACCGTAATGCAAGATCACAACCCAGATACTGTCATTGATACGGTCAAGGTGCAGAATGTTTCCATCAACACGAGGATCCCTCCTGTTGCCCTTTCATATGTATATACCTCATTTCTTCCTACCCCCACCTCTTCTTTAACCCCTGGAAACCACTAATCTGCCCACCCCACCCCATTTCAAGAAGGTTCAGTAAATGGGATCATACAGTAATGTAACCTTTGGGGACTGGCTTTTTTTTTTCACTCCACACAGTTCTCTGAACATGCGTCCAGGTATCGGTCTTCATTCCTTTTTGCTGCTGGATGGCATCCCATGGTATGGATGCACCAGTTTCTTTAACCATTTGTCTGTTGAGGAACAGTTTGGCTGTTACAAGTGAAATAGCCATAAACATTTCTGTGCAGGATTTGAGGTTAACATAGGTTTTATTTCTCTACGATAAATGCCAGGAGTGCAATTGCTAGGTTGTCATTATCTAAAACAATTAACTTTCTTTCTATTTTAATGTAACAGTTGGCAAAAATAAAACCTTCAACAGGCAGGGTAGAGAGGTAAGAATAGGTTTCAGTGCAGTCACTCCACACATGTGTATTGTGCTTGCTTCCCTTGTTGGTCTTAACATCCAAGTCCTGCAGGTCTGATTTGCGCTGTGCACTTTGTCAGGTAACAAGAGTGTACCAGACCATGTCCAACCCTCTAAGTAAGCTCTCTGTGCTCAACAACTCCCACACCCACTTCATCCTGGCTGACAATGGCACCCTGGGCAAGTATGGCGCCGAGGTGAAGCTGCGAAGGCTGCTGGAAAAACACATCTCCCTGCAGAAGATCAACACAAGTAAGTGCTGGCAAAGGCATGCACTCCCCCTGGGCTGATGCCATCACAGAGGAAACAAGGCTGAGAAGGAGATTGCCCAAGGGGATTAGAAGATTAACCTTGCTTCTTGTTAGGTCAACAGAAAATGACTCACCTAGATGCCTTACCTTAGCCACCTACCAAATCACATCCACTGGGCTACGTGGGGATGCTTTGCCCCAGGTTCATGAGTTAGCACGAAACAACCCTCAGTGCTTGCCATGGTGATGGCCTTGCCCACCCTGTTGCCCAGTGGTTCTTGTTCCCTGTAATTCGTTGTTATTTTTTAAACGTTTTAACAGGAAAACAATTTCTCAAAGATTTAGTATGATTCCTTCTATTTGCTGATAAGTATTATGTGATCATTAAATATCTCTGTAGCTCTGGGCCTCTCATGTAGACTAAGATGGCTAGGTGGGGACATATCTGGAGAGGGCTGCAGGAGCCGTCTGCTCCTGAAGGGGCATCATCCTTGCTGGTCCTGAGGGGGAGCTGTCACTGTCAGACGAAAGCTGAGGTCGAACTAGAGAGAAAGACACAAACCTCAACCAGATGAAACAATGATAACAACTGGTTGGAATTACAATAACTGGTATAATCTCTTGGAGCATGTTTATACTCCGGCAATTCTTAACGTCAATTGTTAAACGATCTGAAAGAGTAGTTTGTTTTTCCCATTACTGGCAAGATTTTTGTGGGAGACCATCTAGTCCTGGCGAATGGTCATTGGGAAGCATCATGTATGGGACTGTGATACTGCAGAGTGGGTAGAACGGGGATGGCCTACTAGGAAAAGTTGTAGATTTCCAAGAGTCAGATCTTGATGAATACATTGGTTGATGACTAAATTTTTTTTGTTCTCACATCTCTCATTTTTCTGGACTTGTAAGTTTTTACAACACCCCACTTCACTGGCCGTGTGACTTGTGGGCTTCCCTTTGTCATCCTTCGCCTAGGGCTCTGAGCAGGGCAGGGACAGCAAAGGGGTGCTCAGTTGTCACTTCCCACAGCACGGAGCTTCGAGGACCCCAGCCTAAGCCAAGAAGAACCTGTTCTACTCTGTTGCTCGAAAAGAAGGTGATTTGGCCACCATATTCCTAAAGATTGAGAATACTGAGCCTTGCTTGGGTTGGAAATCTCAAAGGCAGAGTCCAGGATATCTTAGTTCATTTTTCCAAATATCTCTGGTCAGGGCTTGGCACAAAGCAGACCCTCAATGCATGTCTGCTGAAATGAACTTAACCGTAATTACTCTGGTGGACACAGCAGAGCCATTCAACATATGTAAGAGTCCCTGACTGTAGAAACGCCTCATGGAAGCAAATTAGAAACTCTGAAATGACTCATTTGAAATTCTCCAATCTTCTCATAACAAATGCTGGCAGATTTTATCTGAAGCCCTTCAGAGCTGAGACCAACAACACTTCCACTTGCCTTTAGTTAATGTTGATCAACTAATTCCCACCACAACTAATGGACAGCTGGTGAAACAGGCTCAGAGTGTGGTCTGTCATGGCCAGTGTGGTGTAAAATTGGGAAGTAGGCAAGTGTGCCTCCACTCCCATTTCCTTCTCATTCCAGAATCCCAGCTTCCTGGAATCTTCCTGCCACCTCCTGCTTCCCAGAGCCATCCCCGCAGATTCTGCCACCAAAAGTTAGTCGGTGCCCACTGTGTTCTTGAAGAGTCCTGTTAACTGATAGAGACAGAGGGAGGACTCTGGGAATAGGTCATTAACTGATGGGCTACTAGTGGTCCATGTGGCTGCATCCAAGATCAGCGCTTTATTCCAGCCACTGAAGACGGAAACGTCAACAAGAACAGTGTACCGCATTCGTATGCTATAACATTTACAAAATTATTTGATAGCCAAACACACGTACTGATATTTTTACACCTGCAGGAGGTAGAGGAGGCACTGTGATTGTTCACCTTTTACAAATGGCTGTCTAAGGCTCTTGGTGATTTGGTGAGATGTCATAAAGGAGAGGCCAGGAATTGAACTGCAGTTTCCCTGGCTGGTCCCCTTTCATCATCTCATTCTTCAGGGACAGCCATCAGGGTGGAAATTTCAGACCATGGGCTAGGACAGCCAGGGAGGTATTTTTCCAGCAAGGAATATCTCCCAATATTTCTCAGTGGTCACCTTGAGGTAGCCCGAACATCGGGTGAGTGCGTTATTCAGGAGTTTAGCCATATGGGAGTCAGAAAGTTTCAGATTTTGAGGTCCTGGTTTTCCCAGTGAGGCCATCATATGTGACAGAATGCAAGAATGAAAATCGGGCTGGGCGCAGTGGCTCACACCTGTAATCCTAGCAATTTGGAAGGCTGAGGCAGGTGGATCACTTGAGCCCAGGTGTTTGAGACCAGCCTGGGCAACATGGTGAGACTTCATCTCTACCAAAAATACAAAAATTAGCCGGGTGTGGTGGCATGTGCCTGTAGTCCCAGCTACTCAGGAGGCTGAGGTGGGAGGATTGACTGAGCTGGGGGAGGTTGAGGCTGCAGAGAGCCATGATCATGCCACTGCACTCCAGCTTGGGGGACAGAGTGAGATTCTGTCTCAAAACAAACAAACAAACAAACAAAAAAACAGAAAAAGAACAAAGAACAAAGAAAAGAAAAAGAAAATTGCTGTCATGTCCCTCAGTTCCTTCCAGCCAGACGGAGCATCCCCCGTCGTAATGTTTTTACTCTTCCCTATACTTCAGGAGTTAAAATGACCGTGCAGACAATGCAGGGCACAGGTGGTACCGGTGAATGTGGTTTGTGTTGCAGGACTGGGGCAGGGCGTGCCCCTTGTGGGCCTCGTGGTGGAGGGGGGCCCTAACGTGGTGTCCATCGTCTTGGAATACCTGCGAGAAGAGCCTCCTGTCCCCGTGGTGATTTGTGATGGCAGCGGACGCGCCTCGGACATCCTGTCCTTTGCGCACAAGTACTGTGAAGAAGGCGGGTAGGATTTCTGATGCGCGAGGAAGGGCGGGTTCGTAACTGCCTCTTTGTTGGGCCAAGGAGCAAATCTAAAGTGGTCTGCTGAGGCATTCCAAACATGTTTAAATCAGGAAGATTTGCTAGATCTCCTCTCCCATTTCCTGAGGTCAGCATCCAGGGGAACCGTCAGAGGCAGGGTGTTCCTGATGGAATTCTCTCTCCCTCATTTCCAACTTCATTTTCCCTTAGAAAGTTCGCAACAAAGCTGGAATTTAAGACAAGTGAGAATACGGTGTTTGACGACGGTCACTTTTTGTCTCCTGTGTCAGGATATCCTCCCACAGCAAAGTCTCAAATCAAAGAGAGATGTCTGACGCATTCATACAGAGATTTAACTTGCCTTGTTTTGTTCTCTTGCATTTTCTTTGAACAGAATAATAAATGAGTCCCTCAGGGAGCAACTTCTAGTTACCATTCAGAAAACATTTAATTACAATAAGGCACAATCACATCAGCTGTTGGCAATTATAATGGAGTGCATGAAGAAGAAAGAACTCGTAAGTGTCTTGAATTTATTTCCAAACAAGCTCTGTGGAGAGAATTATGTTTCCTTTTCTAATTCTGCCCATGTGTGCATGACAGGCTTGTTCATATTTTAGTCCGGCCTTTTCCGAGAGACAGTACAAATGCATACCAAATTGGCGGCTGTGTCCACATGACAGAAGCTAAACAAGCCCATACAGGGGAGGGCCCCTAGTGCTTTCGAACCTTAGCAAGTGGGGCGTGACATCACACAACATCCTTCGAGGCTCATAAGATTACTCAGATTCATAGTCTTGAGGAAAAGGGCCACATACCACCCTGTCAGGCATGTTTGCAAAGTTGTGTTATTTTATTTCCCATTCCTTCCCTCTTCCATTGCATTTACAAAGAATAGGCCCTCTTGTCATGCACATAAGAGGGACTCTTCAAAATTCTAAGCCACACATTTCCTACAAATATCTCCTGTCTGAATAGTGCATCTCCGATGGCGACTGAGAGTTTGGAGTGCAGCTCCCTCCTCTCAAGGGTGCCAGAACGGATGGGGAAAATAATACAATCAGTATGCAGGCAGGCACCCTAGAGCAATGCTGCAACTTCCGGAAATCAGCCGGGCACGGTGGCTCACACCTGTAATCCCAGCACTTTGGGAGGCTGAGGCAGGCAGATCTCCTGAGGTCAGGAGTTTGAGATCAGCCTGGCCAACATGGCGAAACCCCATCTCTACTAAAAATACCAAGAAAATTAGCCAGGCATGGTGGCGTGCACCTGTAATCCCAGCTACTCGGGAGGCTGAGGTAGGAGAATCGCTTGAACCCGGGAGGTGGAGTTTGCAGTGACCCAAGATTGCGCCATTGCACTCCAGCCTGGGCAACAAGAGCGAAACTCCATCCCAAAAAAAAAGAAAAGAAAAGAAATCAACAGCACTCGATTTGGAACTGTTTAGTGTCAGGATCATTTTATTATGCATCAGTCTCTGTGGTCATTTTGTAACAACACCCCATGTCTCCCTCTTGTTTTCAACTTGGCTTTAACTCGGTCTTTTCACATTTTCAGGTCACTGTGTTCAGAATGGGTTCTGAGGGCCAGCAGGACATTGAGATGGCAATTTTAACTGCCCTGCTGAAAGGTGAGCTCTCGGGAAATGGTGACTCCTGTCCCTTTGATGTTGGCCTGGCTGGCAATCCTTCCCTCCCGGCCTCTCGTGGATTATGTCTGCTGGTGCTAGACCCTGAGCCAGCCAGGCCGCTTGAGCGGTCTCAGCGTGAAGCCAAGGCAGAATGACGAGGCTGGCTACAGGTTTCTGTGGGGCGGAGGTCTGTGGGTGCTCCTGGACCCATCATGGGCCGAGGTCAGAACCGTTTCTATTTGTAACTGGTTCACTGAGGGCTTCAGCTCCTAGAGTGTAAACATGAGATGGATTCCTTTGCAATCACTGCATTCCACAGTGTTCTGTCCAATTTCCCCGTCTCGGCTCTAATGACAGGCTTCAGGCCGGCGTTCATGGCCGGGGGGTCTGCTCTGCAACGCACACTTCCTCCCTGCCTCTCGGTTATCCCGGTGCCATGAGGGGGCAGGGAGGACAGAGAGAGAGGAGGGGTCACTGTCAGGCTGGCTGCCTGGCAGTCCCAGGGTTCCAGCCTTCCTGGAGATCATCTCCAGGGGCCCCAAGTCATTAGGTTCCTCTTCTGTCCCTCCCAAGAAGACCATGCACAGCTGGCATGGGAAGAGGCTGCCTCCACCTTCCTCCCGGGAAGCTCTTTCAGCTTGGTGCCTTTGTGGTCTATTCAGGGCGAGAACAAAGGCAGCAATGCTTAGTTCTAGGCCAGCAGCCCAGGGGAAGCCTGTGCTCACCACCCAGCACCTGCCAAACCCTGGCAGTCCAGGTGAGGAGTGAAAAATCATTCTGGTTTTTTGCCTTTCCAGGAACAAATGCATCTGCTCCAGATCAGCTGAGCTTGGCACTGGCTTGGAATCGCGTGGACATAGCACGAAGCCAGATCTTTGTCTTCGGGCCCCACTGGCCGGTGAAACTGTTTTTTTCCATTCATATCATTGATCATGACTTTGTACAAGTGACACATGAGTATGTTTTCCCTTATGACATGGAACTCAGGAAATGTTGTGGGGTTTCTGATGATAGGATATGTAATCTATTAGGATCATTAGAAGATGTTACTGTTTAAAGAACCAACAAGAAGTAAGAGCTACTGGCACCAATTCCACATTCAAACCAGTACTCCTGAAGAAATTAATCACCAAATATTTTATCGTTGCTGGTGAAAGTGGGTTTTTACCTTTTTAAAGAAAAAGAAGAAATAAAATAGCTTATTAAAATTAAACGCAATGCTTCCATCCAGGGCAATGATGTTTCAAACAGGTTTCATGTTCCATGAAACCCTGGAGGCCTAGAGAACTCTGTGTGTGTGTGTGTGTGTGTGTGTATGTGTGCGTGTGTATAGGGTGTCTGTGTGCATGTGATATGTGGTGTGCCTGTATGTGGTATGATTATGTGTAGGTGAGTAATGTGTGTGGGCATGTGTGGTATAGTGTGTAAGTGTGCATGGGGGTGTCATTGGGAGGGTATTGTGTGTGTGTGATATGGGATGAGCAGTGTGTGTGAGGTGTTGAGGAGTACTAATGTGTGTGGGTGACATAGGGATGAGCGTGTGTGTGTGTGTGAACACACGTAAGTCTGCATGATAAAGGACTCCAGACCTACTCCTCCTTCAGTCAAAGCAGCTTCCTTGATCCATTTTATAGGTTAGGAGTCAGGATAAATTTGTGTTTGCAAAAAGGGCTCTGCTGCTTATGAAAGGTAGTAGGAATATCTACAGGATTTATATTGGTTTTAAAAATCACATTTCTTGGCCAGGCACGGTGGCTCACACCTGTAATTCCAGCACTTTGGGAGGCTGATTCAGGAGGATTGCTTGAGGCCAGGAGTTCAAGTCCAACCTGGTCAACATAGTGAGACCCCATCTCTACAAAAAATAAAAAAAATTAGCCAGGCATGGGAGTGCATGCCTATACTCCCAGCTACTTTGGAGGCTGAGGCAGGAGGATTGCTTGAGCCTAGGAATTTGAGGTTACAGTGAGCTATGACTGCACAACTGTACTGCAGCCTGGGTGAGAGAGTGAGATCCCATCTCTAAAACATAAAAAAGAAAAATGCAAAACCATTTCTCAAAACATCCCTGGCATATTGCTGCGTAAATGCATTTTATTTAACTGCCTCTGTGTTTAGGTCTCCTGAAAGTTGCCTCCACACATTGCCATAACATGTTTTACCACTCTTTATTGATTGATCACGTGTAGGTGGATCCATCAGTTCTCCACTTGGTAACAGAAGGAAGTGGATTGCTCACTCTGCTTCCACTGCCCCTGTTCCTCCTGGATTTGATAGTTGCCTATTTAATTCTTTTTTTTTTTTTTTTGAAATGGAGTCTCACTCTGTTGCCCAGGATGGAGTGCAGTGGTGTGATCTCAGTTCACTACAGCCTCCACATCCTGGGTTCAAGCGATTCTCCTGCCTCAGCCTCCCAAGTATCTGGGACTACAGGCACCCACCATGCCCAGCTAAACCTTTTTGCATTTTTAGTGGAGACAGGGTTTCATCATGTTGGCCAGGCTGGTCTCAAACTCCTGACCTCAAGTGATCCGCCCGCCTTGGCCTCCCAAAGTGATTACAGGCGTGAGTCACTGCATCCAGTCCTGTTTAATTCTTAGATTGGTCACCTTTATGATGGTAAAGAGTATGTAGAACCATCTACTTGTTTTGTCCACTTTAGATTCCCATTTTGTTAAATGAGGAAATGCACTGTATACTCCTCCTTCCTCTCTTGACAAGTTCCCATTGCCCAAGCCAGAAACCTATGAATGATTTTGACTTCCAGGCTTGCTTCTCAAATCTAATCTGTCACCTAATCCTGCCATTTAATCTTTTCAGTATTACTTATATATGTTTACTTTTCCCTAGCTCTCCCATTACCATCCTAGTTCAAAGCATCATCATTTCTCACTTCAACGACTTCAACAAGCTTGTAGCTGTTATTTTCTTAACAATTTTATTTTCTTATTAGCCTATTTTCATCTCACAGATGCAGTATGTAAGGATATGAATTAGACTTTTCGAAGTTCTCTTCTGTTCCCTAGATTATCTCTATTTTCTCCCTGGTCAGCTGTTCTTTTTGTTCATTTTGGGTTTTTCTGTTACGCTGTTGATTTTCTCAAATGCTCTAGATCCTTGGCTGTTCATCACACTACAGAATGAGGGATAGAACTGCTTAATTAGTATGGAAACCCATTTTGCCAAGAGGTTTTTCTCCTCCCTGGGAGGACTGCCCAGGAATTCCCTGCTTAGGAAGGAGAGTGTCACCTGAACCTCCCTGCTTTGCTGAGTGCGGACTGGAGAGGGCTGATGGGCTCTGGGCCTCCCTGTTCTTTAGCAGACATCCTCCCAGTGTTTCCTAGGAGTGAAGCCCAGGAATGCAGTTGCTTGCTCTGTAACCACCACAGGGGCAGCCTGGAGTCTGGGAGGGGATGAGTGGCCTCCTGCTCTGTAGACCATCTTCCAGTCACCATGCCTTCTGCCCACCACCTGCCCTCTTCTTTGTATCTTGGAAAATCTGGTCTCACCTCAATGGCAACCTCCACATTGCACATTTTGGGCTTTGGCTTCCTCTCCATAGTTTTAACTGGTCCTTCAACGCTTCCAGAAATTTGTTAAAAACTCTCTGGCCCGCCTCTTCTCCCTGAAATAGATTTTTCTTTTTTATAGTCCTCTGCTGTCATTTAAATAGTTTTTGGGGAGGGAGGGAAGACAGCAAACACATGCTCAGGCTGCAACCTGGAGCCAAAAGTCCTTCTCTGTCTCCCTACAGTGGGATATAAGGTCTCTGAAGTCTTCTTTTAATAGCTGAAGCACTCAAGAAACTATGTGCCTGTGAATCTATAGTCTATCTAGAATTCTTCATATAGTAGAAAACTTGTGTTGGGAGGACATAAGAATTCCAACACAGTGGCTGGGTGCGGTGGCTCATGCCTGTAATCCCAGCACTTTGGGAGGCCGAGGCCAGCGGATCACGAGGTCAGGAGATCAAGACCATCCTGGCTGACACAGTGAAACCCCATCTCTACTAAAAATACAAAAAATTAGCCAGGCGTGGTGGTGGGCACCTGTAGTCCCAGCTACTTGGGAGGCTGAGGCAGGAGAATGGTGTGAACCTGGGAGGCGGTGCTTGTGGTAAGCTGAGATCGCACCACTGCACTCCAGCCTGGGGGACAGAGTGAGACTCCATCTCAAATTCCAACACAGTAAATCAATCTTAGGTCTGATTTGCTATACATTACTAGTCAAAATTCTTCTATCTATATTTTCTATTATTGCATGCAAAAAATAAAAGCTGTATGAGAATATAATGGTGGTTATCAGAAGCGAGGATGTGAGTGATTGGGAGATTTTGGTTAAAAAGTACAAAGTTTCAGTTAAGGAGAATAAATTCTGGAGACCTATTATACAACATAGTGCCTAAAATTAATGATAACATATAGTGCACTTGAAAATTGCTAAAAGAGTAGATTTTAAATGTTCTCATAATAAAAATGATAAGTATGTGAGGTGATGGATATGTTAATTAGCTTGACTTCATCGTTCCACAATGTATACATATATTTAAGCATCATGTATACCATAGATACAATTTGTCATTTGTTAATTAAAACAATTAATTAAAACAAAAGCTTTGCAAAAAAAAATTATTCTTAAAACATACTTTTAAACATAACAAAGAGGCCAGGCACAGTGGCTCACTCCAGTAATCCCAGCACTTTGGAAGACTAAGGTGGGTGGATCACCTGAGGTCAAGAGTTCGAGACGAGCCTGGCCCACATGGTGAAACCCTATCTCTACTAAAAATACAAAAAAGGATGTGATGCTGCAGGCTTGTAATCCCAGCTACTCGGGAGGCTGAGGCAGGAGAATTGCTTGAACCTGGGAGCCGGAGGTTGCAGTGAGCTGAGATCGTGCCTCTGCCCTCAGCCTGGGTGACAGAGCAAAACTCCATCTCAAAAAACAAGCAAATAAATAAACAAACAAAAAACATAATGAAGAGAGAGAAAAGGAGAGATGTTAGATACATACAAGGAACAAAAGGCAATTTATTTATTTACATTGAATCATAAAAACTTTGGACTAACAATTTTTGAAGGAAAATCCTTAGCAACATTCATCTCGAGAGCTTTTTTTTCTTGCAAAATTGATACTCTATGCCCATCAAACAATAATTCCCCATCTTGCCCTCCCCTATGACTACTGGCAGCCACCATTCTACTTTCTGTTGTCATGAATATGACTACTGTCAGTACCTCCTATAAGTGGAATCATATAGTATTTGTCCTTTTGTGACTGGCTCGTTTCACTCAGAACAATGTCTCAAAGTTCGTCTGTGTTGCAGCATGTGTCAGAATTTCCCTCCTTTTAAGGCTGAATAATATTCCATTGTATGGATAGACCACATTTTGCTTATCCAAGCATCCATCAGTGGACACTTGGGTTGCTCCCATGTTTTAGAATAATGCTGCTATGTATGTAGGTGTACAAATTCTTCTTCGAGACTTGCTTTCAGTTCTTTTGAGTATATGCCAAGAAGTGAAATCACTGGGTCACACAGTAATTCTATTTTTAATTTTTGAGGAATCACCAAACTCCTCCCATAGCAGTTGCACCATTTTACATTTCTACCCACAGTGCACGGGGTTCTACTTGGTCCACATTTTCACAAACATTTGTCATTTTCTATTGTCTAGATAATAGCCATCTTGGCTGGGCACGGTGGCTCATACCTCTAATCCCAGCACTTTGGGAGGCCGAGGCAGGTGGATCACCTGAGGTCAGGAGTTGGAGACCAGCCTGGCCAACATGGGGAAACTCCTTCTCTACTAAAAATACAAAAAAAGAAAAATTAGCCGGGAGTGGTGGTGCACACCTGTAGTCCCAGCTACTCAGCAGGCTGAGGCAGGAGAATCACTTGAACCCAGAAGGCAGAGGTTGCAGTGAGCCAAGATTGTGCCACTGCACTCCAGCCTGGGCAACAAGAGACAGACTCTGTCTCAAAAAAAAAAAAAAAAGAAAAATATAATAGCCATCTTAATGGGTGGGAGGTAGTATCCCAGATGGTTTTGATTTGTATTTCCCTAATGGTTAGTGATTTTGGGCACTTTTGTGTGTGTTTATTGCCCATTTATGCATCTTCTTTGCAGAAATGTCTATTCAAGTCTCTTGCCTATTTTTGAATCAGGGTGAGTTTTCTTCTTGTTGAATTTTAGGAGTTCTCTATATATTCTGGATATGAACCCCTTATCATATATATGATGTGCAAATATATTCTCCTATTCTGTGGCTGCCTTTCCTCTTTTAATGGTATCTTCTGCTGCATAAAACTTTTAAATTTTCATGAAGTCTATCAGATTTGTTATTAATAATTTTTCCATTTGTGCCTGTACCTTTGGTGTCATATTCAAGAACTGAATTCCCAAATCCAATATAGTGATACTTTTGCCCTATGTTTTCTTCTAAGCATTTTAATTTAATTAATTATTTTTTGAAACTGAGTTTCACTCTTGTCACTCAGGCTGGAGTGCAATGGCACAATCTCACCCACTGCAACCTCTGCCTCCCAGGTTCAAACAATTCTCCTGTCTCAGCCTCCCAAGTAGCTGGGATTACAGACACCCGCCACCACATCCAGCTAATTGTTCGATTTTTGGTAGACAGGGTTTCGCCATGTTGGCCAGGCTGGTCTCAAATTTCTGGCCTCAGGTGATCTGTCCCCCTCGGCCTCCCAAAGCGCTGGAATTACAGACATGAACTACCATGCCCAGCCGCATTTTATATTAGTAGTTTTCGATTTTATGTTCAGGTCTTTGATCCATTTTGAGTTAATATTTGTATATGGTGTAAGGTAAGGGTCCAACTCCAGTCTTTCGCATGTGGATATCCAGTTTTCCCAGCACCATTTGTTGGATGTGGTGTCACTCTGTCACTCAGGGCCATAATGGTTTTATTGGCGTGAGGAGTCAGCCCAGACACTTTTTCATCCGTATTTGTATATTGACCAGGAACTATATAAACACACACCTCCCCCGACATAACCTCTGCCTCAGCCCTACTTAAGGGTTTTAAGCAGGAGAGTTACTTGGTTCCATTTTTACATTTAAAGGTCACTGTGGACTTACTGTGGAAAATGCATTGGGTGGGTGCCATGGCAAGTGTGCAGAGTCCTGTTAATAGGCCTTTGAAATAATTCAGGTGAAAGAGGGCGCCTTGGACTAGAGCAGAGGCAGAGAAGAAGGCAAGAATCAGATAGAATTAAGCAAAATTTAGCATTAAACATGGCTGCACACAGGGGTGGATGAATCATTGAGGGCACTGGAGGGACTGAGATGTCACAGTGCTCCCCAGTTGTCTGGTTTGCACAACTGGCATGCTGTGGTGCCATTTCCCTGAGATAAGGGACCCTGGAAGAGGACTGAGTTGTAGGGGAGGTCCTGAGTGTGGTTTGGGATGCAAGGAGTTGGATGTCTTTGAGACATGCAAGCAGGATGCTGAGCAGACAACAGGAGCTCTGGGGAGAGAGGTGGACCGCAGCCAGGAAGGAGAAGTTGTGTACCAGTCAGTGGTGACTGGTGGTGTGTGCATCAGTGAGATCGTCAAGGAAGAGAGCAGAGTGGAAAGGAAGGAGGCTGAGGGCAGAGCCCAGAGGAACCTTGACATTTAAAGCTGCACTGGGAAGCAGTGGCCAGACAGAGAAGAGGAAAGCTGGGAGCTTGTGATGCCCAAGAAGCCAAGGGAAGAGACTCTAGGAGGAAGCAGGCAGTGGAGTCAGATGTGCTGAGAACCCAGCATGAAATGCCCGTGAGGCAGGTACCAGCACAGTTCTCAGCAACCAAACCCAGAGCCCAGGACAGACAGGGAAGAAGCAGCAGGGTGCGTACAGGAGAGATGGGAAGAGAGGAAATGGAGGCTCCTCAGGTAGGCAACCCACCAGGAGCGTTTGGTGGGAGGAGCGGGTAGTTCTGGCAAGAGAGGACGCCAGCTGGAGGGTCCGGTTGTTTAGGTGCTGGCTCTGTGTCTGCACCAGGACACACTCCCACGTTCTCCACCCTACCAGGAGATAAGGCCACGGGGCCAGGCCTACTTCTGCCCTCCCTCCTGTTCTCTGGAGTAGAACACACTCCCCTTGATGAATGAGTCTGTCACCACATTGCATGCATTTCAGTGACATGCGGAGAGCTTTTTTACCCACCGATAAGCTCCAGTTTATGTTTATATCCAGGCAGGCATCCTCCATTCTATCCATGGTCTCATACCCCCTTCACAATCACTTTTTCACATCATTAAATGACTGTGAACACATCTCTTTGGTGCCTTTGAACTCTCAGCACCCTTTCCTTCATGCAAAAGCACCCGTCAATCAAAATGTCAGCCGCTTTAAGTATGCAAAGCTGCTGCATCAAGTGTGTGTTTGTGCACACGTGTAACAGTGGTTCACTGTATCAGTGCCTTCTTCAGACAGCCAGGCCTGCGATGACTGAGTGTGTAGGTGTGTGGGATGGAGTCCGTGTGCACCTGTACATATGTGTGGGCGTATGTGTGCCCTGTGTGGGTGTGTACATATACATTGTATGCATATGAGCATGTGTGGTGTGCATATGAGCATTGTATGCATATGAGCATATGTGTGTATTTGTACACATACAGAGGTGGGAGGGTCAATGAGCTGGTCTGGGGACAAGAGAGAGCCTTAATACCTTTTCCCAACTCTGATTGCTGTGGACTGCAGCCCCTGGGAAGCCTGGCACCCCCGACGGACAGCAAAGCCACAGAGAAGGAGAAGAAGCCAGCCACGGCCACCACCAAGGGAGGAAGAGGAAAAGGGAAAGGCAAGAAGAAAGGGAAAGTGAAAGAGGAAGCGGAGGAAGAAACTGATCCCCGGAAGATAGAGCTGCTGAACTGGGTATGTGGAAGGTCACAGAGATCACGAGCTTGGCCTCACGCTTCCCCAGGGGAAGCGATGGTTCTTGCCCTTGCTTCAGCCCCACCCAAGGCCCTGATCACAGGAGGGATGGGTAAAGGCTTGACTGGGTAGTGTCAGCATTTCAAACTACAACAGCACATTCACTGAGATGATCCTGTCAATTGTCCAAAACACCAAATGTTCCTGCTTTGGGGAGAATGATGCCACCCAGAGAGGGGCCCTGAGTCACCCTGCTCACCAGTGGTTCTCTGCCTGGCAGACATGCCAATGCTTGATGCATGAATATACAGCAAACAAATCAGTTGTCATCAAATAAATGCAATTCATGCAAAAAGCCCTTTTTTGACAGACAGAGCCCATGATTGGGTGTGTGGGGTAACAGCAGTTTGGGTGGGGAGGCTGGAGTCACACATTGCATGGCAGTTCTTTGTCTTGCTGCCACCAGGACACAGGCAAGACAGGGGACCAGACCTCTGTGGTGACGTGTGCCTGCCCTCGTCACAGCCACTCACCCGCACGGCACCCTGGTCATGCTGCCTGCCCACGTAGCTCCCCCTGGCAGAACTTCTCAGTTAAGGAAACAAATGGTGGAGACTGGGCAGGCCGATGCTGGGAGGGCTGAGATTTTGAATCCTCTTCAATTTATTTTTAGAAGGAAAAAATAATTTACAAACATGGATGGAACATGTAGAGGCCAAACTGAGAAGAAAGGAGAGGGGAGATGGGGAGTGTTTACCCAAGATAAAGAGCAAAGAATACCATGTTGGAGTGCTCTGGGATCTGGGGTTCGGAATACCCTTTCCTCTGTGTTTCTAGTCGCCCCTCTCCCCAGTGTCTCTGAGAGGCCACTCACGGGCTCCTGGCCCTTGGTCCCTGCAGGTGAATGCTTTGGAGCAAGCAATGCTGGATGCTTTAGTCTTAGATCGTGTCGACTTTGTGAAGCTCCTGATTGAAAACGGAGTGAACATGCAACACTTTCTGACCATTCCGAGGCTGGAGGAGCTGTATAACACAGTGAGTGCTCTAGAAAAAGGGAGGGAAGGGGGAGGCAGCCACCCGAATGTGTTTGTCACTGGTGCATGTTGTGCATAAATGTGCTCATCTGACCTCCTTCATCTGGGAGGTCCATATTTAATGTCAGGCGGCTACTTCTCACCTGCTGCTGGCCACAGCCTGTGTTCACATTCTCACCACCTCCTGCCGTGCCTCGACAGTCACTCCTTTCTCGGGCAGTATTAACTCTTGTCCCGCATCTGAGGCTGGTGTCTGAGTACTTGTTGCTACAAAGAGGGAATCTAGCTCCCCAAGCCATTAGCAGAGTGAAATGTCACCAAGGGTGCGAAGTCAATTGTTCCTTGGGACCCTCGCATTTGATGAGGTTTTGGGGGCAAAACATAGAGCTAAGTTTCACACCCAGGAGCTCTGCTGGAAGGGTTTGAGTGAAATTCCCTTGGCTTATATTATTACAATATCAGTCTTGAGAATTTATGTTTGCTTCCCTATTGTAAGATTTTAAGTAGCAGAAATGGTCCTCAGCAGCTGCTTGCTAAACCTTGGCGATTTTCTTTTCTTTTCTTTTTTTTTTGTTCTGAGACAGGGTCTCTGTTGTTTCCCAGGCTGGGGTGCAGTGACATGATCTCAGCTCACTGCAGCCTCAACCTCCTAGGCTCAAGCCATCCTCCCACCCCAGCCTCCTGAGTATCTGGGACTACAGGTGCACACCACCACACCCAGCTAATTTTTGTAATTTTTGTAGAGACAGGGTTTCAACATGTTGCCCAGGTTGGTCTCGAACTCCTAGCCTCAAGTGATCCACCTCCCTCAGCCTCCCAAAGTGCTGGGATAATAAGTGTGAGCCACTGATCCTGGCCAACTTGGTGAATTATTAACACTATGTTGTGTACCTTAAGATACTCTTTAACAAAATGCAACAGAAAATATTTCACAACTTTTGAAATGTGTTGGATACTTTTTAACCATGACCAGTTCTGTTTTGTAAAAGAAAAAGGCTGGTGTGGGTTACACTCCAGCTCTCACATTTCATTAATTATATAGAGTAGGGTAGGATTTTACTCGAAGAGTTCAAGAAAAAAAACGTATTTATTTATTTATTTATTCTTAGATGAGGTCTCACTCTATCACCTAGGCTGGAGTATAGTGGTGCAATCTTAGCTCACTGCAACCTCTGCCTCCCGAGTTCAAGTGATCCTCCCACCTCAGCCTCCCTAGTAGCTGGGGTTACAGGCGCCAAGCCCAGCTAATTTTTGTATTTTTAGTGGAGATGGGGTTTCACCATGTTGGCCAGGCTGGTCTCAAACTCGTGACCTCAAGTGATCCGCCCGCCTTGGCCTCCCAAAGTGCTGGGACTACAGGCGTGAGCCACTGCACCTGGTCAAGAAAAATATTTCACACACATGAATGCTTCTCTTTCAGAGACTGGGTCCACCAAACACACTTCATCTGCTGGTGAGGGATGTGAAAAAGGTCAGTCTACTGTTTTATAATTCTTACCTATTGGCATCTTTCACAAAAAGATTTCTTAAGAGCAAGTTTTAAATTTTCAAAATGTATTATTATTTCAGGCACAGGAGATATTGAATTCCTTCTTTCATAAAGAGTCTATTTAAAACTAAGAAAGCAAAGGATAATCTTTTTTAAGTTGCACGTTCATCCGAATCCATGGTAGGGACACTGTCAGTGACAGCTGGATTACAAGTTGATGCCAGCGCAAGGCCAGGGCAGCCACTGGATGGGGTGGGGAAGGGGGTAGCCGGCCGCTGACCTGAGCACCGCTGACTGTCCATGCAGCCTTTCGTTCTGTCCCTCTTTTGAGATCTCTCACCCACTGCCTGTGGTTCTTTCCAGAAGCACCGGCAGGAGGTTCCTCAAGTCATTCTGTATCCTGTTGATTGCAGCCGCTGTTCTTGGCCCTTTCTGCCACCTTGCTATCAAGGGATAGAGGCTTTCCCCAGCCTGAATATTGTTTAATCCCCCACCCACCCACCTATTACATGAACTCCCAAGTGGGGGCCAGGATGGCCACTTACCCCCGAGAGGTGTGATGAAGTCCACACTGTGAACGCATCCTCACAGGGCCTGAGACCAGATTTCTCTTACAGAGCAACCTTCCACCGGATTACCACATCAGCCTCATAGACATTGGACTCGTGCTGGAGTACCTCATGGGAGGAGCCTACCGCTGCAACTACACCCGGAAAAACTTTCGGACTCTTTACAACAACTTGTTTGGACCAAAAAGGGTAGAACTCCGTGTTTGTGTAGTGTTCTGTGGTTTGCGAGTGCCATCTGATTCCTTGCTTGCTTTTCAGCAACTTGGCCGGTTCAGAGGCAAGCCCTTCACCCTGTCCCCGGCACAGTGGTCCTGCCTCCTACAGGGCTCTCAGGCCTGAGTCACAGCATTCCCCAGCTGCCTTGAGCACGGGCCGCCCTGCCCACCCAGTGCATCTGCCCTCCTTCTCTGTCCACAGCAGACTTCCTCCTGTCTGCCCGCTCCAGCCTATTCTACCATCCCACCGCTGTACCTGCCATAATCTTCCAAAGGAAGGGACATGCCTGCATTCCCTGCTTCAAACCTCCCAGAGCTCCTCACTGCCTGGAGAATTGTAGCCAAACTCATTATCACAGTAACCAAGGCCCTCCGCCAGCTGCCCTCACCCACATGGGAGACCATGTACCTGCACCAAAATCCAATCCTGTGATCAAATCAAAGACATGTGCCTGCCACATCTTTCCCCGCTATCAGTGCCTTTCCCACCCTTATCAAAAGTTCTACTCAAATGTCCGATCTTTCATGATGCCCTCTCTTCACGCCCCCCTTACAGCCCCACAGCTCTTTGCATGTCTGTTAGGGAACTTCTCTGCTTCTACCTGGAATAAGGGCCATGTGTCTGCCGAGCTTTCTTCTCAATTAACTTCTGCTGATAGGAGAAGAGTTTCCATATTAAAGCACTTCTTTTCCTTGGACATTATCATTAATTGTTAATGATACAAAGTGCTTTTTAATCAATTCCTATGTCCACTAGCAACAATACTGCTAATGTACTACTAACATTAGTTATCTGAGTAAATTGACTTTTTTTCTTCCTCTTTCACCATGCAGCCTAAAGCTCTTAAACTTCTGGGAATGGAAGTAAGTAGAATTTGTTTTCAAAAGTTTTGTAATATCTTGGTCAAATAGACATAGCCCTTTAAGTTCTGTATTTGCAAATATATGATACTACTCACCAAAATTTACCTAGATGTCTTAGTCAAATTATATAAAAGGACCATATATACATTTTCTTTAATGGGGGTAAAAGCTGCACAATTCATTTCTAGAACTAACAAAACCACAGTTTCAAAAGCAAAGATTAAGCAAACAAACAAAAAAAACCTACAGAATAACACCACGTATATATGTAAAAAACCGTAAATAACACCAAATAGAATTCAATACACTATTTTCAAAGTCCTAAACAAGCAATTAGAGTCCTCCAAGAATGCAAATATAATGCAATGCTGGTCTTTAATATATTGCATCATATCGATAAGTCACAGAAGAAAAGTATGACATGACCATTTCTCAGTAGGTGCTGATGAATGTGAAACACATGTAAAACATACTCCTTACTTAGTTAAAAAATATATAGTTTTCTCACAACAGAATGATAAAATGCTTTCTTGGTATGATTAAAATACATGTATATCTTAGAGCAAGGGAAATGTATGATGAGCAGTGCAGCCCTGAAGTCATGTCCATGAAAATCAAGAACAAGACAAGCACGCCCAATATTGTCAGCATCATTATCCCCACTGGTCTCCAAAAGTGTTCTGGAAATTGAACAAGGAAAAATAAATGCTAAAAAAAAGAATACCCAAGAAAGGGAGAAATTATTATCAGCAAAAACATTTGGGGGGAGTTAGAAAATCCAGGAAAATCAACTAAAGTTCCCTCACAATAGGACAAAAGTACCAGAAATTACCTTTACTAGCAACCTTAAGAACAATGTCCCAGACCTAAAAATATTTAAATGAATGGAAGAAATGCCATATTGTGGAATATTAGGATTGACTCTTGGAAACATTCTTTTCAAATAAATTTATGAGCTAAATCGCATCCCGATTCTTCATGGATTCAGTGTAGACGGTTTTCATTCTGTGTTGACAGGTAAGACTGAGCTTTAACACGGTGCTCCTGGAAGGGTTATGAGCTTTCTGTGGTCTTCTGTTCTCTCAGACTCTCCATGTCAGGGTTTATTTGTTCCATGAAGGTTTGGTGGACTCACCTGTAAAATTTCCGGGTCCAGTCCTATTTCTTAGAAGTGTGTCTTTCACTACTTCATAATAGCTATTATACATATAAGTGCATTCAGACTTTTTATTTTCTAGAGTCAATTTTGGTCATTTATAGTTTCCTAAAATGATTTATTTCATCTAGACTTTCAAGTTCCCTGGAATAAACTTTTACATAGTATTCTAGTTTTTTTCAGTCTCCTCAGTATCTTCAGTTATGTGTCATTTCTTGTGCCAATTTTTTTTTTTTTTTTTTTGAGTAGGGGGTCTCACTCTGTTACCCAGGCTGGAGTGGAATGGCACAATCTTGGCTCATTAACCTCCCGGGTTCAAGCAACCTTAGCCTCCCGGGTTCAAGCACTTCTCCTGTCTCAGCCTCCCGAGTAGCTGGGACTGCAGGTGCATGCCACCACACCAGGATAATTTTTGTATTTTTAGTAGAGATGGGGCTTCACCATATTGGTCAGGCTGGTCTCAAACTCCTCATCTCAGGTGATCCACCCATCTTGGCCTCCCAAAGTACTGGGATTACAGGCAACAGCCACCCGCCCAGCCTCTTGTGCCATTTTTTAACAAAATTTATATCTCCTCTCTTTTTTTCTTAAGCTTTCTTTGCTACTTATTTTATTGGTATTTTTGCTTTATCAAGCAACTTTCTTTTCTGTTTCTATTTTATTAATGTCTGCTTTTATTTGTATTCGTTTCTTCCATATACTTCCCCTACTGTTATTGTTTGTTTCTGCTAACTCAGTTTGAAAGGAAAATTCACTCATTTTCCATCTGTATTCCTATAAATGCATTAAAGGTATAAATTGTTCTGAGCATTGTTTCATGATATTCTACAGGTTTGGATAAGCAGAACTTTCATTGTCATTTTTTCTAAGGCATTAATTATTTCCTTTTCAATCCAAGAGTTATTTAGAAGTGTATTTCAAATTTCCCAGATACAGACTTTTATTGTTGTTATACTACTATAATTAATTTCAAATTTTATTCCTTGTATAGAAATTCCGTGTAATTTTTTTTTCAAATTCATTTCTAAGTAAGGTGTGTTTGTTACTTATTTACTATGATTGTAATATGTCAATTTCTTCTTATACTCCCAGTTCAGATCCTTTGTTATTTTATTGATTTCTTTCCCTTTTCCTCATTGATTTGTGGAAGGCCTTTGCATTTTAGGAAAATTAACTCTTTGTTTCTCATATTCTCTCTCTGGCAGTTTTTAAAGAGAATTTACGTGCAATTAATATTTTAATAATATTATATGTTATTGAAAGGTAGGCTTAAAAGGACTTCTGTTTTATAACATTTCATTAGTCATTAGTTAATTTCTATTTTATCTTATATATTCTTGAAAATAAATCTATGTTTATCTTAACATTTCCACACTGTCCATTTTTAACCCGTGTAGACCAACCTTTCCTATATCACGGCGACTGTAGCTTCACTGTGACAAAATTAGAAAATTAGAATAAAGATATTTAAATTGGAGTTAAGATACTATAGTTTCCACAAAAATGTTATCACGGCTCGTTATGATATTATAAAAACTGGGTCAGTCGTGACCAACTTGAGATCGGAATTGGAGAGCCAGGTGGCCCCCATAACCCCCCACGCTCCAGACCACTCCAACTGTGTGAATGTGGCTGAGTTATTCAGACGGAGCCACAACTTCCTAATCTGAGGGAATGGAAGGAATTCACAACCTCTCAGTCCTTGTAAGAATAAAAGAAGATAATTGATGGGAACGCTGTTTGCAAAAGAACAAACATCTGTTTCTGTGATTCCATTGAATACTAAAGTCTTAGCCTGGAATAGTCTGAGCCCCACATATTTCATGCCAGTTTTCCCAACCACGATCTGCCTTTCTCATGAATCCTGATCCATTTGCAGAACAGTTATCGCAACCCCTTTAGGAAATGGGAAGTGTTGGCCTTCCCTTTTGCACCATAAGGGGAAAAGGACAGTGCTCATTCAAAGTGGAATATTTGCTTTCTTAAAACACTGGAGGGAAACCTAAAACATTTTTTTTCTCTAGCCCCTTTTGCATGTTTCCTATTAATTTCTGGTTCAGCTACGTCTGGCAAACGAGTGTTATTTTTGCTACATTGGAAGACTTCCCTGAGGAAACAAACTGTGGACCTTCCCTCTTCCACGATGTTATTTGTGTTTAGTTTTGGGGGGACGTTGTGCTTGTTTGTTTTAGTTTTGCAGGATCTCCTCAGTTAAAGGCTTCTAAGTAAAACTGCTGACCCAGGGGTGCCAGTAGTATGCCTTCTCAGTTCATTTGGTTTTAGACAGTTTACTTATCATAATAAACTTGTGCATCTTTTCAAAAGAATTCATATGTGGAGTGGAAATGTAAGATGTACTTCAGAAGTCTCTTTGTTATTCTGACAGGAAGGTTTCCCTTTCGCCAGGAGTTCTGGAACTCTTTGTTGCATACTTTTCTGGCAAAACCATGAAATCCATGTTTCTCCCCTCAGGATGATGAGCCTCCAGCTAAAGGGAAGAAAAAGAAAAAGAAGAAAAAGGAGGAAGAGATCGACATCGATGTGGATGACCCTGCCGTGAGTCGGTTCCAGTACCCCTTCCACGAGCTGATGGTGTGGGCCGTGCTGATGAAACGCCAGAAAATGGCGGTGTTCCTCTGGCAGCGAGGGGAGGAGAGCATGGCCAAGGCCCTGGTGGCCTGCAAGCTCTACAAGGCCATGGCCCACGAGTCCTCCGAGAGTGATCTGGTGGATGACATCTCCCAGGACTTGGATAACAATTCCAAGTTAGTGTCTAGTGGGGATTTAAAGGCCAGGAGAGACGACCATCCTGAGTACTTGTCTCTGCAGGGAGGGGTGGCCAATGTACTTCTCACTTAAGGACAATGGTGGTTAAAGGTTGTTCACAAATCACTTTGTCATGTCGGCATTTTTCTTTCTGTCTCTCGGAGGTGTTTTTGGACTGTCATTGTTTTCATGTACTGCCTTCTCTTTGCATCAAAATTGAAACACAATTTTCTTCCTTTCCTTGAAACACAATTTTAATGCAAAGATGATGAAATTAATTTCCATAAGGAAACACACACTAACAAGGAATACAACGTTAATGAGCCTGCGCCCTGGACTGTGACCTTCACAGGTGTTTCTGATTTTCCTCCGTGCTTAGGTGCTTAGGTGGGACAGGATGGCTAGAGGGGGCTGGAGTTGGGCGTGCTTCCCCTGGGTCAGTCAGGCTCTGATCAAACCAGCAGGTGAGGCTCTGGCAAAATCAGTTCTCCTCATGGCAGACTATTAAGAGACTGTTCTGGTAATTTCAAAATGGTTTCTTTTCCCCTGCTGGAAAGAGAAGGGGATTTTTCTCCCATATTCACTGTGAGAACCTGGTTAAGCTCCTGAGATAGAGGTCACAAAAGCATGGGCGTCCCCCGCATGACTGGGTCCCCCTGGAATTTTTTACTCACAGACTTTCCTCACTGAGCCTCCAGCAATTCCTCAATCACAGTTCACATTTTCCTAACTCTGCACTGGTTCCTGCAGAGGTTTCTACTCCAGTAAGTTGTGGTTTTTGGTATCCGCCTGTCTCTCCAATTTGGGGGACAGCAGTTTGCCCTATGTCCTCCCTTCTCTGGTGGAGCTGAAAAGATTCAATGTTCGGCTTGTTTAGTTTGTTACTTGTTAGGATGGACTGGCGACTTCCAAGTTCCTTCCATGCCACACTGGAAACCAGAGGTCCCAGCACAACTTTACAGGGACCTAAACTTGAGGAGAGCACAGGCAGCGTGGCCAACATCTAACACCTTTGTTTTCTGAAGTTCACCGCTTTTATTTTGGACTTGATGATTTCTAAAATTACTAGCTGATTTCTAAACGTCAGAAATTCAAGACTCCCTAATAATGGGGCCGTGTCCACCTACCCCATGGGTTTTTTGATGCCAACCTTTGCTTCCTAGAGTCCCCACATGGTGACACGTGGTCACTCTGCAACCTGCAGGAGGGCTGAGAGGTGCTGCTGATAGCATTCCTCTTCAGGGACAGAGGAGGCCATTCTCCCACACGTGATTCTGCCTTCCTCATCCTTCTCGTTACTGGAATAAAATCTTCTTTACAATGGAGAAACAGAAGCAGAGGAGGGCGATCACTTCGGGACCGTGTCTTAACCACATTCTGTTATAAAAAATTGAAGGAACTCAAAACGTGTATGGTTATTGCCAAATATTTGAATCTGGGTCATGTGGGGAAGGCAGTAAACTTTATGCTCAAAATTCAGCTTGTGCAACCTTCTCCATGACCCCCAACTTCTATCACTGCCCCCATCAGTCATTAGGCGCCCTCTGGCCTGGGCCGTATAACAACTATGCCTTATCTCTGTCACAGCACTGAGAATGTTGGCTTCTCTGTAGTCACTGTGATGGTGAAGTGTTACACGTGCAGAGAAAGGCATGCATCTGAAATGTCCAGCTGGTGACAGTCCACAGGTGGGATATGCCAGTACCACCAGCACCCAGATCAACTAAGAACCCAGCCGGCACCCACCAGCCCTCCTGTGACCCCTTCCAGTGTCCACCTCCCCCACTACCACCACCAGCAGCCCCACTACTGTGGCCTCCAACTCCACAGGTGCTGCATTTGAAGTCACTTTTGCTGTCTTTTCTGTCTGCCTCCCTGATTTGTGCACAACTTGAGGGAATGGACTCTGTCTTCTCATCTCCATGTCCCTGGGGCCTGAGGGACAGATGTGGTCTCAACCTGCAGCTCCACTTGCAGCAGAAGCAGTCAGCCCCCCTCCTGACTGAGCTCCCAGCCACTGTCCCTGGCCATCCCCCTTTGGGGACACATCCCTGGAGCTTCTTGCTTGCAGAGAACCTCAAAGCCCCTCCAGTGAAGGATTCTGTGTCCCTTGGCTCCGTAAGTCCTTGTGGATACGCCTAAGAAAGAGCTTGTGGCCACTGTGGCTTCACCCTGGTCCCTTCTTTTTTCCCCCAGAGACTTCGGCCAGCTTGCTTTGGAGTTATTAGATCAGTCCTATAAGCACGACGAGCAGATCGCCATGAAACTCCTGACCTACGAGCTGAAAAACTGGAGCAACTCGACCTGCCTCAAACTGGCCGTGGCAGCCAAACACCGGGACTTCATCGCTCACACCTGCAGCCAGATGCTGCTGACCGACATGTGGATGGGAAGGCTGCGGATGCGGAAGAACCCCGGCCTGAAGGTGCGTGCAACGCATTGCAAGGCGGGCCGGGGCGACAGTGACAAGCGACTCTCTGCCAGGCTGAGCTGAGCATTTTCTGTGGCTTATTTCATTTATTCCTTTGAGCAACCCCCTGAGGGAGACGTCATGACAATCATTGTCTTATAGATGAGGAACCTGAAGCTTTAAGACGGAATGACATGCCTGATCTTAGCTGGTCAGCACGGGATCGGGACCCATACCCAGGTGGTCTAACTCCACAGCCCCGCCTGACCAGCCCACCAGGCTGCGCAAACCCCCGCCACAGTCTGAGTCTCCTAATGGAGCCTCCCCCATAACTCAGCATGCACACGCACCCTGGTTGGGTCATCTACCCACCATTAAAGCAGGGACTGGAACTCTATTTCTAGATTCCCTTATAACTCTGAAATTGTATATTATTTTACTAGCGATGTTTTCATGACATGGGAGAAAATTACGAGAAAATACGAAGCTATGAAAGGGTTTGAAAAAGACATAGTGGGGGAAAAATTATATTGCAATCAAACCCTAGCTCTGGGGTTTGCTGCTGTTAACTACTAGCTTATCTTGAGAAGAGATTCTAATCTGCAGATAACCTGGCGATCTAATGGCAGTATTATATCTATTTTAGAGATCTCCATGAGGATAAAGAAAAGGCTGTACAAGTTATACTGTGTAGTATGGTTCTGACAAATAGACGGCACTTTGTTTCTTAGAAATATGAACATTATGTCTGTCTAATTCTGTATCATATGCTAAGCTGATGTTATACGTAACTTAGGATATTAATAAACAGTTTTCAGAATTCCAAGAATAAAGAGCTCTTCAAGGTTTTGAGGAAACTAAGGTGGATCACCTACATGGGGATGAACATCGAATTGGCATCAGACTTTTCATCAATAACACTGAAACCCAGAAGGCAGCAGTGGAGGAAGGCCTCACAGTTCTGAGGGGAAAGCATTTGGAGCCTGGAATGTTGGTCAACTATTCAAAAGCATGAGAAAAGAACATCTGTTTAAGACAGGCAAAGACTCAAACTATACACCTTCAACCTCCCATTCAGAAGAATTAGTTTAGCAGGTAGTCCAAGCAAAAAAAAAAAAAAAAAAGGTAAAAATTACAATGAAAAAACGTGGTGTGGAGTGTAAGAAACAGGCCCCAAGTTTTATAAATTGCCATTCAAAAGCTGTGCAACCGAGAGAAAGGCGGTCAGATTAAAAGAGGCCAAGGAGTTGTGGGATCCAAAAAGGAAGTACTCAAAGAGAATAGAAATAACTCCGATAAACAGACAGAATGACTAAGAAGCCCCCAAGTGTCAGGAATACAGGTTAAGGAAGCAAAACAGTTTATAATCCTTAACAAGAAAATAGAAGGTGAATTCATACATTTCAGGAAAAACAATGAAGTGCACACAAAAGTTAAAGTTCAGTTATGATTCAAACTAAAGTTTAAAACGATCTTGAACCATTGGTAGAGTGTGGAAAAGCGCTGACAAAAAGGGAAGTGCAGCTGGGCGTGGGGGCTCACGCCTGTAATCCAAACACTTTGGGAGGCCAAGGCAGGAGGATCACTGGAGCCCAGGAGTACAGGGCTAGCCTGGGCAACATAGTGAAACCCCATCTCTATAAAAAAAAAAAAATTTTTTTAATTAGCCAGGTAGGCCGGTTGTGGTGGCTCACGCCTGTAATCCCAGCATTTTCTGAGGGAGAGGTGGGCAGATCATGAGGTCAGGAGATCGAGACCATCCTGGCTAACACAGTGAAACCCCATCTCTACTAAAAATACAAAAAATTAGCCGGGTGTGGTGGCAGGTACCTGTAGTCCCAGCTACTCGGGAGGCTGAGACAGGAGAATGGTGTGAATCCGGGAGGCAGAGCTTGCAGTGAGCCGAGATCGCGCCACTACACTCCAGTCTGGGCAACAGAGCGAGACTCTGTCTCAAAAAAAAAAAAAAAAAGCCAGGTATGGTGGTGTACACCTGTAGTCCCAGCTACTCAGGAGACTGAAATGGGAAAATCACTTGAGCCCAGAAGATTGAGAATGCAGCTAGCCATGATTGTGCCACTGCACTCCAACCCAGGCAACCAAGCAAGACCTTGTCTCAAAATAAATAAATAAATAAATAAATAAATAAAAGCATGTGTTCTGTCTATGAGCCTGGGCATCCGGGCATCCTTTTGTTGTCTAGGCTGAGCCCATGTTAGTCCTTCTTTTGTGAGTCACATTAGCCTTGCAACTCTTAGTTCACATAATCTCATTTATATCAAAGGTAGTTCTATATAAAATACTTTTGGCCTACTTTACTAGAGGTATTATATTTTATTTATATTATATTTTAATGTAAAGATTTGCCTTCCTTGAAATTTCATGTAAGGACTTTTTTTTTTTTTTTTGAGACAGAGTCTTGCTCTGTCACCCAGGCTGGAGTGCAGTGGCACAATCTCAGCTCATTGCAAGTTCCGCCTCCTGGGTTCAAGTGATTCTTGTGCCTCAGCCTCCCAAGTAGCTGGTATTACAGACGTGCACCACTATGCCCAGTTAATTTTTGTATTTTAGTAGAGATGGGGTTTCATTATGTTGGCCAGGCTGGTCTCAACTCCTGGCCTCATATGAGCCACCAACCTTGGCCTCCCAAAGTACTGGGATTACAGGTGTGAGCCACCATGCTAGCCAGGACTTTTCTTTTTAAAGTTAGGACCACCAATAGTGCTGCTTGCCATTCATTTAAAAAATTTAGTGTATGTTCTTAAATTTTTTTACTGCCTGCAATTCTACCAACGTACCAAGCACATGTTACAGAACATCAGACCAGGGACAAACATTCCAGGGCTCCTAGGTTATTGAATAATGTTGAAGGTCATAATTTAAAAATTTTAACTATGCTGGGAAATTTTTCTAGAATTGCCACAGCTTAAAAAATCGATTTATGTCCCTAGGTTATCATGGGGATTCTTCTTCCCCCCACCATCTTGTTTTTGGAATTTCGCACATATGATGATTTCTCGTATCAAACATCCAAGGAAAATGAGGATGGCAAAGAAAAGGAAGAGGAGAATACGGTCAGTGACACGCTTGACCCTAAGAGTATCAGTGTGATCTCATTTTAAAAATTGTTGAGATTTCTTGTACTATGGATTGAGAAATCTCACTGGTTAAGAGCATTTTTGGAATTGTTTTTTTAATGGTGCCTGTGTGCTGGAGTGCCTTGCATTTCTCATTTAACCACCTGCCTGTCATGTGCTGTGCTCTGTTTTCCAGGATGCAAATGCAGATGCTGGCTCAAGAAAGGGGGACGAGGAGAATGAGCACAAAAAACAGAGAAGTATTCCCATCGGAACAAAGATCTGTGAATTTTATAACGCGCCCATTGTCAAGTTCTGGTTTTACACAGTAAGGCCTTCTTTTAAACATTTGACATTCGGCATGTTTTGAATGCTTTGATATGTTGGAATCAAGAAAAATTTCAAGGGTTTAAAAAAGTTTCTAAAAATTCACTGAATTAAAATGAATTATGAAAACAAAACTGGGACTAATTGAGATCTCTGGCTAACACTGGATCTTGATATCCTGTCATATATCGATATATGTGATATCTTGATATATGGCCATCCTAGTCCCAAATACACCATCTCATAAGGCAAAATAGTCACATGCTGTTTGCTTACGATGAACTCTTTTGATGCCTTTAGCAATACAAACTTAGGGAACTATAATTTTATTTTTAAATGAACAGAGATGACTAGTGAGTTAAAGAGCAAATTCACAGATTGCATTTTTCATGAAATTGGTGGGGTCATTACAAGGGCATGGCTAAATCCAGATAGTAAACTCTTGGAATAGGGAAACAAATCCAGGCCTCTCGTTCTGAAGTGCTCACCAAACTGACCAGCTTGGCCGGCAAGCCATCCTCCATCCCCCTCTGAGGCCCGGGTCTACACAGCTCCTAGAGTGTGGCTCTCTGCTAACAAGAGGAGGAGAGGAGGCAGGAGGGCAGATCAGAGTGCCTCTGGGGGAAATGGCCGAGCTGCAGGAAGTACCAGCGAGGGTGGCCAGGCATGCTGTGGCTTGTGCAACCATGTCAATCGGGAGGAAAGAGACTTCTCATGAAACCCCAAGCATCAAGCCGCAGCCCATGCCAGGCAGGTCTCGGGGCCGTGGTTGCACTGGTGATGAGGTGGGAACAGGGCATGGGACATGAGCTGGGTCCCTGGCCATGGTCTGGGCAATGAATGAGGGTGGACTGGGGGCAGAGCAAAGCTCTGTGTGGGGGCCCACCTCAAGGGTCAGCTGTGGGCCTGGACACCCAACCTTGTGGCAGCCATGATTGATGATACAGTCAAAGTCACTGCTGCCCATCAATTCTGGTCAGAACCATCTGAGGGGCTGAGGTTCACCCAGCCTACAGGAGAGCCCAGCCATAGAGGCTGCTGCCAGGGATGGGGCCAGGAAGCCATCGAACCCTCTCAGCCTTGGGCCTCGCCCCAGACCCTCTGGATCGGGTAGAGTCATCACACTGCACAGCTTCCCAGGGATTAGGATGCAGCCCAAAGTCTGAGAACCTGGCTCTAATCTTTCTTAGAGGAGTGGATAGTGGATCTGGGGGGGCCTGCCTGTCTCCTGGTAAAATGTATAGGATTGGGAGGTGGGATCTTCGAAAAAAAAAAAACTGCCCAATTACAAATACTCAACTTCTAGCAGCCCTCCCCCAAGCCTTCCAAAGGGGCCTGTGCCAGTGAGGGACCCAGAAGCTGAAGTTTTCTTGGCGTGATGGTGAACCGCCGGGGACAGGTGATCCACCGGGGACAGGTGAACCGCCGGGGACAGGTGAACCACCGGGGACAGGTGATCCGCTTCAGATGCCCTCCCCCAACCTCTTAACTCCCTGCTTTTGCCTCACCCACCCCCACCTCCAGCTCTGCCTCTTTCCCTGCCACAGAGATAGGGGCCCTGCTGCGGCCACAGCAAATCCTGGACATGCCACCACTAACTGCGGGGACCCTAGGGTCAGCTCGTGTGTCTGGGTGGGCAACTC
This sequence comes from Theropithecus gelada, assembly GCF_003255815.1. Lineage (NCBI taxonomy): Eukaryota > Metazoa > Chordata > Mammalia > Primates > Cercopithecidae > Theropithecus > Theropithecus gelada. The sequence goes on from NC_037674.1 coordinate 6,331,826, forward strand.
ATCTGCATGTCCTCTCATCTGACTTCCCAGTTGTGGAAAGAATCAGGAAGGAAATTTGTGAGGCAGGGAGGAGTAAGTAACATTTTCCAATTTCCAGGAATGTAGAAGACACTCCAGCAAACTATTAAGTTTCCCGTTATCATAATGTTTGCAACTTCATAGTTTCCCCGTGAGGATGACAGCACCGACAAATATGTCTCCATGTAGAAAATGGAAAGTCAGGGCCCATACCATGCTGAAGTATAAAATGCCTCCCGTCCTGCCTCCACGTCTCCTGTCTTCACTGGTGAGGTGCAGGGAACGTTTCCTCTCAATAAGTCAGTCCAGTTGGAAACAAAGATTCTTTTAGATGTGTCAACCTGAAAGAAAATGGGTGTCAAAATTTGATTGCAATGTTATTCCCCCAAACACAGCTAACAGCTTGTCTTTCTTTCAGATATCATACTTGGGCTACCTGCTGCTGTTTAACTATGTCATCCTGGTGCGGATGGATGGCTGGCCTTCCCTCCAGGAGTGGATCGTGATCTCCTACATCGTGAGCCTGGCGTTAGAGAAGATACGAGAGGTGGCTACTCCAAAGGCCTGCCCCAGCCCACTAACCGCTGACTGCAAATGCAAATATGGCTCCTTACTGAAAAAACATTTCATGCAAACTATGCATGTTGGGCCAGGCACTGTGGCTCATGCCTGTAATCCTAGCACTCTGGGAGGCTGAGGCAGGTGGATTACTTGAGGTCAGGAATTCTAAACCAGCCTGTCCAACATGGTGAAACACCACCTCCACTAAAAATAAAAAAATTAGCCAGGTGTGGTGATGCACGCCTACAATCCCAGCTACTAGGGAGGCTGAGGTGGGAGGATCACTGGAGATCAGTAATTCGAAACCAGCCTGGCCAACATGGTGAAACCCCATCTCAACTAAAAATACAAAAATTAGCCAGTTGTGTGGCAGGTGCCTATAATCTCGGCTACTCAGGAGGCTGAGGTGGGAGGATCACTTGAACCCGGGAGGCAGAGGTTGCAATGAGCCGAGATGGCACCACTGCACTCCAGCCTGAGAGACAGAGTGAGAGTCCATCTCGAAAACAAACACAGAAAAGCAAATTACACATGCTGTGGGACTTTTTTTGGACTCACAATTCCAAGTTTATTCCATTCATTTATTTAAGATGTATACATCTTGAATGAACTTGAACTTGCAAATCCAAACATGAGGCAAAATAAAGGTATTTAACAATGAAAACAGGTTTGAATGCATACGAAAGCATCAGCAAATGCTGCTGGAGACTTGAGATAAACCAAATTACCACAACTGGGTACAAATTTTGGCTTAGTTTTTTGGGACCAGAAGCGAGAGATACAAGGGACACTTGCACAGTGTGGTCCAAAGCCCAAAGTTGCAGGAAAAATATCGTCTCTTTTATCTCTGGACTCCTGTGTAAGAGATTTATGAAGGGAGGGCTCCCAGTGAGGAGGAAAAGGAGCTAAGTGAGGTGCGGCTTCGGGTGGACCCTGTCCTTGGCCTAATCCTGTAGGGGGCTCTGAGTGAACTGGACACTGTGGCGTCTGTCTCACCTTTGGGCCCCACCTCAATTAGTCATTGGTACCCACCAGAGACATGGCTCCAAGTGTCCAAGAGCAAGCCTCCCAGAAGGGTGCAGGTGTGGGCCTAACAGCAGCACCTGCGGCAAGTGGGGTGGACAAGCCCTCCTGGGGAGAAGCTCCAGGGGATATGGGAGGGGCCTAGAGCATTTGCTGCAAACAGAGGGAACAGGATTTTCAACTCAGTGTTGAAAAAGAACAGATACCATCTCACAAACGACTCTTGTTATCCCAGAGGGCTCGAGTGAAAATGTAACTCCCAGTAGGCAATCTCTGCAGACAGCAGAGGAAAGATGGGCCAGGTACTTTCCTTTCCAGCATCATTCAGAAGTTTTAATTCACTAAATTTGCTTATAAAGAGAAAGCATGTACCCAAGCAAAAAAGCACCTTGAACTGAAAAAGCCCACAGCACCATTTCATATCCTTTCTGCAACTGATATATAACCAATACTATTACTTTGCGATAACTGTTGACCCTTTCACTGAACTGAAAAACATTATTAACCTAGTCCAGGTAGAGGGAATCTGATGGCATCGGACTAGAGCCTGAAAAACCAAAAGAGCACTGAATCCAAAATTACACATGCCACCTTCTACTACTGTTCCTTTTCTAGCGAGGCTTCCTTCAAATTCTGCAGGTGCTGCAACTAGGATTTCCTGAGCAGCCTGCTTTCCCATCACTGTGCTGTCATGACCTTGCTGAGGATCCACCATACACCAAGACACTGTTCTTTATTCCAGGAACCTGCCCCCAGTTATAGGAGAGAGAGGGCGGCCATCAGCTGGTGTGCACGGGTTGTTAAACTAGTGAATCCCTTCTGTGTGGGCTGATAGAAAACCACTGTCCCATCCTGCCCCAACCACCCACAGAGATCCCCAAGACCTCTGCAACTGAAGGGGTACCACCTGGCATGGCAACCCTCCACCCAGTGCGGCACCACAGACAGCTGTGCCATTGGGAAGGCTCTGCATACGCCTGCGCATGCTGCTTGCTAAATATCTTCCATTTTATTCTGTGGAAGTCTCCCCTTAAGCAGCAGTGATTTTGAAAGGATAATATCTCAAGTAGGGGAAAACCTGGTCTAACTTTCCCCTAATTTCTCATGTCTAAGTTGCAAAGGAATTTTGCCAAATCAAAACATTTCCTAGCCCCGTTCTGCCATCTCCACTGGGTGGACTGCCCCTCTGTGGGGCCACGTGGGGCTCATCTGTGCTCTAGAGTTTTCGTCCTGTGTGACTCTGGAATGTGGAGTAACAGGCAAGTGTCCAGATAATTAAAAAAGAAATCAAAATGCAGCTGCTTTAATTACAGCCAGAAGGACATAATTTAGAAGGCATTTCCTGAGTTTGTAAAACGCTGAATCTAAGAATAGGGAGGATCCCATGGAATTTCCCTTTCTAGATATCTCTCTCTGCCTGAGAAGAAGAGTGTTTAGAGGTTTTGAGTAGGAAAGGGGCCAGAACATGCCCTGGAATGTTCCACGAGTCTTATCATTCCAATATTCTAAGACAAGACTTCTAATGCGGCATCTCAGTTTATTGTTCTTTGGGGTTTGTTTTCAGATCCTCATGTCAGAACCAGGCAAACTCAGCCAGAAAATCAAAGTTTGGCTTCAGGAGTACTGGAACATCACAGATCTCGTGGCCATTTCCACATTCATGATTGGAGCAATTCTTCGCCTACAGAACCAGCCCTACATGGGCTATGGCCGGGTGATCTACTGTGTGGATATCATCTTCTGGTACATCCGTGTCCTGGACATCTTTGGTGTCAACAAGTATCTGGGGCCATACGTGATGATGATTGGAAAGATGGTTAGTAATGGCATCCTGTGGGTATCCAGAGAGACTTTGGCTGTGGTTAGGGCATAAGAACAGGCCTTGGGCATGGCTTCCTTCAATTTCATTTGGTTTTTCTTTTGCAGTTGGCCTTTTAAAGGAAATATTCTTTGCTTTAAGATACACAGTTCTCCTACGTATTGATAACTTAATAAAATCCAATAGAAAAACATGAATTGAGGGCCTACTGTGTATATATAAATAACATATATACATATATAGTGTGTATACACACACAATATGCATACATATATCTCTCAATATATATCAGGTACTCAATATATACTGTCTTCCTTCTTCCATACCATATTTCAACTGTAGGATGACTAATTACTTTTGCTTTTTATTCCTTCTGATTTATTATTAATGAGCCTATTTTGACAGCAACATTAAAGAAAATAGCCTCCTTTTTTTATAAGAGCTTAATTCACTTTCCCAGGACATAAGAGAGCATCAATTTTTGATGCAATAGGAATTCAGTAGCAAAATAGATGTCTCAAAATATTTACTTGTTGATGGCTGGAAACATATTTTCAGGGACATGGATTTGATGTTCTATGAGACTACATTCCCTTCAGAATGCACATATGGCCAAAAAAAAAAAAAAACACAAAAAACTGCCTGATTTATAACCTCCTAACATATGGTAGAAGCCAGAGACAAAGGGAGCCCAAGGCCAATTCCCAACCTGTACTCCAGATGATCTTCAGCTCATTCACTCTGGCCTGGAGTGAATACAGGAAGTTCATGTGATTAGACCATGATGACTTATACTCCAGAACAGGCCAGAGAATATGAAACTGAAAATGAACCAGCAGGTCATCCTTACATTACCTAAAAGAGCCTCAGTGTTAGGACTGGTGCAAGAAGAAAGCAAGCCTCCTACCTTTAGGAAGGATTCTTTAAGGGCAAGTGGTTTTGAGCTAAGGGATGTATGCTTTAGTAAACTCCAGCAAGGGCCTCCATCTTGAACAAGGGATGTTCAAAATTAGGAATTATACCAGTTTAGTATCCACAGTAACCAGGGCATTGCTCACTGTAACCACTCAGCACTTGTGTAGTGAATGAATAAATGTTGGTCTACACTCTCAATTCATTATTGTTTTATTTCCTTAGGTATCTCCTCCTCTTACTCCTTAGTATCCCTTACAAACTCCCATCTTTTCTCATAATTCTTCCCTTTCTCCATTTGCAGTTTTAGTTACTAAGGTACATGTGTTTATGGGCAATAACAGAGGAGAAGCAAGAAGGATGAAGAGCCGATGAGGCTAGCAATGTTCTAGAAGACATTCTAGGCATAAAGCATTGCACAGAGTAGGAAAAAGCCTTCCTAGGGATGGGAAGGAAGGAAGGGAAAGAGGCTTTCTTCATCCTGATTAAGAATTCGTGAAGTGCTTAATTGGAGAGAGCAATATAATGAGCCAGGGTGAACTTGGCCCATGAGCCAAGACAGTGAGAGACAAATGTTCTCCTTACTCAGATGATCGACATGCTGTACTTTGTGGTCATCATGCTGGTCGTGCTCATGAGTTTTGGAGTAGCCCGTCAAGCCATTCTGCATCCAGAGGAGAAGCCTTCTTGGAAACTGGCCCGAAACATCTTCTACATGCCCTACTGGATGATCTATGGAGAGGTGTTTGCAGACCAGATAGACCGTAAGAGTAGAATTCATAGTAAGATTCTCTTCCCTGCTTCTGAGGCAGATGATCAGTTCCAAATTAATGGAAGAGCATGTATTAATTTGGAAATAAAAAATATTTGTCACTCCACCATAGGCATCAAATTATTTTACAAAGAAATAAGAACAAATTATGGAACATGGATTTTCAGACATCAGTCATTTCTTTTATTCTAAAAATAATTCACTAGAATTCCAAAAGAGTCTCACTTCCCTTGAACTGGAGCTGATGGACATCCTGTCACATGAATGCAGTTCTAATGCCAATAGCCTAGTTTTTCTTCAACCCAGTATCTCCCCACCCCAGGATAAGGCTGGTAGTGTTTTCCAGTAGAATGAACTAGTGAACAGGGCAGAGTAACTGGTACGTCCCACCATCCTCTTCTTCAAGTCATCAGAGCCCATTTTCCACATAGCTACCCATTTCATCTTCACTACTAGAGTGCTATTTTGTATTATCAAAAATAATCTGGATGTTAGTAGAGGAAATGGGCTATGATCCTGCACAGATTTCTGGGGAATGTAGGCCCAGCTCCTCTGCAGGCTGAGCTGGTGTCTTCTGGATTGAAGGAATGTAAAGCACAAATGTTCTTGTACCTATTTCACCAGGACAGTTGAATAAATGTTCCACCAGTGAAGGAGGCACTTTTAGCCCCATTTCCATTTCAGGACCAACATTTTCATTTGCATGTTGTAATTTATCATAAAGCATCAGCTATAATAGCATGTTGCTACTTCCAGAGTTCTGCTCTTTGGGAATAGAAAGTTTCTATCATCTTCCTCTCATATAGAATGTAGGGCTGTCAGTGTATATCTACTGCCTCTAGTTTAGACAATAACCAGCTCATGCAGTAGCTTCTAACTTTTATAATGTCATTCTGACCATATCATTATTGCAAGTATTGCAAAGTCAACTATTGAAGTGCGTTAGTAGCTTGGTAAGCCAGAACATAAAAATCTAATTTGGTTTCAAAAGAATATTTGTTTAGGTAGACATACATACATGTTAAAAGTCCCTGGATTCCAGGCATAAACTGTAGTATTTTTATTGTTGGACTTTTTTTTTTCCATTAAATTGGGTTATGAGAGAAGATAAACAGGTAAACTTTAGGCTGTGCTATTCTCAGTAACATAATTAAATGTAGGTTTTTGATTCTTGATCTTTTAACTAATAATTTTGTAGTTATTTGTGCTTATGAGGTGTTTGTGTTGGAATATAGGGAATGTGTGATTTGTTAACCTGATCATCTGCCAGTAACATGTCTTTTTCACAGTATTTTTAACTAGTGAGCTTTTGCTCTTGCTTATGACATATGGTAAAATAAATATCCATGATATATATTTTCTAGAATTATTAATGTATGTAATTCTTCTAAATAGATCACTGTTTCTAAGTGTGAATCAATAATTCCCAAGCTTAAAATATTTGTATTTCTTCACAGCAAAACAATTATGTTGTTAAGTCACTTGTTTTACTTTTCTCTCAACCATCATATTATTTTCTTTCCTCCCCTCCTGTCAAAACAAAACAAAACAAAAATCCTGCTTTCCAATTGTTATGTAGTCTACGCCATGGAAATTAATCGTAAGTTTACATGGAATTGATTATTCTAGTCTATGGAATGTGTTTCTTAATTACCTTGTCCTTAGCTGATTACTAGTAGTCTTAAACTGTTTTCAAATACTTCTCTTGTTTTTTGGTGCTAGTACTTTTTAAATTGCCAGTAAAAAGTAAAGAGAACCATATATTCACTGTTGGGATCACCCTAATTTTTTTAGAGGAGAAATAGACCCCCTGTAATAAAAAGTTGCATTTCAAATGAGCAGAGGGGGAAAAGATTATTTTTCAAACACGGCACCAAAACAGTTGATTAAACAATTTGGGAAGTAGAGGGAATCCCTAACCCATACGACATAACAAAAATATTTTCAAATTTAATGTATCAGTGAAACCAAGAAAACAACCAGAAGACAACATAAGCTAATGTTAAATAATTAGAAGCCACAATGACTTTCAAATGGATAACAATAAAGGGAAAAAACATAAAGATACATTTGTCTGCTTAAAAATGAAGACTTTTGTATCTGAAAGCCACAATAAAGAAATGGGAAAATGTTTAGAAATATAACAAAGAATGACTATCTCTGAGTGCAGATATGAGTTTCTGACCTTTTTCTTTGTATGAGTTTATTTTTTCCCATGGAAAAATATTGCTTATGAAATAAGAAAAAATCATATTAAAAAAGAAATAGGTATTGAAAAACATATGTAAGAGATATTTATCCTTTTCATTATATGTAAAAAGCAAGCACAAAACAATTTTTTTCTTTCAGCTCCTTGTGGTGAGAACCTATATGATGAGGAGGGCAAGCGGCTTCCTCCCTGTATCCCCGGTGCCTGGCTCACGCCAGCACTCATGGCGTGCTACCTACTGGTCGCCAACATCCTGCTGGTGAACCTGCTGATTGCTGTGTTCAAGTACGTGTCACAGCCGATGAGCACATGATTATTATTTATTAATCAGAACTCTCCCAAGATACTAATCTCAGAACTCTCCCAAGATACTAATATATTTGCAGATAATTTATTTAGGGTTTTTAAGTAGATCCAATTTTTGCAGTCTCTTTGTTCAAACTTAATCAGTCTTAATGTATTCATAAATCAAGAGTTGACACTTAAATACATTTAAATTTAATCTTGGTTAGTATTTTAACACTTTAGTGTGTATTTTAATCTAATGAAAATATTTTCTTAGATGAAAGTCTCCTGGGGTACAGAAGATTTGATCAAGTCATGCTTTTCATTCATCAGTAGAGGTGCAAAAGGCAATATTAGTTTCATAAGCTGTTACAATTACTGTAATATTAGGTAAAGCATTTTTTTCTGATCATTTATAGAATAGAAGATAAAATGGCCTAAGAAAAAAAAATGGCTTAAAGGATTAAATCAAGTTTCTTATAAAACCTGCCTGTTTGGCATGTTGTGTTGAGTATGTTGACCATGCTCAATAAATATTGAAAAAAATTTTAGCTTCTAAGATGAAAAATATAGAGGGAAAAATCCTTCACAGAAATATGCAATCTTAGAATTGAACAGGGCATTGGAGAAAACCTGGTCCAAACTTCCGGCTTGAGAGATGAGAAAACTAAGGTCAGGGAAGGTAACTGGCTTTCCTAAGGTCCCAGTATTGGTAGACAATGAAATCATGCACTTACTGCTTCCTGTTGGAAGCTAAAATAAGACAAAGATTGTACCTACCCCACGTCCAAAATAACGAACCTTCAATCAAATAAGTACATTAACTAATTAATTCAGTTGGAAAAAAAAAAAGTAGTCATCTACTTGTTAGACTGAATTGAAAGTTTAAACATGTGAAAACGTTTAGTTAAATGGCTCTTACCTCTACATGTAGGAAATTAAATTTCCTGAGTATACAAGTAGATTGTGGTGTGGTTTTTCAAGAAAGCAGTACATAGCAATTTATTAAACTTAGCTATTTATGAGTACAATGTCCTTAAGCACAGATAATCCACATTGATGGATAAACCAAAAGATTGAATAATCAAGGAATCAGTGCTAAAGAGCACTAAAAGGCCATCTCATTGAGTATTTTCATTTAAATGTGAGTAACTCTGACTGCTCTGGGAAATCACTATAAAAAGTAATATAACTAACTGTAAAAATGTCTTCTTTTTAAAGCAATACCTTCTTTGAAGTAAAATCAATATCCAACCAGGTGTGGAAGTTTCAGCGATATCAGCTGATTATGACATTTCATGACAGGCCAGTCCTGCCCCCACCGATGATCATTTTAAGCCACATCTATATCATCATTATGCGTCTCAGCGGCCGCTGCAAGAAAAAGAGAGAAGGGGACCAAGAGGAACGGGATCGTGGATTGAGTATGTGCAGGGTTCTTCATTTCTAAGTTGGGCTGATTTCAAAATAGTGTTCTAATTGGACATCCTCACAGAAATCTCACTCAACTACTTGCTCGTGTGAAAAGCACCACACTCAGTCCAACTGCTGTTCTTTTCAAAAGGCTTCTCATTTTGTATCCATTTTATTCTAGTTTCGTTAATTTGTTAGTAATTGATATTAGGAAAGCCAGCTCATGGAGATTAGAAGTTGAGCTAATTCTCTAAAATAACTCTACTCTATAAATTTCTGTATAAATTGAATGCTCCTTTCAAAACGTCTTAATTTGTTGCATCTAAAGAAAATGAGAAAATAATGCTGCACGTTTCACTCTATTCATAAAAATAAGTGCAAAAAGTTTTCCGGGAAATATTACTTGGCTTTACTTTCCCAGTAAATGTAATTTTTTTTTTTTTTTTTTTTTTTTATGTTTAAAAGCGGGCCGTTTGGCTCCAACTGATACAGGGTTGGGGCGTATGACAACTCCTTTTTGGATAAAAACCAATTGGAGTAGTGGCGAACTGCCTTAGAAATGGCAGAGAAGAGAGTTTAATTAAAGTGGGGCTGTGAAATTCACATTGACGCCACGAAACTGATTCTTCTTGTTTTTCACGTGGCTGACACTTCTCCCTTCACACAGAGCTCTTCCTTAGCGACGAGGAGCTGAAGAGGCTGCACGAGTTCGAGGAGCAGTGTGTGCAGGAGCACTTCCGGGAGAAGGAGGACGAGCAGCAGTCGTCCAGCGACGAGCGCATCCGGGTCACTTCTGAGAGGTACGTGTGGCGTCCCCACAGCCGGCCCGCGGGCCAAGGGTTTGCAGACTCGGGCGCCCCACTCTATGAGGGATGCCAGAGTTCATTTAAATATGCACTCCGAGTTCTCATGTTTTATTTAAACTTTAAGTTTTAACGGGGTTCCCACGAAATAGTGAGAAAGTTCCTAGGTAATGACTGTGCATTGGATGTAGAAGGGAATGACATTTATTGCAAATATCCCTGGCCAAAAGAAAACCTAACAGTTCTTGACTACCTTCACCCCCTACCCCAAAGTGGGGGGGTTTCCGCAAGGTTAATGGAAGCTACAGAAAGCCATCTTTCTCTCAGCTGTTGCTCCTAACTTCCCTTTGCGAGCGTGGTCCTCCCTAGGGGACTGCCTTCCTCATCCTGCCTAACTGCTTGCTGCACCTTGTCAACACCTTTCCCAGCCTCACAGGGCGGAGGAAAAGGCTCCCTCCTGGGGCTCCCCTGAGAGTGGGAACTGGGAGGGGTGGGGTGCAGGGTTGGGGGTGAGGTGTCTGGCCCCATGAGAGTGGGAGCCGCCAAACTAGGGCAGGGTCTGTCTTTCAGACACCTTGACATCCTCAGTACCCAGCAAGGTCAGCCTAATCTCGGCGGTAATGCTTAATAAATGCAGAGTGAATGAATGCAGGATGTGTGAATCAATAAATGAGTAAATGAAGTCAGGTCGGGAGGGACAGAAATGGTGACATTTTCCAAACTTCGTAGTATTGCTCTATCCTAAGCTGGGAAAGAGCAACTGGCAAAGGGTAGACAGGAGCAATTGACCTTCACTGTCTGCACTTTTTATCATGTAAGTTTTGAGAGCCTTTATCATGTACTAAAAGCATTTTCAGCTTGCTAAAGATCTTGGTGACTGATAACACACTGTTCGAAAGGGTTTCAATGCCAAGGTGGCCAGAAGGATGAGCTCAGAGGAGCCATGCCTAGCTCTGCTTTCTATCCTTGAGTACACAGAATTAAAGTTTCCTAATAGACACATTGAGAGCCATAAAAACAGGGTGGGACTTCAAAAAGATATTGCAGCTGACAGTTCCCAAACAATTACAACAGAATTCATAGATGCACCGTAGGTCTCCCTGGCGCATGTTCAGGCCAGTGAACTCTGCCCCAGCCCACAGGAGGGGAGATGGCAACTGTGGGTCCCTGGCCCTGGTGCCCTCCTAGACTCAGTCACCTTGTGACCCAACCAAATCCAACCAGCTAAACTCTAGGGTTACCTGCACCACCTTTCTTCCTTACCAAGGTAAATTTTTAATAAAACTTTGAAATGTTTCTTTGATATTTTAACAGTAATTGCTAAACTTTCAAGGTATAAAAATTATTTCTTCATGAGAAAGATAAGGCACCCCATGTAGATAGTCAAATTTCCACTTTTTAGTTAGACATTAACTTGAATGTAATTTTAACCAGTCATTTACAGTGGAGATTGTGTGTTGTTTTGCTCTGCCTCCCCCTCTCCCTTCCCCGGCATTCCTTGGATTTTTACCATTCTTGGACCAAAGCAGCAAAAATGTGGTTATCAGGTCACTACCAAATTGCATTTTTCTCTGGGGGCTCTGTGCACACGTAATAGGGATGAAAGTGTGCAGGGCAGAGAAAACATGCTGCTTCCTGTTTCCCTCGGCTAAGATCCCAGGAGTGATGGGAGCACATTCTTGCCCCTCCGTTTCCCTTGGCCTTGTCTAGGCTGACTCACAGGTGAATGCCCAAGACAGAAAGAGGAGGAGGCTTGAGGAGAAGGGAGTTTTCCTTCCCTCTTAGCCAGGCCAGCTGAGAAGCAAGGGATAAGGTGGGAGGATGGAAATAAAAGTAGTTATTTGTACCTAATTTTGGGCACCTGTGACTACTTTAAAAATCAAACTTGAAGTACTCAGGCATTTCTGCTATTTCTTTAATATTCGTTCTATATAAAATTAGTTTTATTTTCTGCATCGCCATTTCCCATTTGATGATTTTCCTGCTCTTCTCTCGGTGGTGTCTTAACCACCACCATTCAGTTTGTAGGGTCTGGTTAGGAGCATGTCAGCCCATGCCTTGTCTCCCTGTTGTCTTGGTAGCTTTCAGAGCTGAGCTACTGATTCTCGTGACTCAATTTTATAAACATGTTCACACTGGATGGGTACCCATTAATCATTCTCCTCCACGCAGGGTGCTTTTAGTGCTTCTTTGCAGAAACTAAATTCAAGGTTCTTTCTTAAAGCTTTGAAATTTACCTATAAAATGCTAACAATTTAACCATGTTTTTTTATCATAAAGTTTCAACAGTTTGTAAGATCCAGCATTCAGTCCTGCAATGAGATTTGCAATATGATTCAGCATTGATTGACACAACACTGGGTTGCAGGAGGATATTTAACCCCAAGTCCTACCAAGCATGCCCACTTAGATGTCTTAGGGGCCCTGCTCTCAGGGTTCTCCTTCCAAACTTGGACTCTAGTGTCTGTGAATGGCATCGCCATTAAGCTCAGTTAGCAAACTGGCAAATCATTGTGGTACCTCCCTCTTCTTCACTAACAATCATCAAGTTCTGTTTACTTCCCCTCATGAATACATCCTGGTTCACTTATTTTTTCCATCCCTACCCCAACGCACCTAGTACAGGCTTCCATCATTTTCCACTTCCGTTCCTGTAGCTGCCCCTACCTGAGCTCTCCATATTTATTTCTGCTCTTTCAATCCATGTTACACTGTCAGCTCTCAAGAGGTCCTGTTCCCTCCTGCACTGGCTCTCCTGAAAAGCCCTCTGTGGCCCCCACTGTCCTTAGGCCTGCAAGGCCCTGCCCTCTCTCTGGCTTTGCCCTGGACTATCTTCTACTTTATGCTCTGTATTCCATTTCTCGGCCTTCTTTCATTTCCTCAAAGCACTGCTTCCTTCCTGCTACAGGGGCTCTGCATGGGCTGTGCCCTCTGTCTGACGCACCTCACCCTCCTTCCCTGCTCCTCTTCCTTGGATCTCTGCCCAAATGCCAATTCCTTATGGGAGACTTCACCACCTCACACCTTAGACCAGGTCAGGACCCTCGGGCCTTAAGCTGCCTGAAGGCAGGGCCACGTCTGGTTTTTGTCCACCATGATATACCTAGAGCCTGCACATCTCCACATAGTAGGAGCGAGCCTTTTTTTTTTTTTGACAGGGTCTCACTCTGTGCCCAGTGCAGTGGCACAATCAGGTCTCACCACAGCCCCAACCTCCTGGGCTCAAGCAAGCCTTCTGTATCAGCCTCCAAAGTAGCTGGGAATACATCTATGCGCCACCATGCCCGGCTAATTTTTCTTTCTTTCTTTTTTTTTTTTTTTAATTTTAGTAGAGAGGAAGTCTCACTGTGTTGCCCAGGCTGGTCTCAAACTCCTGGCCTCAGCAATCCTGCCTCAGCCTCGAGATTTTTTTGAATGAATGAATGACTTAAAAGCTTTTCTCCTGATTTGAATATAAATTTCTATCCCATCCTCAATGAGTTCCCTCCTGGAATATCAAAAAGGAAACCAACTATGCTCCCTCCAGGTTCAAGACACTGGTTTTACTACAAGGAAGTAGGAACAGACTCAAGAGTCAAAGGATTGTGCCACAGGAAAGATAACAAGTGTTGGTGTTGGGACCATCTTTTTGCTCAAAGGGATAACATCAAAGAGCCATGAGGGCTGGTGGGATAACAACATTTTATAGACAACTCCTTTTTTATTATTATTTGTAGAGACAGGGTCTCACTATGTTGCCCAGGCTGGTCTCAAACTCCTGGGCTCAAGCTGTCCTCCTGCCTCAGCCTTCCAAAGTGCTGGGATTACAGGCATGGGCCACCATGTCTGGTCAACTTCTGGCAGTATGGCCAAAGTAGACCTCGTCAAGCCATGTGTTCTGTCCTCATTGCTCCAGGAGAATATTTGGCAACATGAGTCCTTATCATTGGGAGCTTTGAGGGTATCGGTGTCCTCTGCAGATCCACTATGGAGCACACTGTTCTCTTTGTGGTTCAGCATCCCTTATCACAGGTTCACAGTTTCAAGAGCAATTGGGCTAGAAAGAATCTTTCCTGGCAAAATTTTGTCTGAGACCCAACTTCCTTTCTCAAACAACGAGAATTATGTTATCCAGTGTGTTTTCCTTTTTTCCATGGCTTCAAGGAAGCTTAACGCCAAACTTAATATTAAATTATAAAATATATTACTATAGGATTTTGAAATATGTGGGGTACGTTGCCTCTCTTTGCTTTTTTTATATTGTCTACATCAATTTACATACATTTTATTAATGTCTGACATTTCACAATATGCAGGATACAACTCATAAATTATACATTTTAAATGTAGTTGGCCTTGTACTTAAGAAGCTATGGGTCTCAGATGAGCTAAACCTATAATAGCATTTTCTGATTACCCCAAAACTTTCTGGGTTAAGTGGTTTCTTGTCAGATTTGAGGATATGGATTAAAGTGTTTTGTCTTTTTTTTTTTTTTTTTTTTCCAATTCTAGAGACTGGGTACTGCTTTGTTGCCCAGGCTGGAGTACAGTGAGATGATCATAGCTCACTACAGCCTCAAATTCCTGGGCTCAAGTGAGTCTCCTGTCTCGGCCTCCTGAGCGGCTGAGGCTACAGGGGTGCATCACCACACCCAGCTAATTTTTGTATATTTTGTAGACACAGGATCTCACTGTGTTGCCCAGGCTGGTCTGGAACTCCTGGCCTCAAGCAGTCCTCCTGCCTTAGCCTCCCAGAGTGCTGGGATTACAGGCATGAGACATCACGCTCCATCCTGGATTGCCTGCAGGCTTGATGGGAAATCAGCAATTTGTGGCTTTGAAATCTTTTTATTTGGCATCCTTTTCCCATGTGACCAGAAAGAGAAGTGACTGGTAATGGAGACCTACCTAGAAGAACACAAGATAGTAACTGGAGGAACTGAAAGAGAGATCAGTCTTAGGAAGGAGGTGGAGGATTCCTCCAGCGTAGAGAAGGTTGTAGAATGGCAAATGTACAGTGATGGGGAAGACGTTTGGGGATGATCCTGTCTGAATACCTTAATCTTCTAAATTCATAGGGTTCAAGGTTGCTTGGATAATAGGAAGGGGATGGCATTAAATGTTGGAGTTTTGATGTGCCAGTGGATAACACCCTTGTTCCTGATCTGACTTTGAAAGCCAATTCAGAGACAGATGCAGACTTCAGGAGGATAGAGATAAAAATATCAGTTTTATTAGTAATAAAAGTTGTACTGGAGGGTGTGGCTTCATTCTTGCCTACTGGTCACCCAGAATTAGGGATACCCACTTAGCCACAGGCAGCACCAGCCATCGCAGGCCTCCCTTCCCACAGGCAGAGTTAGCCTGCACGCTAAGCCTACCAGATGACCAAGATAAAGAGACAGACAAGCATGCGGTGTCCTGGTCCCCAATCTCCAACCAAATGAGTAGTCCTCCTCCAAAATAAATAAAGGCCTGGAATGAGGTCAGAGCATTACTAATGAAAAGTCCACACACATAGAAAGAAAAACTGGGCATGGGTAAAGTGTACCTCCCCAGCAATCAACATCACCGACTTAAAGCCAGTAGGAAGGATTCAAGTCAAGTGAGTTCACTTTTAGGGGAAATATGGCAGGAAGGAGATAACCAGGATTACTTGGCAGGAATAATTAAGATGCAAGTTAAATTAGATAACATGACTTGGTACTGGGCCAGGTCATTGAGGTTCTCATGACCTTCATCGGTGACATCATACAGCTGAAAGGCAAGGATACAGAAAGACAACCGTACATAGGGCATGGATGCTGAAGGAGGCCATGTGCCCAAGAACCAGTCTGTGGAGAGACCTCAAAGATGCCAGTGTTTGCAAATGGCAGCATAAACATACGACATTGCCTCCAGGCACCAAATATCCTTGCTTAGCCCTGGAGTCCTGGTAGCAATAGGTGGGAGATAAGGGATTGGCACTAATGTGTTGCAAGTAAGGGAGAAAGAATGTAGGTTATTAATGAGGGCTTCACTTCATGGCCAACCACAGAATCTGGCCTGAATAGAAAACAGAACATAACCAGAAAAGGCTAATGATTAGATGACCTGAATTCTAGAAACCTAGGAAGTCTGGGGTATATTTAAATGAGGCAGCATAGAGCTAGAATCCCAGAAAGCTTAATATTCTTTTAGTAACTATTCAGTATACTGTTTATTAGAAAGAATGAAAAAGCCAGAAGAAAGACATGAGTCTTGGCCGGGTGCGGTGGCTCACGTCTGTAATCCCAACACTTTGGGAGGCTGAAGAGGGTGGATCACTTGAGTTCAGGAGTTCAAGACCAACCTGGTCAACATGGTGAAACCCCATTTCTACTAAAAATAAAAAAAAAATTAGCCAGGCATGGTGGCGCAAGCCTGTAATCCCAGCACTTTGGGAGGCCGAGGTGGGCGGATCACTTGAGGTCAGGAGTTCAAGGCCAACCTGACCAACATGGTGAAACCCCGTCTCTACTAAACATACAAAAATTAGCCAGGAGTGGTGATGGGCATCTGTAATCCCAGCCACTCGGGAGGCTGAGGCAGGAGAATCACTTGAACCTGAGAGGTGAAGGTTGCAGTGAGCCAAGATAGCGCCACTGCACTCCAGCCTGGGTGACAGAGTGAGACTCCCTCTCAACAACAACAACAACAACAACAAAAAGACGTGAGTCTTGTTCTTTTATGATTAGTCTTCATTTAGTCTTTCGCACATACAAACTCTGTAAGTAAGCACAACAAGATTTATCCTGGTGTTCTTCCTATAACTACTAAATGTAAAAGGCAGCCCTGTATTAAGAAGTGGATGGAAATTAAAATAGCTGGATGTAAAATTTAGAGTGGATAAGACAACTTTATGATCAGTAGTCCTGGAATTAAATTATAGGGTAGGAATAGTTTATAGTTTTAGAACTCAAGTATAGAATACCATGGGATCTTGAAACAGGGGTTTCTTCAAGTATGAACTGGACCCAGCTCCACTAACATCATGTCTTTATGTTAACATTTAACTCTATCATTAAGGAAATGTTCCCATATAATTTATGAGATTCCTTGCAGGTGAAGGGCGATTGTTTCCCACGAAAAGATAACTGCATATAAAACAAGTTTTAGGCCGGGCACAGTGGCTCACGCCTGTAATCTCAGCACTTTGGGAGGCCGAGATGGGTTGATCGCTTGGGGCCAGGAGTTCGAGACCAGCTTGGCCAACATGGCAAAACTCCATCTCTACTAAAATTACAAAAATTAGCTGGGTGTAGTGGCACATGACAGTAATCCCAGCTACTGAGGCACGAGAATCACTTGAACCTGGGAGGCAGAGGTTGCAGTGAGCCAAGATTGCACCCCTGCACTCCAGCCTAGGCAACAGAGTGAGACTCTGTCACAAAAATTTAAAAAGGCCAGGTGCAGTGGCTCATCCGTGTAATCCAGCACTTTGGGAGGCTGAGGCAGGTGGATCACCTGAGGTCAGGAGTTAGAGAGCAGCCTGACCAACATGGTGAAACCCTGTCTCTACTAAATACAAAAAATTAGCTGGGCGTGGTAGTGCAGGCCTGAAATCCCAGCTACTAGGGAGGCTGAGGCAGGAGAATTGCTTGAACCCAGGAGGCATAGGTTGTAGTGAGCTGAGATTGCACCATTGCACTCTGGCCTGGGTAACAGAAGTGAAAGTCTGTCTCAAAAATAAAAGGAAAAATAAAATAAATTTAAAATTTAAAAGGCCAAGGGCAGTGACTCACACCTGTAATCCCAGCACTTTGGGAGGCCAAGGTGGGAAGATCACCTGAGGTCAGGAGTTCGAGACCAGCCTGACCAACATGGTGAAACCCCATCTCTACTAAAAATACAAAAATTAGCCGGACGTGGTGGCACATGCCTGTAATCCCAGCTATTTGGGAGGCTGAGGCAGGAAAGTCGCTTGAACTCAGGAGGCAGAGGTTGCAGTGACCCGAGATCACGCCACTGCACTCCAGCCTGGGCGATAGAGCGAAACTCCATCTCAAAAATAAAATAAAATAAAAAATAAATAAAATAAAACAGGTTTTAACAACTGCCTTACTACGGAACTCCAAATGTTTCAGTCCTTCCTAGGAAATACACACAGGGACTCTTACCACAAGGAGATGAGTTTGGACCTTATGTTTTAATAGACAAGAGTCTATGCAAAGTCCAGTAAAGTTATGCCATACATAGGTATTCTCTTGGAAGTTAATACAAAAGTTCCACAAATTCATATATTTTCGTGCCTATTATTTGAATGAAACAGAACACATTATGTACAACCCCTTAACAAAAAGTATGTTTTCATTTAACCACCTTCAGGCTTAGTGGCATCATGTTCAAAATCAAATATTCTTAATAATAGATATACCCCGATATAGAGAAGATTTGCAATGATATTTACACAGCCATGTCCTTTGACACTTGTGTAGCATTTACAGTTCACAGAGCACACAGTTCCATTTAATTCATTTAATTTAGTTGCTATCATGCTGCAACTGTTGTTAATGTTTGATAAATCACTCCCCAGGGACAGAAGCACAATAAAGAGGGGCTGGTGGAGTATCTTCATCCCAGATGCAAATGTGGATGGGCACATCTCAGAGGGAATGCTGACACTGGCCACACGTTAATCAGAAACAGCTTTTGTTTTTTCTCAAAACCAAATTAAACAAAAAGAGTCATGGTATGTAATGTCATTTGTTAATCTGGTACAATATTTTACTTTATTTTATTTTATTTTATTTTATTTTATTTGAGACAGAGTCTTGCTCTGTTGCCCAGGCTGGAGTGCAGTGGCATGATCTTGGCTCACTGCAACCTCCACCTCCCAGGTTCAAGCAATTCTCCTGCCTCAGCCTCCCGAGTAGCTGGGACTACAGGCGCACGCCACCACATCCGGCTAATTTTTGTATTTTTAGTAGAGACAGGGGTTTCACCATGTTGGTCAGGCTGGTCTTGAACTCCTGACCTCAGGTGATCTGCCTGCCTTGGCCTCCCAAAGTGCTAGGATTACAGGTGTGAACCACCGCGACCGGTCGACTTTCTTAATTTAAAAAACAAGGTTTTGTGTGTGTGTGTGTGTGTGTGCGTGTGTGTGTGTGTGTGTGTGTGTGTGTACACCAGGTTTTGAGACTGATTAGGGCATTCAGGTGTATCCTTTTAACAGAAAAACCTAAATATTTAATCTGTGAGTCAAAAGAGAAATATGGGCATGGAGGGACACAGCTATTATTAATCAAGACTGATTAAGCACATGCGGTTCTGGGCTCCTCGTGACTTTAGCAGCAGTACACATGATGCAGTTAAGGACAGAGCAAATATTGTAATAAATCAAGTGCAGCTTAAATTTCTATTCAAAGTCAGGAGAATGATTAATTGGAACCCAGACAGTTTATAGATTTCATTTGTTTATAGATTCCTTTGATACAAAAGGATGGAGGGTGGCCCTCAGGAATTGCTTTTAGGCCTGCCAGTTAAGAAATCATGTATTTGGTGGTTAGAAAAATGGCCTCATTAATGCCCTTTTTAAAAGTATTCATAAGTGGAATTTTTTTCTGTAAAGTCAATGTTACCATAATGTGAAAAATAAAAACCTAGTGGATCTACTTAGAGCATCTACAAGTAAATCTAAACCCAGAAATAGTTACAGAAGCCACCAACTTCAATTGGAGGGAAAGGAAGATAATGAACCCGATCAGAAATCAGGGTCACCGTGTGTAAGAAAGCACACTTTGCACCACACAGTACCACTATTCAAAGAAATCATTTATTAGCGCTGAATACTTGTTATACTAAAAACATAGTGATAAGTTATTTCACTATGTAATTTGAAATATTTGAGAGTATTGGCATATTTTGTAAAGTGAATATTATTTTGAAAAATTTTGCAAATCCTAAAATAAATAACATAGCCATGATAATCTAATGAAATCATGCCTAAAGCCAGGATGATAACATACGTTTACATGCAATGGCTGAGGTCCCTGACATCACCAAGACAGCTTTCATTCATCTAGTCCTTCCACAAACATCAGAGGTTAGCTGAAAGCTCTACAACAGGTTTTCTAACAGCTGGAGTCATCAAATGCCTTGGCATTTGGGGTTCTCAAGTTCTAAGATTATTTTATTTTTAAATTTTGATAATGATGGCATGTTTGCAAAGGGTCCTTGAGGAAATGTGGGGATGAAGAACAAGATGAGACAGGATGAGAAGATGAGGGCAGATTCTCAAGAGCTTTGAATGCATATGAGGAACAGAAATCTCTATAGGATGTTAAGATTAAGGGCTGCCATGGCTGGAAGGGAAGAATTAAAGCCATATTTTCATAGCACTTTACATAGTATGAGAAAGTGTCAATGTCCATATCATAGAATAGGGTTGCCAATGGAGACTATAAGGTTTTCCTTTAACACACTCTTTGGTGTGTTCATTGCATTCAACACTGTAATGAAATTGTGTTTTTATCTTAAGTGTGATGGGAAGCTGCTATTATTTTAAAGCAAAGATTGACGTGGTTGTGTTTCTGTGTTATCTTTTTGGATTGGAGTGAGAAGACATTGGAGGCAAAGAGGCTGTTCCTGATAACTAACATTTTTTTGCTTTATCAGCTTGGGGTACAAAATGAGGTCATATATCTTTTTTCTTTTTCTTTTTTTTTTTTCTTTAGACGGAGTCTCGCTCTGTCACCTAGGCTAGAGTGCAATGGCACGATCTCGGCTGACTGCAACCTCCGCTTCCTGGGTTCAAGCAATTCTCCTGCCTCAGCCTCCCAAGTAGCTGGGATTACAGGCGCATGCCACCATGCCCAGCTAATTTTTTATTTTTATTTTTTATTAGAGATGGTGTTTCGCCATGCTGTTCAGACTGGTCTCGAACTCCTGACCTCAGGTGATCCATCTGCTTCTGCCTCTCAAAGTGCTGGAATCACAGGCGTGAGCCACGGTGCCCAGCCAAGGTCATATATCTTTTAATATTAAATGAAATTATTCTTTTACTTCATCTCATCTGCTTATAATCTCATCTGTTTATTCCAAGAGTACCTTTTTCCTCTTTCTATTGTCCCATAGCCCCACCCCCACCCCCTGCCTGGAGTCAGGTGCAGGAAATCCAGAAGTCTGGTGAAGTCCCCATCCATTGCATCAAAATTCAAGAGGGTGAAGTCAATCTTTGCTCTTTGCTCTCTGTGTCCTCCTGTCACTTGGCTCTGGCAGTAAGTGCAATCATGGAAGTGCAGGGCACACAGGATTGATTTGAGTCCCAGCTTTCTGGCTGGAGGATAGCAAATGGGAGCTCTGAGGAACTGGAGATATCAGGGAGACAGTAAGAGAGGGGAACTTGGAAAAGTAATGCCATAAAGTTATGAACTCCAGAGCTCACCTGCAGACTGTGTCTGTCAGGGGTGGGGGAGTCTGCTCCTTATTCACATACCAAAGGTACTGAATGGGGTGACATGAACAAAAGCAGGTAGAGTAAGGAACTCTGGAATTCTGCCCCACCATAAAAGCAACATCAAAGTTGGCAAAAACTGTCAGAGTCTATATTCTGTGGAACTCTGGAAATTAAGCAATGGCTTATTAAGCAACCTAGGGCATTCTTATTTAAACAAAATGGCTGGATTTTGATCAGAAAAGTAAGCTTTGTGACATTTTAACTTAGCCCTGTCCTATCCTCTGCTCTCCAGTTTAGTGGTAGCCTTGAAAACAACAACCTGCATTCCTAGTACCAGCAGGAGCAGAAAGAATCTCATATGCAAAGAATTATAATTACTTGTTTTGAAATTACAGGGCAGCTCCTTGAAAGTCTGGCTGAAAGGTTTGTCTTTATTTCACCTGAGTTGGAACAGGCCCAGTACTAAAGCTTCCAGTTAGAAGGGGTGGAGGAAGGGTTGTCAAAAACATTTATAGGCAAAGGGTTTAGTGCTTGCTCCCTGAGGTGACAGATGACAGCTAGGGCAAACAAGAGACTAACCAAAAAACTAGGGAGAAAAACTGATGTCCATAACAGCTTTGAAAAGCTCTGACACATTCCTGGGAATCTAGAAAGCTATGTGCGTGCACAGGGCTGTGTGTATACTCCGCAAAGACCTGAGAAGGCTGTAAGCTCATTTCTGGCTGACCTGACCTTGAGACTCTGTGCAAGCAGGAAGCGAAGGCTAAGGCAAAGATGTAAACTGCCTGAATGTTGAAGATGTGCCTCTATATACACATACTTGTTCTCAGAAAAGACTAGAAGATTTTGTTGTTTTTGTTCCACACATTTAAGGAAATCTCTAAGCATTAACCGACCACTAAGCTAATAAAATACAAACTTTAGTGGCCAAACAACATAAAGAATATAGACTTTACAAAATTATTTCAGAAAAATCACTAAACAAACAACAACTACACTAAGAAGCAATAACAACAAGCCTGAGAGGGGAGAGAATCTGATTTCTAGAATTGCCACATTATAATACTCAACATGTCCACTTTTAAATAAAAATGACAAAACATGCAAAGAAATAAGAAACTATGGTCCACACATAGGAAAAAGGACAATCTTAAAAACCGTCCCTTAGGAATCCTGGATATTAGACGTTTTAACAAAGAGTTTAACTCAACTATTTTAGCTATTTTAAGTAGATTTAAAGACCTAAAGGAAATCATCTCTAAACAAGTAAAGGAAAGTATGAGAAGGATGTTTCACCAAATAAGAGACTATCAATAAAGAAGTAGAAATTATATCAAGTAGTAGATGATGTCTCAAAAAAAAAAGAGGTAGAAATTATATATACATATACATATATATATATATATATATATTTTTTTTTTTAAAATAGGTCAGGCACAGTGACTCATGCTTGTAATCCCAAGGCTTTGGGAGGCCAAGGCAGGAGGATTGCTTGAAGCCAGGAGTTCAAGACCAGCCTTGGCAACATAGCAAGACACCATCTACATAAAGTTGTTTTTAAAACTTGACAGGCATGGTGGTGCATATCATGGCAACTGGCCAAGCATGGTGGTGCCAGTAGTTTTAGTTACTTGGGAGGCTGAGGTGGGAGGATTGCTTGAGCCCAGGAATTCAAGGCTGCAGTGAGCTATGATCTTGTCACTGCATTCCAGCCTGCACAATAGAGCCAGACACTGTCCAAAAAAAAAAAAAAAAAAAGAAAGGAAGGAAGGAGGAAGGAAAGGAAATTCTGACATTGTAAAGTACAATAACTGAAATGAAAAGTTCACTCTAGAGGCCCAATAGCACATTTGAGCAGGCAGATTAAAGAATCAGCAAACTGGAAGATAAATCAGTTAAAATTACCCAGTCTAAGGAACAGGGGGAAGAAATGAAAAGAAATTGAACAGTCTCAGAGACCTGTGGAACACCATCCAGCAGAACAAAATAGGCATTATGAGAGTTATAGAAGGAGAGAAGCAAAAGTGGCAGAAACAATATTTAAAGAAATAATGACCAACATTTTACAAATTTAATGAAAGACATGAATCTACATATCTAAGAAGCTCAATGAACTCCAAGTAGGATAAACTCAAGGAGATCCATACTAATTAACATTATAGTCAAACTGTTAAAAGCCAAAGGAAAAGAATCTTGAAAGTAGCAAGAGAGAAGCAACTCATCACATGCAAAGGATGCTCAATTCGATAAAAAGGCTGACCTCTCATCATAAGTCAGAAAGACCAGAAGACCTTGGGAAGACATAGTCAATGTGCTGAAAGAAAAACTCTGTCCACTAAAAATTGTATATGCAGCAAAACTACCCTTTAAAAATGAAGGATAGATTAAGATATTGCCAGACAACCAAGAACTGAGAGAATTCATTACTAGCAAACCTACTACAAGGGATACTGAAGATAGTTTTTCAGGCAGAAATGAAGAGACATAAGACAATAACCTAAAATCCACATGAAGAAATAAAGAGGACCAGTAAATGTAACTACATAGGTAAATATAAAAGGCATTATATATTTATTTTTTGTTTGTAACTACTTTTTATTTTCTACATGATTTACAAGACAACCACATAAAGCAGTCATTACATATCTATGTTGATGGGTACACAATGTACAAAGTTGTAATCTGTGATAATAACAGAATAACATGGGGGGAGCATGGAGCTTTATAAGAGTAAAGTTTGTGTATATTATTGAAAGTAATTGGTGTTACGCCAGATGCAAGGGCTCACACCTCTAATCCCAGCACTTTGGGAGGCGAAGGCAGGTGGATCGCCTGAGGTCGAGAGTTTGAGACCAGCCTGGCCAACAAGGTGAAACATCAGAAATAATAAACATGTTGATAAACGTAAAGATGAATCTTCTCTTTCTGAGTTCTTTAAAGTATATTTGACAGTCAAAAGCAAAAATTGCCATATTGTCTGATGGCGTTTTCAATATTTGTGGATGCAATGTATGACAACTGCAGCACAAAGGGCTATAGGAAAGGGACCTGTATGGTAGTAATGTTCCTACATTCAAATTGAAGTGGTGAAATACTGATGCTAAGTACACTGTGAAATGTTACTATCTATTTGTAATCCCTAAAACAACCACTGTAAAATCTATAGTAAATGCTCTAGTCACTTCCCATCTCATTTCCTAAGGCCATCATCACCATGATACCAAAACCAGACAAAGACAAAAATTATCCAGACATGGTGGTGGGCGCCTGTAGTCTCAGCTACTTGGGAGGCTGAGGCAGGAGAATCGCTTGAACCCAGGAGACAGACGTTGCAGTGAGTGGAAATTGCACCACTGTACCATAGTCTGGGCAACAGAGTGAGACTCCGTCTCAAAAAAAAAAAAAAAAAAAAAAAAAAAAGAAAGGAAATAAAGAAATAAATCTTTAAGAAAGCATTAACTTTAATTAAAGGGAAAGCCAAGTGAATTACTTGGATCTGGCATGCTTTATATTCTATGATGTGCTGAAAAATATTTTTTACTCAGTGCTGAAAGGAAAACTGGATTAAGACTCAGAAAGCTACACAAATAACTTCTTTGCTGATTAATCATCTCTCACTATGAGCTCGATCATGAATGATGGATTCTCTTGTGTTTTTCTGCCATTTGATGTGTAAACAGATGTGAGGCTCTTGTCAAACTGATTCCTAGATAGCCATTTCTCTATCTGAAATGGAAACCACTCTTTGTGTGGGTGTCAAGGTTTGTAAAACATGTTTTAAGTAATTATGGGAAGTTACCAACCATGGTTAACAAAGGAGATAGATCCTCATTTGTCCTTTATGTTAATCATTTCAGATGTAAGTGAACTTAAACTCATTTTTATCTTTCTTCTTTCCTACATACTATAAAACTCAATGCAACTTCCCTTCATTTGGCATAGCTGTTTAAAATTTGCTGTATCCATGTTGTAGCTGTTCACAAGCTCCAAACAAGCAACTGACAATTTCTCTGAACCCAAGGCACATTATTAAGCATTGTTTCTTCCACAGCTTAAACGAAGGGAGCAACAGTAGGGATGGGAGATTTGAAACACCAAAAAAGGAGCTTGGTAACTGATTCAATGCAGAGGGGAGGGGAGAGGAGAGAAGTGAGGGGAGAGAGTTAGTATAAGGGAGATCAAAGAATCCAATGACTTTGAGGTTTCTTTTTCATATATGAGTGGCTGAGAGTGCTGTTATCTGAATTAGGTAATAAAGGAGAAAATAGGCAAAACTATAAAAGATTTGAAAGGAAAAATATTTATCTTCATTTCACCAGTGTATTTATTTAGAAAAGTTTGCACAGCTGCAGTATCTCTTACTGTATGTTTGTAAAGGAACTCAGGTTTGACTGGGGCAATGTGGGTTTTTTGATACAAAAGGAATCATCAGGGTAATAGATCTGAAGGGAGTAGGGAATCTTGATTGATTGATTGATTGATTGAGACGGAGTCTCGCTCTGTCATCCAGGCTGGAGTGCAGTGGTGCGATCTTGGCTCACTGCAACCTCTGCCTCCTGGGGGCAAGCAATTCTTGTGCCTCAGCCTCCCAAGTAGCTGGGATTACAGGCACGTGCCACCGCGTCCAGCTAATTTTTGTGTTTTTAGTAGAGACGGGGTTTCACCATATTGGCCAGGCTGGTCTCGAACTCCTGGCCTCAGGTGATCCACCCGCCTCAACCTCCCAAAGTGCTGGGATTATAGGCGTGAGCCACTGCACCTGGCCAGGAGCCATTATTTTTAACGAGGAACACCAAGTCTTACTCAGAAGTAATGGAAAGTTCATAGTGAAAAATTCTTCTGTTGGTCTCTGAAATGCAAGAGGAGAGAGAACCCCTAGAACCTACAGTGCCTGTGATACAGAGGCTTTAAAAAAAAGGAAGCCAGGACTCTCATACATGGTGAATTTGGTCCTCCCTGGTGGCAAACTTCCAGGAAGCCAGACCCTTCCTGCTCAAATGATGTGGTTTCCTATAGTATATATAAATAGTTCTCACCCCAAGAAAAGAGTTAAGAATAGAAGCCAAGGAACCACACATACAAACACAGACACATCAGAGCACAGCTGTCAATGTGGCCAACAGAAGAGTGGCATTAGCAAAAGAAACTCTGGGAGAAGGTGGGGCAAGATAGCCACAGAAGCTGCAGGGTGGGGCTGGAGTTCAGGAGATGCAGTCAAGCACGGAGCAGACTTAGCAGTGCAAAGAGCAGCAGGCAATCTGCCCAGAAGACAAAAGAGTGGGGTGGCTGACCAAAATGAAATGGATGGATAAGAGCAGAGCCAGCAGAACGAGTGAGGACATGTATAAGGATGTGCAGAGAAGGCAGTAAAGACCTTCGTAGGTCATACAGATTGCAACACAAGCCAAGTATCCCTATGTTTTTAAGAAAGCTGGGAGAAAATAAAAGCATAATGGAATCAGACCTAAGTGTTTGCCATCACACAGGGATGAACCAGCCAGAAGAGTAGCCGGGACTCCCAGCTCCATCCTGGGGACAAATTCAACTTTTAGAAAGCAATCCTCAATCCTGGGCATACCTCGCCTCTTAGAGTTAAATTCCTATTGAAGTAATTCATACAGTATGTAGTAAAATATAAAACAAAGTCTGTACCAGTGGATTTTAGGCCAAGCAACATTATGGTTTCATAGGCTGTTGCCTGATCTTCTAAGAATTAAAAAAAAAACAACTTAACAGCAGACATTTATAATCTCCCATGCTCTTTTTTGTGTGTAACCTTGTTAAGGAAATACTACTTATTAAATATAAAGAATAATTTAAAGTTACTGGTATTCTTCAGACAATTAAGTCACCTACTATACTTTAAGCAAACTATCTGATCATCTGAACTTAATTATTAATGGTTTATTTTCTGAATCCCTTGAACCTCAAATAAGGATTTTAATTTTATTTATTTTGTTATAACCATTCACTGCTGACAGCCATAGTCAAAGCTCTAAAAACTAAGCACTAGTACCTTCCGTTATTACTAGAAGCAGCATGATGTACCAGCTAAGAGACAAGGACTGGAGTGAGTGCTGGAGCTAGGCTGCGTGTGCTCCAATTCCTACTCCACTGCTTCCTACCTTTGGGGGAATTACTTATACGCTCCATGACTTAATTTCCTCACCTGTAAAATGGAGATGATAATAAAAGACCTACTTCCAAGGACTGCTCTGAAGATTAAATAAGCCTAGGATTGAACCTTAGTTAGTACTTGTTAGTGAGTACATGATGCTCTTAGAACAATGACTGGTGAGCCGTAAGTACTATATGCATTAACTATTATTTCCATTATTTTCTGGTGGCTCCTCATGGTAATTTGAGTAGTCATGTTAGAGGATTGTGAAGCTTGTAAATCTGCTCAAACAGTTCCATAATTATTAAAATTCTGAAAAAATCACATAGCAATGACATTATCTTTTGATTTTTTAATATCCACTTAATCTCAGTTTAATAAATCTATCCTTTTATATTCACTAGAGTTGAAAATATGTCAATGAGGTTGGAAGAAATCAATGAAAGAGAAACTTTTATGAAAACTTCCCTGCAGACTGTTGACCTTCGACTTGCTCAGCTAGAAGAATTATCTAACAGAATGGTGAACGCTCTTGAAAATCTTGTGGGAATCGACAGGTCTGACCTGATCCAGGCACGGTCGCGAGCTTCTTCTGAATGTGAGGCAACGTATCTTCTCCGGCAAAGCAGCATCAATAGCGCTGATGGCTACAGCTTGTATCGATATCATTTTAATGGAGAAGAGTTATTGTTTGAGGATACATCTCTCTCCATGTCACCAGGGACAGGAGTCAGGAAAAAAACCTGTTCCTTCCGTATAAAGGAAGAGAAGGATGGGAAAATGCATCTAGTCCCAGAATGTCAGAACAGCCTTCACCTTTCACTGGGCACAAGCACATCAGCTACCCCAGATGGCAGTCACCTTGCAGCAGATGACTTAAAGAACGCTGAAGAGTCAAAGTTAGGTCCAGATATTGGGATTTCAAAGGAAGATGATGAAAGACAGACAGACTCTAAAAAAGAAGAAACTATTTCCCCAAGTTTAAGTAAAACAGATATGATACATGGACAGGACAAATCAGACATTCGAAACACTCAGCTAACAGTGGAAACGACAAATATAGAAGGCACTATTTCCTATCCCCTGGAAGAAACCAAAATTACACGTTATTACCCCGATGAAACGTTCAATGCTTGTAAAACAATGAAGTCCAGAAGCTTCATATACTCCCGGGGAAGAAAGCTGGTCAGTGGGGTTAACCAGGATGTAGAGTACAGTTCAATCATGGACCAGCAATGGACGACAGAATGGCAGTGCCAAGTTCAAAAGATCACGCGCTCTCATAGCACAGATATTCCTTACATTGTGTCGGAAGCTGCAGTGCAAGCCAAGCATAAAGAGCAGTTTACAGATATGGAAGATGAACACCATGTCGCTGAAGCAACTCCTCGAATCCCTCGCTTGTCCCTAACCATTACTGACAGAAATGGGATGGAAAACTTACTGTCTGTGAAACCAGATCAAACTTTGGGATTCCCATCTCTCAGGTCAAAAAGTTTACATGGACATCCTAGGAATGTGAAATCCGTTCAGGGAAAGTTAGACAGATCTGGACATGCCAGTAGTGTAAGCAGCTTAGTAATTGTGTCTGGAATGACAGCAGAAGAAAAAAAGGTTAAGAAAGAGAAAGCTTCTGCAGAAACTGAATGCTAGTCTGTTTTGTTTCTCTGATTTTTTTCAACTGTCAAAACCACTAATGGGTGTCATCTTGGCCATTTAAACATCATCAATTTCTAAAACATTTTCCTTAAAAATTTTTGGAAATTCAGACTTGACTTACAATTTAATGCACTAAAAGTAGTATTTTGTTAGCATATGTTAGTAGGCTTAGATTTTTCAGTTGGAGTAGTATCAAATGAAAGTGACAATACTATAACGAAGATAAACTGGCTAATCCATATACAAGATTATACAATCGCTTTATTACTGAGGACCACCAAATAGCCTAGGAAGTGCCCTTGAGCATTGAAGTCACCATTAGGTCACTTAAGAAGTAAGCAACTAGCTGGGCACAGTGGCTCATGCCTGTAATCCTAGCACTTTGGGAGGCCAAGGCAGAATGATTGCTTGAGTCCAGGAGTTTGAGTCCAGCCTGGGCAACATAGCAATACTCAATCTCTTAAAAAAAGAAAAAAAGTAAGCAACTATGTAAGAAAGAGAAACTAAAGAGAAAGCAAACATGAAAAAAGGGAGGGGTGGAAAGAAGAAAAATAAAATTATGAGGCACAAGAAGTGGAAAGGAGCCATAAATATGTTTTTATGGGCCAGGCGCGGTGGCTCATGCCTGTAATCCCAGCACTTTGGGAGGCCGAGGCAGGCGGATCACGAGGGCAGGAGATCGAGACCATCCTGGCTAACATGGTGAAACCCATGCACTCCAGCCTGGGTGACAGAGTGAGACTCCATCTAAAAAAAAAAAAAATTATGGGGTCTTTGTTTTCTGTTTTAATGTTTTATTTTAAACTACACAATGGGAAAAAAAAGTGCACAATTATATCAAACATCATACTGTAATAATTTAGGGTGGCCTAGAGTTTTGTTAATGTGTAAAAATAAAATATCCAATATGCATTTTCTTGTTGTCATAGATTCCCTAATAGCAAATACAAATTAGTTGTACCTGTCTATGCAATGCTCTCTACAAAGCTGTAGCTAAAACCTAAAGGATATATGTTCACAAGCCACAGAGACTGCTCTTCGCTGAGAATACCAGGTGTTGTGTTTTACCTCAAAGTTCAAACAAATACCCACAAAAGTAATAGGACACCCGTGCGAGGGTTCCAAGAGGGGCCAATGTCTAGGAACCCTGAAAGCCGCCCCACCATCACCACTCTTAACTATACAAAAAGAAGCAGAGGTGGCAGAAAGGGGTCTTCTCTGGCTAGAGCAGAGGCTGGAGTTAGACCGTAGCCCCTCACCATCCCCCAAAAGAACCTCAGGGTACTCAGATCTCAGGAGATCTCTGGTACACAGAGAGAGGACCAGCCTCCTGCCTGGAGTTACTGGCAGCTGATACTTCATGAAGCAAAGTGCCTCATACCCAGAAAGGACCACTGGGCAGAGTAACCAGGAATTGGTGGTGGTAGGGTTGGGAGACGTGTCAGACAGAAATGGGTGATGATCACAAAAAAATGAGACCGCCATCCCCATTCTCATCTGAGGTGTAGACTGTAACACTGCCAGAAACTGGCAAAAGAGGAGAGAAAGAGACAGAGAGACAGAAACACACAGAGACCCAGAAACAACAGAGGCTCACTGCAGTTATGCCAAAGGTAGTGATCAGAGATGACAATACCAAAATGTGATTTTGCATCTTTTTCCTCAAAATATGACTGAGATTGTAATAGTCAGATTACAACTCTTGAACTGGGCTGAATTTATAAAAAAAAAAACAAACAAACTGATATACCATTGCCTGGGTTGTGGGGGAGGGCTTTAATATTTGAAAAGTGACATTTATTTAACATAAACTATTACTTATTTGCATATTGCTACATTTAGACTATTTAATCTATCCTGCCACATGTGTTTATTCAACTCAACGCTTAACCCATTACATTTTATCTCACTCCTAAGTCTTTCCTTTGGGTGTCAAAAAAACTTTCAGCCTTTTGACATATCCTGGAAAAGAGATTTCTCAGAATAAGCTGGGGAATCTATAACACCTCAGCAGAGCTGGTCTACAGAAGATAAAGCCTATCTTTGGAATTCTCCCCATATCTGTTCATTACACAGTCTCCCTTTACAAAGGTCTGTTCCACCGTGCCTCAGGTGTGGGACTCAAGTCCCATTTCCTTAAGTCTCACTAAGGTCTGTGACTCCTGTCTTATGCCAAGGTGTCAGCTGATGTAGGATTTTCTAAGTATGTTTGTCTTACGGATCCAAATGGATCAATTCTAATGGTGTGATTTCAGAACCTGTGACTGGGCCAACTATTCTTGAGACCTTTCTTGTACACCTTAAATCATACCATATAGTTGATTAGTACTTTACCAACCCAGCACAACTCCAATATTGACAGTCTTCTATGTAGGGCACTGCGCCAGACCACTTGGTATTACATCATTAATGATTACATTATTATTCCCAATTTCATTACAATTTTGTCTAAATATGGACAACCAAATATTGGGAACTAATATCCAATCTAATCAAATCTAGCAGTATCTAATACATTAAAATAAGAGTACTTCATATGTTCAAATCATTTAATATAGAACTATCTTAGTAAATGAATAAGAATTATATTTCTGTGCTATGTAAAACATAGTAACATAAGAAGGCTTTTATTATTTTATCCCCAAAACTCTGGCACACTCATAAATGAGTTATAATATAGTATTTGGTATAAATTAAGCTTGTTTTGGACTTTGATCAATAGCAATTAAGACTTGAACTATCAAAGGACCTCATGATATGTGGCTCTCTCCTTTAAGGCTGTATGATTGCTTACATTCTGAATACATATATATGCTGCATCATCATGAGGTTCCTATAGTCTTCCATAGTTTAGGTTTTAAAATCTAAAAATCAAACAGTTAATGTTATCGTATAGTTATTCTATACCAAAAATGCATTTTTGCTAAATATATATTAGAAATAAAGTGAAATGAAATCATCTTACTGCCTCCTACGCACAAAAAAATACTTTCAAAGAAGGTTTTATCTTAAGATAAAAATGCAGAAAATCACACAAAATAAATAACTGACTTAATTATTGTAAGTTGAATATCCTTGTGTCCACCACTCAGATTAATAGAATTTGCCAGCTGCCCCAAAAGTCTCAGAAGTCCCTATCTCAACCACCTCTGTTCCCTGAAAAGTAACTATATTTTTATAGTAATCCTTTCCTTGATGTTCCAGTTACTATCGTTGTATTATTAATACAAGTGACTCCAAAACTGGGTGGCTTAGAATACCTATTTGATTATGCTCAGGGATTCTGTGGGTCAGGAATTCAGACAGGGACAGCAGGAATGCCCCTGATTTGAAGTGTTTGCCGAGTTCCATGTAAGTACTCCTACCACAGCTAACTTCAAGCTATAGCATCACTGAATATGGAAGACATACTAACAACTGGTTCTTGCAAGCCAGTACAGGCTGGCTATAGCACACTACTGTCTACTCTAAGATATTTGGGGCCTCAGCTGGGAAGACTTACTGTCTAGAGGTAACTCAAGAGGTACCTGGAGGCTGGGATTATCTAGACACGTCTTTATTCACATGTCTGAAAATGGATAATGGCTCTCAACTGGGATCTCAGTCTCAGTATACAGCACATACGCATGGCCTCTCCAAGCGGCCTGGGCTTCCTCACAGCATGGCAGTCTCACAGAAATTGTATTTCCCACATGATGGTTCAGGGCTCCAAAAGTGAGTGTCTCATTGAGCTAGGAGTAAATATTGCTTTTTATGGCCTATCCTCAGAAGTCTTGCAGAGTCACTAAGGCCAGCTGAGATTCAAGGGTAGGGGTCATATAGAGGGGAGTGTTTAAAAAATTTGCAGATATGTTTTAAAATCATTATACTTGTAGTTCATTATAGTTGTATTGCTTGAATGTTCCTTAGCACTATAGTTTAGCCTTACGCTTTTCTTTTTCATTTGGAGGTATTTTAAATCTCTTTTAATCTGGTATTACCTTTCTCTCTCTCTTCCTTAACAATTTCTTTGTTGAAGAACATGGGCTACTTGTCTTGCAAAGTTTCCCACAGTCTAAACTTTACTTATTGAATATTCATAGGCAGTTTCACATATTCTGCTGTTTCTGCAGATTTGCAGGGGGAGACAGAGGCTTATTCAGGCTTAGGTCTGATCCCACTGGCAAGGCTCCTTAGATGGTGTTGCTTCTTTCACTAGGAGGCACATGTGCCTACTTGTCTCTCTTTTTGTGATGTCAGCAGCTGTTGATACTCAATGCCTAGATCCCTTAATTTATAGAGTGTTGAAAATTGTAATACTCAAATTCTATTATTTATGAAGAGATTATTCTTTTCATCTACTACTTGATTACGCAGTGGCATAGTTCATACTACACAGCAGAAATAATGACTGATTGATTTTTCCCATTTATTTGCCAGTTTTAAAAATAATGAATTGGTTCTCTACCATCCTCCAAAGGATGAAGGTGATCTGCACGCCAGGCAGAGAGCCCTCACCAGAACCCTTACCTTGCTGGTATCTTGGTCTTACACTTCCCAGCCTCTGGAACTGTGAGAAAGAAATTTCTGTTCTTTAAGCCACCAGTCTGTATACTTTGTTATAGCAGCCTGAGGACACTAATACAACTAGACATCTGGAAAATGTCATGACATTTCAGTCAATAACAAATCTGGAAATCAGAGTTTTTCCAGGTGACTGATAGTTTAGTTTATTTAAACACCATTATGACCTCATGGATTTAAATATATGTGATGTATTTTAATCCATTCTAATTTTTTGGTTTTGGAGTTTTTTGTTGTTGTTGTTTTTTTGAGCCAGAATCTCACTCTGTTGCCCAGGCTGGAGTGCAATGGCACGATCTCAGCTCACTCCAACCGCTGCCTCCCAGATTCAAGTGATTCTCCTGTCTTAGCCTCCCAAGTAGCTGGGATTACAGGCATGTGCCACCATGCCTGGATAATTTTTTGTATTTTTAGTAGAGACGGGGTTTCTCCATGTTGGCCAGGCTGGTCTAAACTCCTGACCTCAGATGATTCACCTACCTCAGCCTCCCAAAGTGCTGGGATTACAGGCTTGAGCCACCGTGCCCAGCCATAATTATTATTCTCTCACATTTTCCTTCCATGAGTACCTTAAATACGTTACTCCATTTTCTTCTGGCATAAAGCATTGCTGCCAAAACGTCTGGTAATATCTAATTTTCTTTCATCTATAAGTCATTTGCTTTTTTTGTCTAGATATCCAAAGAAATTTTCGTTGTTGTTTCTTGAAGGCCCAGTAGGTTTAGAAGAATGTGTCTTAGTGCTGGTAAGCCCAGATCAATGTTCTCAGGTGCAATGTGTTCTTTCAATATGTAGTTTCAAATATTTTCTTTTAATTTCAAGTAAGTTTTCTTAAACTACAGTTTGTAGTATTTGTTCTGTTTCCTTATCTCCTCCCTCTTTTTGTTTCCCCCAGGAACTCCTATTTTCTATTTGTTAGTTCTCCTTTGCCTATTTTCAATATCTAGACTTTCTTTCTAATCCGTGTAACTTCCTTCATTGATTTTTGATTTTTTAGAATTTTTCTCCTTTTCATCTTCTATTCTCTTAAAGAATAATCAATTGTGTTTATTCATCCCTGGGTTTCTTTTAGTTTATTCTTAATTTCAGATTCTGGTTTCTATTTTGAATTTATTCATTTCATTTTGAATGTTTCTAGTTCTGGTTTATATAGTTCTTTTCATGTTTCATATCATTTTCTTAGTATCTTTTGGCTCATTTTGAAATAGTGGATGTTAGTTTTTATCTGCTTGGTGAGCATCCTTTCTGGTGTGCTTTTATTGTGGGTATCAGTGATATTCTGCTCTTATTCTCTTTCATTACAATAATTTTCTATGTGATTTGACTTCCAGACTTTCATGTGATTATTTTTATGTGAAATTGGTTTTCTTGATCTTTTTGAAGGAGGTAGTTTTAAGGATGGTTCTTCTTTTGTTTTTCTTTTTTATTTTTTTTTGGGAGTCTTGCTTTGTCACCCAGGCTGGAGTGACGATCTCGGCTCACTGTAAGCTCTGCCTCCCGGGTTCACACCATTCTCCTGCCTCAGCCTCCCGAGTAGCTGGGACTACAGGTGCCCGCCACCACGCCCAGCTAATTTTTTCTATTTTTAGTAGAGACGGGGTTTCACCATGTTAGCCAGGATGGTCTCGATCTCCTGACCTCGTGATTCGCCTGCCTTGGCCTCCCAAAGTGCTGGGATTACCGGCATAAGCCACTGCGCCTGGCCCAGTTTTTCTAACTTCAGAGAGCACTTCTGTTTTTACTGCATAGTGTTGTGGGTTTTTTTGTTTTTTGTTTTTTAATTTTAAAACTTGGCTTACATTTGGAGATTTCCTAGTCTTCCATTTTTATCTAGAACTTCTTTTTCCTTTCTCTCTATTGTCTCTATTTTGCTCAATTGTTTCCATGCCCAACAGTTTGCCATCAGTGTAGGTCTCCATCCTGGAAGGAAGTCTAGTAGATTAGTTTCTCCAGCCCCTCCACACTTTACCAGGAGCCTCCTGCATTCTTACGTTTTTAGAGAAGGCAAATATCCTTTCCTGTTTCTGCTGCTGTTCTCAACTTGACTGGCTGGACCTTCCAGGGAATACCTTTCAGCTATTTTGGGGGTCTCCAGATGCTTCATTGATTCTCTATGTTGATACCACATGGGTCTTATTACTTATTATTGCAATATTACTGCTATTGGTTTGTTCCCACGCGTTTATATTTTTGAGATCAAGGGGATACCATTTCACTTGGATTTGTTAAAGATGTTGTCCTTGGGTTTTGGTTTTGCCAGATAGTTGCTTTGTCTGCTTTTATGCAGAGATTCAAAAAGTATGCTGCTGCTGCTG
This sequence comes from Theropithecus gelada, assembly GCF_003255815.1. Lineage (NCBI taxonomy): Eukaryota > Metazoa > Chordata > Mammalia > Primates > Cercopithecidae > Theropithecus > Theropithecus gelada. The sequence continues at coordinate 6,367,691 of NC_037674.1, forward strand.
TCATCTTTCCACAATTCTCCCTCAAGAAACAGATCTCTTAAATTACTTAGCAGTCATCTTAAAAGACCATATACTCAAGCAATGGCTTCATTTTGCAGACATTACGTATAACCACTTCTAACCACTTCCACTGCTACCACCATCACCTTCTCTTATCTGGACTGTTATAACAGGCCCCAACTGGTCTTCCAAAGGCCACCATGCTGCACACTACAGCAGTCAAAATGATTATTTTAAAACACAAGTCAGATTATATCACTCTTACCTCAAAACCTTGTAAAATATTCTCAACTTTTGGGACCTCTGTGATCTGGCCTGTGTTTCCCTCTGCCCTCCTCCCTGACTACATTAGGCTCTTTAGCCACACTGGCCTCAAACACCCCTCGAAGGCGCTCACCTCAAGGCATTTGCACAGCTAATCTTCTCTGTCCAAAATGCTCATCCTCATCACGTCTACTTGGATTGTTCCCACACTCCTTTTGTCTCTGCTCAAATGTCCTATAATCAGAAAGTCCTTCCCTCACCATATCCAACTCCCCATTGAAAAATGGAACCACCTTTCTCTCGCTATGTTTTATTTTTCTTCACAGCACTCATTGCCGCCTGACATGCTATATATTACTTTTTTAACTTTCTACCAAGAATGAAAATGCCATGAAAGTAGAAACTTTGTCTTAGTGTCCGGAATAATGCTTGGCACAATGTTAGTACTCAATACAAATTCACTAGTTCACTGAATGAGTGCTGAATGAATATATAAAGTTCCTAGCACCTGATCGGTATTCAAGAAATGTTAGCTTTATTTTCTCTTGATAGGGAAAAGGAAGTGATCTTTAGAGAATGCTACCATTCCCAATAATAGAAGATCCAATAATGGAAACAAAGGTGTAGTCAGAAAAATGGGTGATGGGAGGCCGAGTCCAGCAGTTCACCTGAGGTCAGGAGTTTGAGACCAGCCTGGCCAACATGGTGAAACCCCATCTCTACTAAAAAAATGCAAAAATTAGCCAGGTGTGGTGGTGGACACCGGTAATCCCAGCTACTTGGGAGGCTGAGGCAGGAGACTCGCTTGAACCCGGGAGGCGGAGATTGCAGTGAGCCGTGATTGCGCCACTGCATTCCAGTTTGGGTGACAGAGCGAGACTCCATCTGTAACAAAACAAAACAAAAAAACAAACAACAAACAAACAAAAACAGAAAAATGGGTGAAGCAGGACAAAATAGTGACATTAGAGCCAAAAGCAGGGGGTAGGCAATAACACCAAACATACAGCGTAGTCAAGGGCATCAGGGTCTGAGAAGAGGTTATAAAACTACTTCTGTGGACTGAATTATGTTCTTCCAAAATGCTAACGTTGAAACCCTAACCCCTAGTATGGCTATATTTGGAGATTTTAGTAGGTAATTAAGGCTAAATAAGGTAATAAGAGTGGGGTTCTAATCTGATAGGATTAGCGTCCTTACGAGAAGAGACACCAAGAGATCCCAGAGAGCTTGTTACATACCCTCCCCGCACAGTGTGAGCACACGGTGAGATGGCAGCCATCTGCAAATCCGACAGAGAGCCCTCGCCTGTCTGCCTGGCACAAGTCAGGCAGATCCCTACCTTGCCAACACCTTGATCTTGGACTTCCATACTCCAGAATTGTGAGAAATTAATGTCTGCTCTTTAAGCCATCAACCTGTGGTATTTTGTTACGGCAGCCTGAGCAGACTAATACAACCAGATATCTGGGAAATGTTAAGACAATAATAAATCTGGAAATAGACTTTTTCCACTTTTCTGTTGTATGGTCGTATATTAGAGTTGCAGATCCTAAGAAAACCTGTACAGAAAAACCCAAATCACAGAGCCATTTAAGTGTAAAGAAAAAGCCAATGATTGCTTGAAGAGTATTTGTAGAAAATATCCATTGAATATAGAGGAATAACAGCATATCCATAAAAAATTTTTTAAAAGTGTGCACGACAGTGATTTTAACACTTCGAATCCAATGGAACTAACATTTTAAAATACAGTTATGGCCAGGCACAGTGCCTCATGCCCATAGTCCTAGCTACTTGAGAGGCTGAGGCGGGAGGATCACTTGAGCCCAGGAGGTCAAGGCAGCAGTGAGCCCTGATCATGCCAGTGCACTTCAGCCCAGGCGATGGTGTGAGACCCTGACTCTTTAAAAAATAGTTATGGTTATGGTTCCTGGGCAGAGTGGAATTCAAACATGTTAACCTGAAAGATCAGTAGGGTTCTATATCCAGGATAAATCATTTTCAGAAAAAGAATAACTTTCTGAATCTTTATGTAAATTGTTAAATGTTCCTGTGAGTAACACTCATCAGTATGACTGTGACTGATAGGGCTACATGGGAGCTTCCCTGTGACATGAATCATAAAGTGCTGGACTGGGGTTTGATTCTTCAAGGTATAAGAAGGACCTAGTCTCAAGTAATAGAACCACCAAAATGTAACACCACTAGCCCCCTCCCACCAAAGTCTGCTCCAGTCTGAATTACGGTAAGAGCTCAGAAGTGACCTGTGCTTGCCGGCACCGGCCCACTTTCCCAGTGCCGGTTCCTCGCATACTGGGCGCAGACGGGGTGACCGCCTAACCCCTGGACCCAAGTCCCCTTCCCCTGCCCTGGGCTCCTCCCTGAGCTCGCCCGGGCCGGAGGGCGAAGTCGGCCCATGTGTAAGCCATGGGAACTGTTCCAGGACTGCAGTACGGCCAGAAGGTGCCCCGCGCCGCCGTCCCAGGCCGCCTACCGCTGCCGCCGTGGCCCCCGCAGGCCGCCGTAGGCCCCCACGGGCCGCCTGACCCCTGCGGGCTGCCGTAGGAGCACCCTCCGGAGGCCGCGCTCTCGAGATGGCTGCCGGGCTCCGCTCCCCGCGGCGCCCGGGCTGAGGGCCCGCCAGCGGGCACCCGGCGCCACCCCTGCGTTCCGGCACTAGCACGGGCTACGGCCCGGGAGCGGCGGGCCGCGGCCCTGCGCGCGCCGTCTCTCGGGGCGGGGCACCGGGCCCCTTCCGGGGATGAGCCCCGGCGCCCGCGTCGGTCTGGCTCTGCCCGGCCCCTCCCCGCTCGGGCGGGCGCTGCGCCGTGTCCCCGCCCGTCAGTCCGCCCGGCTCGGCTGGCCGCAGAAGGGGCCTGGGCGGCCGCACTGAAAGCTTTACGCCTGGAGGCGTCGGCGCTGCAGCTGACCCGCGACGGGAACAGAGCGAAGAGGCGGCGGCACCATGTTCTCCCTCAAGCCGCCCAGACCCACCTTCAGGTCCTACCTCCTGCCGCCGCCCCAGGTAAACAACCCCTCCCCGCGAGCGCCTCTCTCCTCGGCGCTTCTGTGGAGCCTCCAGGCCGACCCCCGGGAACTGGAGGACCCCGGGAGGCTGCGCGCGTCTCCCTGCCCTCAGCCGCGCGGCTGCCTGGTTCCCGGCGCCGCGAAATGCGCCTTCTCGGGAGCCCCCACTGGCTCGGCGAAAACTTGTAAAACTCTTCTGCAGCCATTCTTTGCCCGAAGTCTGTCCTCCGTAGTTTTACCGAGTGCTGAGACCCAGGGGAGCCTTGGGAGCTGGGGTTTTCTTTGGTTTCCAACCCGTCGACCGTCCCTCCTATGACCGCCAGCGTGATTGCAGCGCTTGGGGTCACTGGTCGAGGTGGTTACCCGTCTGTCATAAATGTGAACACCTGGAAGCGACACTGGCCGTTTAAGTAATTTTTATTATCAGGCTTCCAAGTCGGTAATGAGCAGATCTTTAAAAGAGCTCAGTTAATATGTGAAAGAATTTAAATGGGGGCTATGTGTCTTTCGCCTGTGTCATCACTTAGAAAACAACATTTGCTGTAGCGTTTTACGGAGGGTGGGGGGATTGAGATTTTGATTTATTTTGCTCATGTATTTCAGACTGACGATAAGATCAGTTCGGAACCGAAGATTAAAAAACTGGAGCCAGTCCTTTTGCCAGGTAAACGTTAGTTAGAATTTTAGCAGATACTTTAGCAATGTATTTTGGTCTAAGATTGTTCTGCCGACTAGTATCATGTGGTTAACTTCCCTTCTCTCATTAAACTTTCTCCAGTTAAAAATCTAGTGACTGAGAGGAGAAAATGGAACTGTCAAGAATGTCATTACCTCATTTCCTTTTTTGTCTCCTGAATTTCTTTTTGAAAATACGTATATGTTTAATTGCTTGGGTAGTAAAAGTACTCTTTGCTTACGTGTTTGTCTGCCACTTATGGCATTAATGGTTAATAGTCAAATCATTTTAATGCATTTTGATAGTATAAAAAGAGGCCTTTATTATGTTTCTGTCTCTATACAAATAACAGAGCTCGGTGAACTTTGAATTACTTGCTTGGCAATTGTTTTTTGAAGTTGTCAGCTGTATTTGCAAATTTGCTTGTTTCAGTTTAGAAGTAGGCTTTTACCAGCAGAGACACTTAATTGACATTTGGGGCCAGATAATTCATAGTTGGAGGGGCAGGCTGCCCTTTGTATAGCAGCAAAGATGGTCTCCACCCACTAGATGCCAGTAGTAGTACCCTTATTCCCCACCACCTAGTTGCGACCTAGTTACCACACCAAAATGCCTCTAGTCATTGCCAATTTTTTTTTTTTGTCCCCGGCCTCTGGGGGACAAAAATCTCACAATAGAGAATCACTGCTGTGGAACAAAATTTACTATGGGTGACCTTAGAGATAGAAGTAGGGATTGGTGGCAGAAAGGAGTCTGTTTTAGAGCATAGAAAATATTGGTATGGCATTTAGAATTGTATAACAGTTGTATAATAATTAGGAAAAGTCGGTTGTTTAATGCGATTATTAGGGGGAAGTAGCCAGATACTTAGGAAAGCCTGTTTTAGACCTGAAATCAAATACTGGTTTGTGTGGCTACTATGAACATTGTAAAATCTGACTCATTACTTAAAGCCAAATCTAGTAAAATAATTAGAATTTTGTAGGTAAAAATTGAACAAATGTGGAAACTTTAAAATTTTAAATATTGTATAGGGACAAAATATTAAAAACACCAAACTTTGGTTCCATATGATAGATGCTAACTCTTAAAAAGTGTTTCTTAAACTTTACTATGGGAGTCATAAATCTTTTCCCTTGATTTTGTTAGTGCTTTTCACTCCACAGTGTGTACTAATTAATCATTTGTACTCTTCCTCAGAGTGAACAGTAGAATTACTAAGTAACCCTTGCTCCGTGTGCGTTCGTTTTAGTCTTAGTCACTTTGAGCTAGCATTTAAAAAGCAGGGATGAAAAACAGTACTCATTTTGAATGAGTGCCTGTGAGCTATTGAACTTGGACTTCCTTTACTCTCAACAGGCCTGATTCTTAGGCTTTGATTCCTCCACTCTGCATACTATGATTTCACACTCAGAAACAACATGGTCTTAACTGTAAATGCCAGTGCTTGTTTTTTATTTTTTAAAAAATTTTTTAATTTTTTTTTTTTTTTTTGAAGACTGAGTCTCACTCTTACCCAGGCTGGAGTGCAGTGGCGCGATCTCGGCTCACTGCAATCTCTGCCTCCCAGGTTCAAGCGATTCTCCTGCCTCTGCCTCCTAAGTAGCTGGGATTACAGGAACCCACCACCACACCTGGCTAATTTTTTGTATTTTTAGTGGAGATGGGGTTTCTCCATGTTGGCCAGGCTGGTCTTGAACTCCCGCGCTCAGGTGATCCACCCGCCTTGGCCTCCCAAAGTGCTGGGATTATAGGCATGAGCCACTGCACCTGGCCAGTTTTTAAAAATTAGTTTTTAAATTTATATGCCAATAAAAGGTGTTACTAAGTATGCATAACTTGAAGAACTTTCTCACTGAGGCTTATCAATTTTATAAAATTACTAAAAGTCAGAGTTTTCTGGGGAAATTGTAAACCCAGTTTCTGACTATACTTTTCTTGTCCCAGAAATGGCAGCTAAATCCGAATTGTTTTTAGAAAAATTCTAAAAGAGGTGTAACACTAAGTCTGAACTTTTTAGTTGCGCATTAAGAAATTCTCTGACTTGTGTTAATTTTTATTGCATTGGCAGCCAAATCATAGCTGAAATCTGTACAAGCATACATGACGGCTCTATCACCCAGCATTCTGTTTGTACCTGATTTATTCTTACCCAACATTTAGCCAGTCCTGAATTAGGATGTCTTTTGCCTCCTTCCTCTCCCCTTCTGTTCTTACCCTCTCATTCTGGCCTTCTTGCACCCATCCTGGCTGTGTTCTGTCTGGCCACCATGTTGTGTTCTCTGTTTCCTGCTTCACCTTGCCTGTCACATCTCTCGCTGCCACCATTTGCTCTTTGTTGGCCTGCAGCCTACTGCTCTACCCATGAAATCTGGAAGGCAAGTGGAAAGTAACTGAAGTATTGGTGATCTGAAGACCTAGACTAGGCTAGGGCTTTTACTAAGAGGGAGTGAATAATATAGTTCTTGCCTTTGTTACTATCAGAAATCAGTAGAAAACCTGGCCACATCACCTTTGGCTATATACAGGGACACAGAAGTTATTGTTCAACATGGACACAGGGAGGGGAACATCACACACCGGGGCCTGTCGGGGGGTGGGGAGTGGGGGGTGGGAGGTGAGGGGAGGGAAAGCATTAGGACAAATACCTAATGCATGCACGGCTTAAAACCTAGATGACCGGGCTGATAGGTGCAGCAAACCAGCATGGCACGTGTATACCTATGTGACAAACCTGCACATTCTGCACATGTATCCCAGAACTAAAAAAAATTTTTTTTTTAATTAAAAAAAGTAATTGTCTAGAGAGATGGTATTGCATGCTTTGCTTTGGCATAATGCCTTGGGTCCAAGGGTATCCTACTTCAGTTGCCCAAAGTTTGAACTTTTAATTCAATAAGCAGATGAAAATTAGAACACAAAATCAGTTGTTTATTTGCGTGCGGTCACCATGTGCACTGTTGGAACTTAAGGCTAAATTCTAAATGATTGTCATCTTTTATTAAGTAAAGAAAACAGAAGAAAATGACTAGTAATTTAATTTAGATTGTGGTTTATGTTAGTAATTTTCAGCTTTCCTGATTCATGAAACTCTTTGAGATGGATATTGTGCCTACTTCAACTTTGTGGTCCTGATGCCTCACAAGGTGCAGAAATGTGATAAACACTGAGATGTTTACTGAGTGACTGAATGAAAGGACCCCTCAGACCACCTGGCTTAAACTGTTATCTTAGCCATGCACACACACAGACTGACTTTCAGATTTAAGAGTAAAGGGAAGACTGTGTTATTTTATGCCAGACATTTCAAGAGATTTATGTCTGAGCCTGGAATTGAAATAGAGTACTCTGTCGAAGTAGTAGGCTTTTGTGTAGGCTTTCTCTTTATCTTCCTTTCATTATGTGAATTTCATTCTTTCAGTGATTATATTATATATGTGTAAAATCACTCCAAAACTTGAAAATTGAGTTTGACTTTTAAAGTGTGTGTGTGTGTATATGTTTGTGTTCCAGCATGTATTTGTTAAGAGCATGTAATGCCAGACTGTGCCCTGTTTAGCTGCTGGACTGGTGGATCGGTTCGGTGAGGATGTGAGTATCTCCTGGGTGCCAGATCTGTCCTGGATAGGGAGAGTGCTGGAGGTGTCGTGTGCCTGTATTGCAGAAAGGCCTGGGATGAGCTCTAAGCTGCCTGTTGACAAGGTAGAAGACTGTGACCTGGATCACTGGTTCCCAGATTCCAGCCAGGGCCTGGTATCAGATTTGAATGAAGTTTTTACCAGCCCTTGGTCAAAATGAGAAAATTAAGAAAAGTGCAGCTTTCTTTAGTAAAGCTAAATTTATTTGATTTAAAGATTGTCTTTTATTCTGAGATTATGTTCTAACCTACTTGGAATAGATTTTTTTTTGTTAAATGTTGGTGATAATAGCTGTAGCTTTAAAAAAGTTTTTAAGTTAACAAAATTAAAAGGTTAAAAACTCTATATTGGTCCTTTAAATTAGTTTTGCACTATACCTGATTTTTGGAATCTAAACTAGAACCTATAAGATGAGATTATTATAATACTATAGATACAGTTTTGTGAGCACTCACACAGAGAACATTAATTATTTTGTCTGCCTGGGAGTACTTCCGCCATTTTTGTGTGTGTGTTTTGAAACGGAGTTTCGCTCTGTCACCCAATTTGGACTGTAGTGGTGTGATCACGGCTTACTGCAGCTTCAACCTCCTGGGCTCAAGTGATCCTCACACCTCAGCCTCCCAAGTAGCTAGGACTACAGACGTGTGCCACCGCACCTGGCTAATTTTTGTATTTTTTGTGGAGATGGGGTCCAACTGTATTGCCCAGGCTGGTCTTGAACTCCTGGGCTCAAGTAGTTGGCTCACCTCAGTCTCCCAAAGTGTTGGGATTACAGCCGTGAGCCACCACACCCAGCCACCTTCCACCATCCTCTGAAAAATGCATCCTCCTCCTTTTGACAAATTATCCTGCCCTAACTAACTACACCCAACCTTGGGTTCCAGTGTGGCCAGCAAGGATAATAACCCACCCTGGACTGCAAGCATGAACAGAGGTCTGCCTCTGGATAGTCAGGTTGGTACTAAGGGAAGAGGTGCTCTTTGGTATTGCTGCAAGTGGCCGCAGTTCCAGAAGAATCTGTTGAAGGGTGAAGAACTCCAAGGGAGTGTACTAATGTGTTGAAGTCCCTGGGTTTCATTGTCTTGCAGTCCAGCTGACACAAAAGCCTTGTATTCTTCTTTTTGCTAAGCTGTTACCAGGCATGTTTCTGAACATACTTTGAACTAAGATCCTTAACTAATATAGCTTACAGGTTAATCCTCATAACAGCCTTGTAAGCTAGGATACCAGTTTATCTCCATTTGACAGATGTGAAAACTATAGTTTGCAGAGGTTAAGTAACTTGCCCAGTGTCACACAGCTAGCAAGGCAGAGCCAGAGTTCTGTGTCTGGCTCCCAGGCTGTGACACTAACTGCTCAGCAGCACAGCCCGCCTGGCTGCACTGGTGGCACTAGGGTACAGATTTGTGCTTTGGAACTGTTGGGGAGTAGACTGGATGTCAGCCTAGAGGGAGTTCTCTAGTGAGGTGAAAAGAGCCCTGTCCTTGTCTTTGCCCTTTTCACAACGGTGACAGATTTTGACCCAGCGTGAGGAAGAACTTTCAGATAATTTCAGCTGCCAGAAAATGGAATGTCTTGGGGAGGCAGTGGACTTCCTGTTGCTGGCTGTGCCGAAGCAGAGGCTGGTGAAATGCCAGCAGCTTTGTATTGAGGACTTAGGATTTGCAGTGAGTGGGGCTTGATGGCCTTTGCCGTCTTCTCATCCCAGGGCATGCTCTTTTTTAAAGGAGAAGAGTTGAAATGCCAAGACTAACAATAATGAATTTGTTCTGCAGGTGTTGAGTGTGTGCTTGATGCAGTTTGGCGGAAGGGTAAAATGCAGAAGAGATGGGATCCTGTTCTTAGACAGTTTCAGTTCACTGGGGAGATGCTTCAGTAGAGGAGAGAAAAGGTAGTGAAAGCTCAGAGGAAAGTCACCTAAGCCAGATTTGGGGTAGGGCAGGGGTGTCAAAAAGATCTCCGGAAACAAATGCTTGTGCTCTAAATCTTGAGTGCCCGTTGAGAAGTCAAGCTGAGCTGAGCACTGAGGCTGTGCGTCGGCTCAGTTCTTTCCCTGTTCCCATCTACGGTGCTCACAGCACTTTCTTTCTTGAGATTATTAGATAGTGAATGCACTGATTGTCAGAGTCTTTTGTAATCAGATCAGAAAAGCATACAACCACAGGCCATCTGGGAAATGAAAACAGCCATTGTTGTATAGATGTCTTGTTTATTTTTTACATGCTCACTGGCCCATACTGTTCTTGTTTTCTGCGTCACCATACGTCTTATTTCCTCAGTTGGATTGTGAATTTGTTAAAGGCAAAGACTTTATCTTTTAGGTGTTTTATGTAATTCTTTTTTGTAGGTAGGCTTCATAGATGATTGTAGACTGGTTTTTGTAGTATTTTAATTTATGAATACATTGTTTTTGAAAGACCAAAGGACTTGTAACACACCCTCAGAACAGTGAACAGTGTAACTGTACTATCTTAGCGTTAGCTTTATACGTTACCCATAGAGGCTTAGGAATGTTTGGAGCTGTCCATTCCTTAGGCTTCTGCTGCAGTACCTTAGGCCAGCATTTTGTTACCCCTCCAAACTCCTCACTATCCTTATCAGTACCATTCATGAACCTCCATAAATAAAATCCTACTTGAGCAGGATAAAATCCAAATTCTTTAACCTTGTAATTTGTTAACACTGTACCTCACTGACTTCATTTCTCAACTTCAATCAGGCTGGTTCCCTGGTCTCTTCCAGATGCCTTATTCCTTATTTAGGACCTTGTTACTATTTATTATCACACATTCTCTGCTATCTCAATGCTCTTCTTCCTTCAAGATTTCATTCTACAATTTTTCCTGAGATCTGCAGTATACCCTTCCTCCTGCCCCATCCTGAGTGCTACTCACTGGATATGGTACTTGCTTTTTTATATTGTGTGTTAGTACCAGCATTAAAGATTTTGTGTTTATCTTCCACAGTTTCAATTTCCTGTAATAACTTTTGAGCCACTTTAATTCCTGAATTTACCTAAAGCTAGGGTGACCAGCTTGTCCCAGTTTGCTTGAGACTGCCCTGGTTTTAGTGCTAAAAGTACCACATCACAGGGAAACCACTCTGTCCCAGGCAAACTGGGGCAGTCACCCTACTGTGAAAAGCCCAAGTTAAGTTATGCTTTTGGCCTCTGCACATCCCACTGGTTAATTAGCCACATGTGCTGTGAGACTTTGCCTTAAACTGTGTTCCAAGCTAAAATGTATGGGAAACATTATTTCTGTCCATCAAACATGTGCTGAATTTCTAAATATATAAGGTGTTAGGAAAGATAATACAACATGGTTTTGAGGTCCTCAGGGAGTTAAAAACTTTCCTAGCCATATCATTTGGAGGTTTATTAACTGTAATGACATTTGCCTTCTTATTTATATTTACAGATGAAGGGGTCTTGAGAAAATAAACTTGGATTTCTTGATTTCTTCCCAGGTGGTGGTAGAAACCCTTGGCTCATCATCTTCTAATTTAGAAGTTTTTGCTTACTGCACACTGAAGCTAATTTCCTGCTTTTTCTATCTTCTTGAGGCTTCCTTGTGGCATCCTGGGAAGTGCTTGGTGATGTAAATGGTCCCACCGTGGCTGATGGCATAGCACAGAGCTGGGAGAGATGAGTCTGGTGGGTTCTCACAATCAGGCCAGCCAGCCGTCTCTGGCACAGCACCGTTTTACTGCATAAAAAGCACAGGCATATAGTCTCCCTGAAAACTTCAGGTCCTTTAGAACTTTGAGGCTTTTATTAAGAGTTTTCTCTTCAAGGTCACTAATTTAACATGTGAACAAGAGCAGTCTCAGCACCTTCTTTTTATGTATCCTGTCTGGGAAGAGGCCACTTTGTGTCTTCTTTTTCTTCCCTGGGTATAAGCTAGTTATAAGCTAGTTTTCTGGTCCACAGTGTTTCAGTGCATGGCAGGAGCTTGTGACAGCTCCTCTTCAGCATTCCTTTTTTTTTTTTTTTAAATTATGAGCAAATAACATGTGAGCAGACAGCTGTGCTACATGACCCAAATATTTTAAAGACTGGTTCTGCGTGAACAAAATTTAGCATTATCAAATAAAACTCATGTCACTAACTTGACACTTACCGTAATAGGAAGACCCAATTGTAGCATATCCTCAGAAGTGCCCTTCTTTTCTTTCTTCTTCCCCTGTATCCCTCTGTACTTCTGTTCTTTGCTCCTTTCCAAGGACTCATTTCCATTCCATTCTGTAAGAAAAGGCTGTGTGACGCTTAAAAGACCCAAAGACCCTGGCCCAGAGAGTCCTCCTTTCACTTTTTTTTTTTTTTGGCTGTTGTTAATGTTGTGTCCCTTGTTTATATTTTTCTTTAGTAGTTTTATTTTGGAATGAATTTGAATTTGTAAGAGTTGTACAAAAGAGCATAGAGTTAATGTGAACTCTTCAGCCAGCTTCCGCTAATGTTAATAGCTTATGTAACTTTGGTCAATTTAGCTCACCTAAGAAGCTAACGATGCTTTTAGCTAAACTGCAGGTTTTATTCACATTTGCCTAGTTTCACAAATATTCTTTACCTATTTCAGGTTCACATCCAGGATACTACATAGCATTTAGTTGTCGTGTCTCCTTATTCTCAGTGTCTCGGTCTGTGACAGCTTTTTAATCTCGTCTTTCAAGACCTTGACGTGTTTTCTTCTATTGAATTAGACTTTTTTTTTTTTAGATGGAGTCTCGCTCTGTCACCCAGGCTGGAGTGCAGTGGCGTGATCTCCCCTCAGTGCAACTCCAACTCCTGAGTTCGAGCAATTCTCCTGCCTCAGCCTCTTGAGTAGCTGGGATTACAGGTGCGCACCACCAGGCCCAGCTAATTTTTTGTATTTTTTGTAGAGACGGGCTTTCACCATGTTGGCCAGGGTGGTTTCGAACTCCTGACATCAAGTGATCCGCCTGCCTCAGCCTCCCAAAGTGCTAGGATTACAGGCGTGAATGAGATTTTTATTTTGCCTCAAATAATACATATTAAAGCTCTTTAAACATAGAAATATGCTAATACAAAAGGAATAATTTTATAATGACTAGATTTCTGTTCTAACAAGTCACCCCCTAGAAACGTCATCAAATTGACTTTTAAAAATGTAGACGTAATTTCAGACTTAGAGAAAAGTTGCAAATAACAGAAGAATCTGTGGATACCCTTTCCTCAGATTCCCCAACAAAACCTTGACACTTTTATTGTTCAGATAGTGTCTTATAGTACGCCTCCTGGTTTGGATTTGTCTGATGTTTTCTTTTGATTAAGCAGAGGTTATGGATTTCGGGAAAGACCCACAGAGGTGGTATCCTTTGCCCTTGTGTCATGTGAGCAGGCACAAGACATCAACATGATTGGTTATTGGTGATGTTAACCTTGATCACTTCAGTTTAAAGTGGTATCTGTCAGGTTTCTCCTCTAGAAAGTGACTTTTTCCTTTTCCATAATGTTTGTTAGAAGCAAATCACTAAGTGCAGCCCACGTTCAGGGGATTGGGAATTAAGCTCCACTTCCTGGAGGGAGGAGAATCACGAATTTGTGGGCATACCTTAAAACTACCACGGTAATTAGTAAATACTTTTGGGAAGATAGCCTTGTGCTTATACAAATAACCTGTTTCTCCTTAAAGTTTGGCTCTCTGAATTTAGCATTCATCAATGCATATTGCACACAGCAATCATTGAGTCAATCCATGATAGTTTCTTGATCTTTAATGTTCTAATCATGATTTTGTTTCCCTTACTCCTCCTGCATTTAGTAATTGGAATTCTTCTGTAAGGAAGATTTGTCTCTTCTCCCCCATGTATTTATTTATTATTCAGTCATCTGTTTACAACAGTGTGGATTCACAGATACTTTTTAATTTACTTTCTAATCTGGCATTTGTGTTACTTCTTTTGTTGCTCAGATTGTTCCAGCTTTGGCCATTGGAAGTTCTTTCATGTTGGCTCTTGTATCCTTTGGAAATGCTATCCCCATTCTTTTTTTTCAGCCCCACTTCCTTATTTTCTGGTATCCTGGCATTCCTGGAGTCTACAGACTCATCTTCTGTTTCCCCTGCCCCAGCCTTGGAATCAGCCATTTCTCTAAAGAGTCCTAGTTCTTTTTGTTGGAAAATAGTATTTTAAAAGCAAGATCTGGGTACTGAGTGTGCATGTTGTTGCTGGAGTGTCACTGCTTGTAGCACTTTCAGAGGGCAGAGCTAGAAAATATACACACATGTACCGACCCAGGTGTACACACGTCTGTTACTGCATCTCTATTTGTTTATTTATTAAGGCAAGCCTGAGTTCATTCTGCTGTCTCAGACTCTAGCCCCTCGGAGTTCATTTCCAGATTCTTGCTTTTGCTTTTTGTTGATGGAGTGTGGGCAGTACAGCAGTTAAACCTGGCTTCCATGTTTACTTTCTGCTGAGTGCTGTGGCTCATTGGTGAGAACGGGATCTTTTGACTTGACTCGCATGGACACATTCTAGCAGGAAGGTTGTCTGTCCTCATCCCTCCTGTGAGTGGTCCTCCAGAGCTCTTTGAAATGGCTACAACATTGCACATCAAAAACATCTGCTTTTCAGGTGCTTCACTTCTCACCTTTCAGATGGGACACGCCCAGTTGTATCTTCTAAGCCTTGTTTCAGATAATCTTAAGAGTTGTCACTTTAGTAACCATCTCTAACACAGGGATCAGCAAACCTTTTCTTTGAAGTGCAGTAAATGTTCTAGGCTCTGCGGACCATAAGGTATTTGTTTCAGGTACTCAAGTCTTTGTCCTGTGAAAGCAGCTATAGATGGCACATGAACGAATGATTATGGCTATGTCTTACTAAAATTTTATTTACAAAAACAAGGTTTTGTATTTGACCTGTGGGCCATGGTTTACCATCCCTTGGACCCATTAAGTATATTCTCCTCCTTTTCTTTGTCTCATTCTCACTGCATTTGTGGGCTTTGATACATTAACATTTGTGCATCAGTAGAAGAATCAGACTTCTAGAGAAGAACGGCTTTCCAAGGGCATTATACTCCTAAATACAGTTTGTTTATGGTACTAGTGTGGCCGCAAGGCCCTACCACACAAGCTCTGTGTCTTCCTTCCGGTCATTACTTCTGCTTCCCTTCTCAGGAACCTGAAATCATATGGTAGTTTGTTTGTTTAAGTGAATTTTTTTTTTTTTTTTTTTTTTGAGATGGAGTCTTGCTCTGTTACCCAGTCTGGAGTGCGGTGGCAGGATCTCAGCTCACTGCAACCTCCACCTCCTGGGTTCAAGCAGTTCTCCTGCCTCAGCCTCCCAAGTAGCTGGGACTACAGGCACGCACCACCACGCCTGGCTAAATTTTTTTTGTATTTTTAATAGAGATGGATATCACCATGTTGGCCTGGCTGGTCTCAAAACTCCTGACTTCAGGTGATCCACCCACTTCAGCCAAAGTGCTGGGATTACAGATGTGAGCCACCATGCCCAGCCTTTAAGTGAATTTTTATTTGAGTATAACATGCATAACAAGTTTGTATGGATCATAAGTCTTAGAACTGGATGAATTTTTGTAGCAATGTTTGAAGAGTCTGTTTTTAGATGAGTTTGCTAAGGTGGCACAGTATGTGATGATTCCGTGTAAAGAAGTCAGTGTTACAGGACTGTGTCCTCTCTCTGAACTGGCATGGTTAGTTTAGTTGTTTAAATTGAGGGCCCGCTTATAATTAGTATTTAAGATTTACTGGAGAGGAGAGAGGGTTGAGTATTCAGTGGCCCAGAATCTGATACAGGATTTGGTAAGGTTTATGTTCAAGGAGCTAGAGAAGATTTAAATTTTATGTATTTGAATTACTCAATGTGCGTATATATGTATATCATATTTATAAATATAAATATAAATATATTTGGTCATCTTAAATTTTTTTCTCATTAGAATTCAGTTAAGGCCAATATTTGAACTTTAATACAGTTTTGGTACTTGCTATATCTCACTACAGTACATTTAATTGTATGTAATTATAGGAAAAGACTATTGGATTTGAAGTCAGAACACTTGGTTATAAGTGCCAAGTTTACTACTTATTTTTAAGATCTTAGGAAAGTGATTTAACCTCTTTGGGTCCAAATCCTTTATCTGTGAATTAAGGAAACCATCTGCCTTCCTTACTTTACAGGTTGTTGAAAGAATCAGACAGGACAGACGTCCTATTTATAGCTCTTTAATGCATATTTAGGCAAGCAGTGGCAGTTCTGTGGCTTTTTTCTAACTTACATATCAGTTACCCAAACAGCCCTTATCTTCCAGCCAGCTTGGCTGCTTAGCCATATTGAGTTACTACTAGTTTCTCTTCTTATCTAGAACAACTTCTGCCCAACTCATGGTGGACAGAACCATGTGTCATGAAGTGATTTTATTCATTCTTGCATTCAGCACTCTTAATAGGCACCTACCCCGTGCCAGACACTGTTCTAGGCACTAACATTTCAGCAGTGAATAAAATTAGTCCATCTTCTACCCTCATGGAGCATATAATCCTGAGGGTAATGTAGGCATTAATTAAAAAATAAATAAATATAATTGTAGCTATGATGAGTGCTAGAAATACAATGCTTTGATATGTGAATTTAATCTAGATAGGAAGATTTTTTTTTTTTTAAAGCCATTCCCCCGTGGTTGGACTAAGGTAGAAGAAAAGAATATTCCATGAAATGGGAAGTAGCATGATCCCATAAGGGATTAATAGGCCGCCACTGTGGGCAAAGCAGTGAGGGCAAGGAAGACTGGTAGCTGGCTGGGTGTGCAGGGCTCCCAGCCATGTGAGGGAGGCTTGTCTTCACAATGGAAGTTAACTCAAGCTGTTTGCACTGTGAATTTGACATGAGCAGATTTTAAGTAAATGTTAAGGAGCAGTTTCTAAAACTAGCCTTGTACATTTTTAAGAACTTCGAATAAAGGTTATTATTGCAACTCAAATTTGTTATAACCTATTTGTTAAAGAGAGGATTGTCATGAGACTATAGTTTCATTCTTCATGAACTGGTAGGAGTTTGGAGTTTGTCAGCAAACATTCTATCAGTGCTAAAAGTTTTTATAATGAAAGAAATAGGCAAAGTAGATCAGTACACTCACTTTTCTACCATTGACCCAGGAGACAGATGGCTTAAAATGTTCTGGGTCTAGTTGACTTTTAGATCTTGAAATTAAAGTTTAATGATGACCAAACTTTAAATAAATTGTAGAAAAGTATTCTTTCAAAAGCACATTATAACTTTTATATTGGTTTCTTATATTTATTTCTTTTAATCTTTCCTTTTAACTCAGAACTATAAGGTTTTGTTGCCTACTAAGTTATAATCTGAGTGCAGAAGGAAACTTGATTTGGCTTTATGGAATACATTTTACATTCAATGAAACTGAGCTCTGTTTCTCATTCCGTACAAAAGGGATCAAAGACATTGGTTTGAGAGATCAAGTCGTGTGTTAATAAAACACAAATATTCCATCAAGTAATACTCTGAAGGAGCTGGTGTAGTTTATTTCTTCTCCAGAAAGTCTTCCAGCAGATAAATAATGAGAGGTAGTATGGCATAGAAAAAAATACAGTTAGGTCAGCCTTTCTAGTTTAACCAGCTCAGACCCCTGGGCTATTTTTGCCTCAGTTTCTACACCTTGGAGAACAGTGCCTTGTCATTACTGTTCGCTTTATGGGGACATAAAGTGCATACAGTGCCTGGCACCTGATGGGCAATCGGTGAGTGTTTTTACTGTCTTCATCGCTGTCCTCATGAAACACTCCTTCTAGGTCCCACAAAGACCGTTGGTATTTTATGACAAAGTAGCTTACAAATATTTTTCTTTTTTTAAAGGAGAAATTGTCGTAAATGAAGTCAATTTTGTGAGAAAATGCATTGCAACAGACACAAGCCAGTACGATTTGTGGGGAAAGCTGATATGCAGTAACTTCAAAATTTCCTTTATTACAGATGACCCAATGCCATTACAGGTGTGTTTTATTTGTACACTGTTTCATTATATCAGGCTTTCAACTCTTAGTGGTACATATTATATAAAACATAGGTATGGAAAAATTATAGTAAAAGTATTAGGTAATACAATGTTTGAGATAAATTATATTAAGATTTAAAATAAAGTTTAAGAAGAATGTTGGAACTTGCTTGAGGAGTATCATTAGTTGGAGGATTGTAAGTCACCTTGCTTTATCCTCTGTGTTCGTTATGTCCTTTTCATTAAGGAAGTTATTCCCTCTCTTGCAGATCTTTTAACCCGCTTATAAAAATGACATAAAGAAAAAGTTACTTGCTAAATGATCTTACAAATGCCACACATTTTACTGATTTCGTAGGTTTTTTTGTTGTTGGGTTTTTGATATGTTTGTTTTGAGCCTGGATCTCACTCTGTCTCTCAGTCTGTAGTGCAGTGGCACGATCTTGGATCACTGCAACCTTTGTCTGCTTCCTGGGCTCAAGCTATCCTGCCACCTCAGCCTCCTGAGTAGCTGGGGCTACAGGTGCCTGCCACCACTCCCGACTAACTTGTATTTTTTGTAGAGATGGGGTTTTGTTATGTTGCCCAGAGTGGTCTCGAACTCCTGAGCCCAAGCAATCTGCCTGCCTTTCCCTCCCAAAGTGCTGGAGTACAGGCCACTGCACCCAGCCTACTATTTTTTCTTAAAATTAATTAGAGTTCTTTTCCTAAAAAGTTAAATTCTAGTTTCTCGGAAGAGTGAAGAATATTTATAATTTAAAAATTTTTAATAGCCCTCTTGCTATTTTATGTTCTTACTAGAAAGTAATAGTCCATATAATTTTGGTTTTTAGAAGTTCAAGCATTCATTTGCTTAACTTAAAAACCCTGGACTTTTCTGTCAGCCATTTTCTATTTTGTTTTATAAAGTATTACACACATTTACCCCTAGATCTTTCTTTATAGTAATTGTTCTCTAATGAAATATTGGCATATGAACTGTAAACTTTTAAATTTAAGGATCTAATAATTTAGTGTACGTATATTTCATGTAGTCATTCACTAATTTACCATAATTATACTGTACAAATATTTATTGTACTGTATATTTGTGTGTTCATTACAGTCTTAGGTATATTTAGACTAAATTTAAGGCACTTATAGAGACCCACTGTGTAGAGACAGTAGCTTGTTTGGATGTAGGCTTGGGTGTTTCTCTTTGTTTTTAGCTTCATTCGTTGGCCCCAGACTTCACTGTAAATGAGAAGCAGATACCTGGAACAGCTTAAATCCAGTACCACTATTAGGAAAAAGTAAACCAATGCCCTACTGACAACAGATTAATAGTGTTAACTATGTCCTTAGTTTGAACATGCAAAACCTTCTAAAGATTTTTATTTCTAGTAGACTTTGTGCTTTAAAAAGATAGTTATTTTCCACTTTAAAATCTCCATTGTAAAAATCAAACATGATTTTACCCATTTAAAATTTGATGACCTAAGAGCCCTTTTTTCTTTAATATGTTGTGGCCAGCTTATCCAGATCTAGACATGCAAATGCTTGCCGGTAAAGTGATTGATGATATTCCATATCTTAGATACTATAATAAGATTGTGTGTACATTTTAGCCTAATTTCTGTCTGTCAACATTGGAATGGCCCTAGCTACCTAGACAAAAGCTTTTTGTGCTTTTCAGAGATAATTGTCACAGTTTATCGTCACAATATAAGGCCTATACTACCATTGTGAGATTATTGGGAAAAGAGTTAATATGAATATAATTTTTTATTTCAGAAATTCCATTACAGAAACCTTCTTCTTGGTGAACACGATGTCCCTTTAACATGTATTGAGCAAATTGTCACAGGTACGTAGTATTCCGTACACACTCTAAAAGTCGATTCCACTCTGGAAGTATTATTTGAAAAGTTACACCTCTCAAAATACTTGGATTGGCATTTTATTTCTGTAAGTTTACTTTTGCCATGTTTTTGAGTCCCAGGAACATAAAGAGGGAGATGTCAATAAATTATTTTAAAAGGAAGATAAGAAATATATAACTTTTCATAGTTTCTAAGTTTTTTGTTCTCTTTTTAATTAAAATTAATCATTAAATGTATCTAAATGGTGGTTTTATGCAAATAATCATTTAAAATATCTTCCAAAGCAAAGTTAAAACCAACCTCCAAGTTCTAGGAATTACAGACAAGTATGAAACATTCTTCTGGACAAGCAGAGCTCAAGTGATGGGTGACCCTCCAATTATTTTCACTAAGAATTTGTACGAAAGGGTTAGTAACAAGAAATAACTGTTACGCATTTTATTTTCTCTATTTTTTTTTTCTTTTTTAGTAAATGACCACAAGAGGAAGCAGAAAGTCCTAGGCCCCAACCAGAAACTGAAATTTAATCCAACAGAGTTAATTATTTATTGTAAAGATTTCAGAATTGTCAGATTTCGCTTTGATGAATCAGGTCCCGAAAGTGCTAAAAAGGTAATACTGTTAAGTTTTATAAAGTTCTGGGTTCTATACTGTATTTACTGATTTCAATTCTGTATGGCAGTTTTCATTTCTCAATTGCTCAGATGTTTTTTCGGGGAAGTTATCAGACATTTTCTTAAGTAAAGTCAAAGCCAAGTTCATATTAATAGAACTATTTTCCTGGATTGGTTTATGGCTGTTTTAAAGTGTTCTATATAATTTTTTATCAGCTTCTAAAATACTAAAGACTCTTACGTGGAAATTAGCATTTTTTTTTTTTTACATAAAGATCCTTGTCAGTTTCTTTCTTGGTTAAAAAGGTTGAAAAGTTGGCAATATACTGTGATTAAGGTTTGGTTAGGCTTTTAATTCAGTACTGCAGAACTTTACCAACAAACTGTAAGCTAGACTTACGTTACATAAGATTTAGGTAAATATGTAGTTACCGGAAAGGCCTAGTAATTATTAGTGGTTTAAAGAAATATTATGAATTGAGTGACACTCAACAGGGGCACCTTAAAGCGAGTAACTTTTTAACTGCCTTATTTTTCCCCAGCCTTCCAGATAATGTCTTACTACCCTACTTGTAAAGTAAGAGTCAAGGGCATGTTTTCCATGCTTTGCTTTGCCAGAGGAGTGAAGTTGGTAGACCTAATATGCCCCCCGTGTAGTCACATTCCAGTAGGAAGCCTGCGCGCGTGTATGGAAGTAGAGCAACAGTATCTTAGTAGAATAGGAAGTAGCTTTCTCTCAGAATGGAGGCAGCCTTTGCACCACCAAGCAATGAGTGCCTTTGTTTTCCATGGTCAGTCAACTGACTGCAGTAAATTTTCTGTTGATACCAAAATGAGGCTGGCAAAAATATTGTAAGGCAGCTGTCTTCATATACTTTGGTGAAGAGGTGGTAGATTTGTTTTTAGATTGAGAACCAACAGTTTCTTCACGGGAAGGCAAGCAGGAGATGAATATATGAAAATATATCTGAAAATATGTGACTGTCTAGCAGAGTAGAGTGGTTGTAGGCTCCTCTATGGGTAAAAGTTTTCAAATAGTCTGTATAACCATGTCTCAGCATGCTGCGTTTCTGAAAATTCAACTAGATGACTCTTAAAGCCTCTTTGACCTGTTCGATTGTGCTGTTTGTGATTTTGGCATTTTACTAATTTAAAGTGCCTATGCTTATATAGAAGGACTTTAGAATTCATGATGTACATAAAATATTTCAGACAGGTTACTTCCTCAAGCTTATTTATATTTGTAATTTAATTGATCAAAGCATCAAATAACTGCTTATGAAAACCTTAAGATGTGTAGCATCTCAAAATTAGGGACATTACAGAACTTGCTAGATTGAGTTAGGACAGCATATTCCTAAGGAAGAAATTGATGCAATTGATCCGATCTCTTTCGGAAAGTTAAATTCTCCCTCTTTCACTGTATTTTTCAGTTGACACTATTTTAATGAGTGAAAATGGTAAATTTTGGCCTAGTTCTTGAACCATCTGTAGTACTTGTTGGTCATTTTTGATGTTGAGGCAGCGTGCTAAATTTTGCAAGTAGAAAGAAGGAGAAGATGCAGTTTCTTGCCCTAGAGGACTTAAATCTAGTGAAAAAGATAAAGCATGAACAAATGAAAAGTAATGGTACAAAGTGGCAGCATAAAAGATGTATCTACACAAATAGTTCATTTCCAGATGAATAGAGCATAGTAAGTGATGTGGAAATTCAGAATATCCCCTATGTGTTGTGCTGCTGGTTCATGACGAGGGCCATATTAAACCAACTGCACTAAACAAGCCAGTCCCTCATATGCCCTCTCTTAAGACCAAGTTTCACACAAAAATCTTTTCCCCAGAATCCTAAAATATAAAAAGCATGTGAGTCTTCGTCTTTTGTATAGCCACGGTGGTTGCAGGTCAGGGGAGGGTGCAGGAAAAAAAAAACAGATGCAATGAGAATATAGGGTTTTTTTCTGATTTACACGTTTCAAACACAGGGTTAAGTTGTATGTGGCTACCAAAGCTTTTGATGGCTTTGCGAGTTAAAAGCAAAAATTATGGCATATTCTTTTATTTCAAGTGAAAGGTTCTCATCTAAAATTCGGTAGTGGTTAGGAAATTATGGCTCATTTTTACCTCCTGGAAGCTTTGAATACTGTTTTCTTTGGAAAATGTTTTGCTGTTTTATCAGTTGTTTTAAAATGACCAAATGCGTGTTTGGAGTTCTCTGGTGGGTAAACCATTGATTCATTTTGAAATACCTAAGACATTTATGTTTTTGTTTTGAAAAATGAAATTCGAAAATACTAAATTGGTTCACATTTTGTTACATGCTCTAAACCCTTCTGGTTGTCTTGTTGGTGGTGTTTCAATTGTATTATGACAAAATTAGTTTGCTTTTGGGCACTTGTAATCATTAATATTCATCCTTATTATCCTCTAGCTGTCACAGGAAAATAGTGATATTTGGAAAAGGTCTGTATAAAGAACGAAGGAATTTGATGATGCAGAATTGGACATCTAACCTCATAGCAACTTAAGAGCCACTATTTTCTTTTGCAGAACCTTTGCTCAAAACTGAAGGGCAAAATAATAAAGATTGTTTTTAATGATTTATCTATATATCTATCTGTGTAGATAAAGATAAATATATAGATACATATGCATGACAAGTGAAATATATGCCTTTTGTTTCCACTTTATTCTCTGATTAGCTGGTTGTGAACCACTTCTTCAGGAATACTTTATAGAGGTGAATTCCATGCATCTGATTAAAGAACAAGTTGGCCTTTTTATGAACTGTCATTTTTGACTTGAATCTGGTACTGTTTTTTGGTGGCTTTCAGGCCACAGAAATAAAGGAAACCACTTGTGTTTGCAAATGAGATAGAACTTAATGAGGTTTGAGTGTTTCCTGGATTTGAGCTTCTTCAGTACTGTGCCACAGGTAATCTTAGAAAAGAAACCATCCACTGTGGGTACTTCTGGCTTCTGTCCAGAGAAGATTATCAGCTTTGGTCCAAAAATTGATTTAAAAGTAGTTTACTTATTTTTCTCCAGTAAAATATTTGCCATAATTTAATGTCTTTAATACCAGCATTTTCTTCATTTCCTATGGTAGCCATGACAAATGAACTATTTCAGATCTTTCAAAAACTCTTAGGATGGAAGATAGGAATTTGTACTTAGGTTTTTAAAATAGCGTGTATGTAAAAGTGCAAAGAATGGGGCCCTGGCCTGCCTTCTCGTCTTAGAATGTTCCACAGTAACAACGTGAAGACAATCCAGGTACACAAGTTTGTATGTACCTTAGTCTGTGCGCCCAAAGAGACCCCTTAGGTCGTATGAACATAAGTTACATATTGAAATTAACTACTGAAAAACAGTATATTTATTTCGAGTTCTGCTACCCCCCAAAAAAACCAGTAATTCAACTGACTTTCAGTTTTACAATGTTTTTTATAGACTTCTTTCAATGTAGATGCTTTTGGATATACTCATTGCTTTCCTAACCTAATTTGATATTGTGCTATTTTTAAGGGGCTTTAAAAAAATACACTGTGTTGGGTTTTGCCTTGAAAATAGGCTTTGTTTCTTTTTTGCCTCATGGCCGCAAAAAAACATGTCCATAATCAATGATATGTGAGTTTCTTTTCTGTAAACAGAGCATGTGACTACTTTCTAATTGTTTTGGGAATGTGATAGACATTATGATTATTGGCTTGGAGCATTTTCCTTAATACATTGGTAACTACTTTTGTCAACGAGTATTAGTGTAGCGGCTCTTGGACCCAGAGCACCTTCAGAAAGCTACTGAAGTTATGCTACAAAATGCAAACATCTTCAGATCTTTACTCAAGTCTGCACAGGGAGGTCTTTCTTGGTCTCCTTCTCTACTTTTTAACCTGCCTCCCTCTTCTCACTATAACACTTCATATTCACCTTCCCTGCTCTATTATTTTTCTCTTTTAGCATTCATAGTTATCTTTCTGTATTTTTTCTCCTTTATCTTGTTTAGTGTCTGTCTTCCCACTAGAATGTAAGCTTCATGAGGACAGGGATTAGTGTCTGTTTCGTTCACTGCATCTCCAGAGCTTACAACATTGTAGGTGCTCAGTAAATATTTGTTAAATGAATGTGAAATGTGGCATTTATCTAAGGAATTGACCTTAATGGTAGAAGTATAACAGAACCACCTATATCCTACTTCTCATCCACATAACTGTTATGTGAATACCTTGGAAATAAAGCAACATAAGCACAATTAACTAAAGAGACATTTCATATTGAAACTGTTGTTATGGGTTTCTGGGATTAATACTCTGAAATTGGCTCCCTCTAGGAAGGCTTGTGAAGAGAGTAGTGTTGAACAGACACGATAGTTTCCAAGAAAGCATAGTTGGCTAAGAGGAGTAGGATTTTCCAAGCAAAGAGTGTGACAGAGGAGATGGCTGGGGCTAAGTCAGACAGAATGTGTTCAAACCTGTTTTTCTCTGACCTGAGATTGCCGAGGGAATATCGGGAAGGTACAGTGGTCTGGTGAGGAGAGCCAGTTTTGTGAAGAATCGAGAATGAGGAGGTTTAATTTGTTATGCAGATGTCTGGGAACCACAGCAGATTATCAAGAGAGCAAAATTGTTAGTCAAAATTACATCATTAGAAGGTAATTCTTAAGTTTTGTAGATTTCTGGAATGTAAGGAAGCTCTCGGAGGTGCCATGAGGTGAGTATGGCCTAAGGATGTGGCTATGGCAGTGTAGCAAAATGGACAACTATGAAAAATGTCTAGAGAAAAGTGCAACAAAGCTTATCAATGGTGCCCAAATGAGTAGGAAAGATGAGAACTTTTTCAAGGTACAGATTTCAGTAGTTTTGCTGCTAGAAATGCTTTAAGGAAAACTGTTGAAAAGATTAAGAATGGGAATATAGATAACCAACTCCTAAATTTTGCAAGTGGGACCATCATAGAAAGCTCTCCTATAGGTATTGAGGAATCAAGATACCATGTAAGTTTTAATAAGCAGGGTTTTTTTTTCTTCTTGACCAAAACTAATGACAAATTCTATCCCCTTGTTTGTATATTTTAACTTAGTTAGACAGGGAACGTTTATTCTCTAGAAGACTTTTAAAATGTAGTTTAAACAAGTTGACACATGCTTACTGGT
The DNA here is from genome assembly GCF_003255815.1 of Theropithecus gelada. Classification (NCBI taxonomy): domain Eukaryota; kingdom Metazoa; phylum Chordata; class Mammalia; order Primates; family Cercopithecidae; genus Theropithecus; species Theropithecus gelada. Next base: position 6,392,930 of record NC_037674.1, read on the forward strand.
TAATGAAATGTGCATCAACCCACTCCAAACACCACTAATTTGATATGAACTAACAATTAACTTTTCTTACTCGCTGACTGTCAAAAGTATATCATTCTGGCTTAACACTTTATCTTCTAAATAATATTTAATCTTTTAAAGTAAGTTTTTCTGCTTTGTTCTCCTTGCATATGTCTTAAATTTCTTCTTTCATCTTTGCTCACTGAAGAGCGGTTTTTCCCATGTTCTGGTGACTACCAGGGTTTGTAAGCCTAGAACACCATCCTTCATTCTGTCTAGCAGCAGTTGCGAATAATAACAGCCATATTTCCATATATGGAGATCCTCCGAAGGCCTAGCCTGCATTATGCTTGTTAATTCTTACCACAGCCTAGGTATTACTTTCGTTTTACAAGTGAGCAAACTGAGGCTAGATGAGAGGAATTGACTTCACACATGTTATGTAGCAAGTACTTGATAGAGCTAGGATTCAGGCCCCCCGATCTATTTGATTCTAAAGCCCGCACGTTTTCCACCACAGGGCACACAGTCCCAAACCATTTTACTCAAACACAGTTTGTGTGTGTGTGTGTGTGTGTGTGTGTGTGTGTGTGTGTGTGTGTGTGTGTGGTTTTTTTGATGTACCTCTTTGAGCCACCCATGGGTTTTTGGAATTTCTTGCTAATTTTAATTTTTTGTAATTATGCTTCTCTATTTAGATTTTTAAATCCATGAGGTGTAAACTTTAAAGTTTCATGCCTTTTATTAATTCTTTATAGTCCACCAAAAATGAAACTTTTTTCTTCCTTTATTGGAGTGGACATGTAGTCACTGACTTTTTGGAGAATGCTTCTTTAGTTTCAAGTTTTCTTTATTGGACTAAAATTACTTTCCAAATAAAATTTAACTCAGCAGATACTTACTGAATACTTGCCATGTGCTAACTAAAGATAAACAATGTCTTGAGGGCATGACAGTGAATGAGATACCTGGCCTTAAGGAGCTCTTTTATATTCTAGGTCAACAGAAAAACATGTAAATAGTGTCTATAATCACTGCCCCACAATGATGCTCCCAGTGTCCAAGGCCTTATTGTACATTTCATTTAACTAAGTGTGTTAAAATCAAATTCTAAATGTAGAATTTTTCCTAGGTATGCCTTGCAATAGCTCATTATTCCCAGCCAACAGACCTCCAGCTACTCTTTGCATTTGAATATGTTGGGAAAAAATACCACAATTCAGGTAAATATGAAAATATTAAATATTGTAACTAATTTTACGTGTGTAAATTTTACTCTTATGTTTACCAGAAGCCTCCAAGTACATGAGCTTTAATGATTGTAGAATTACTAGCTTCATACCTTAGAGAAGTAAGCACTACATGCTAAAAGAGCCAATAGTTTGTCAGATTATTTCTTGACAAGTTACCAGGAAGAACCTATAATGCTATGAATATGGGCTTATAACTTATGTCATATATTTAACCTCCAGTCATTGGCTTGTATTTTAGGATGAAGACTATATAACCTACCCTTTTTAATTGATAGCTTGAGTTAAAGTAATCTTATCTTTTAAGAAAATTGGCAGAAAACTAAAAGATATATTAAAAGCATAATCTTTTCTGGCAAGGTGTGATTTCATGCAAAAGCTACAGTGATTAAAAACTTTGTGGACTTCATTAAGATTCTCAAAATACTGAGTTTCTATTTCTGAATAATACTGATGAAAGGAAGGTGAGCATTTTTCCAAGGACAGGTATATTCTGGACAGCTTTTGTGAAAGTAAATAGTTTTGTCTATATATCTGACAGTCATGACATGACCAAGGAAGATTCCAGATGATCATGCAATTCCATATGTTCTGTTTCTGTACAAATGTAGTTTTAATAAACGGCTTTTAAAAATCTCTTAAAAGGATAGAGAAAAACAAAGAACCATGTCTCCTGTTACCCCCTTGTCAGTTAGTGACTGCACGTCAGTTAACTGAGCAAAGCCTGTGTTTTTTTATTTAAGCAAGAAAAATAAGTCAGCTGTGTATTTATAATGAAAAATCCATTCACCCAGCATGGTCTGGGCCATACAAATTATTAATTGTACTGGAAATTTTGTATTTTGTTACCATAAAACATATGGTAGTAATTTAAATAAAGGGTATAATAAAAGTATATTCCAGCAACACTATATTGTAAATACATTAAAATGTATCAGTGTATGGTATCTGAAGATACATGCGTATAAGTAAATTTTCCTTAGTTTAAAAGATACCTACCTTTCTGTTAAGCACTGAGAGGACCAAAAAAAAAAAAAAAACCTTAATACTATAGAGATAATACATGAAAATAATGCTTTGCAGAACAGCTTTTATCATATAGTATTATATTTATAGAAATTATATAGCAGAAGTATTTGTAACTTAATTTTTCTTATCAAGATGTACATAATTGTAACTTAGGCTTAAGCAATACAGTTATTTTTTGAAGTTTATTAAGATTAAGTAATTTCACTTACTGTCTAAAAATAAAGTATTACAGATCCTGCACTATTAGTCAGGTAAACACTCCTTGGGATCACCATCAAGCTACAGAACAGTGATCAAGGTTATCTTCAATAAGATCCTCACCCAGAGTTGCAAGAGTTGTAGAAGTGAGTCTTTGATTCCTGCTTAACTGTTTATGATACAGACCAGTTCTTCATGCTGCTATTTTTCCGATAGAAATGATTCATTCCAGTTTACAGATCCATAACCTCTACAGTAATGTAGCGACTTGGGCTCAGCAAAGACAGTAAACTTCGTTTTACAGTTGGTAACCTGATGCCTGCTTCAGTTACTTTCCACATTTTTCTTCATTCATACCTTGTGGGCATCTCTGGTTTACAGTACTTTAGTTTATCCACCCATAGGTCTTCTACTACTGGAATTTTAAAATTTACATCATTCAGTTCCTCTATTCTTATATAGCTTATTGATAAAATGTGATGATTAATACTTAAAATATTCAGGGATGCTTTTTTTATATTACATCTTTCAGACTCCTCCTTTGACAAGTACTTCATAAACATAACACTGGCCATAGTTTTGTTAAGATTCCTCATAGGGTAACATCCTTTAATATCCTTCCATGCTGTTACAGAAGCATAAATACTGCATCTTTAAGATCAAAAGGAGCCTGAAATTTCCACACACTGCAGTCAGAATTCATTAATTTGTGAGTGAAAGATGCCCACTCATCCACTCTTGAACTTCTGGATGACACCTTGATTCATTGGCTGGATTAAAGAAGTCCTTTTTGCAGGCAGGTAGGTGACAAAGCTGTTTCCACAAATAAGATCCAAAGTTGGAGGAGCTCCCCTGCAATTATCTAAGAAAATGATATTTTAGCTGGCCTTAGTGACTCAGGTTTTCATTCATATTCAGCATCACATGAGTAAAAGCCATCTCCGAAAGGTCCTGCAGTCATCCCACCACTTCTGTGAATATCCTGGAGTAAAGTAAGATGTGTAGCATCCAGGCTTTGGAACATCACTATGCACAAACACCCCAGGAGACACTACTAGCACAAACAACAATGATTCTGTTTTTTTCTCTTTTAACTTTAAAGAAACCGTGAGGAGTCTGTTTTCATCAGTCAGATTATTATTGGACAAATAATGTCAAAAAAGTACGGATTCATCTTTCATATTATAGAATTGATAAGATGTCAGATTATGCTTCTGGACCAAAAATATTGAAAGTTTCATGAAGTTATCTGCAGCCTAGTGTCAGCAGCTCTGCTTCATGACAGCCATCCTGCTTACAGATGCTGTGACGTAATCTGAAGTTGTAATGAAATTTCACATCAGAAATTGTACATTTTCAGTGAACTTTATCCTTTTTATTAACATAGATCTTGGTATTAGGTTTTCCTTAAAATGCTTATTTGAAAAACAGAAGGTATACAATCCATTTGAAACAGTATAGGAATTTTTAAAGTTTGTTGCTTGTCAGTTCTTACAAGATTCTCAGAATAGGTATAAATGATTGTTGAATATTGGTGGTTCCAGCCAGCTGTATACATCAGGATTGCTGGAGGAACCTTTAGAAATACAGCCATGTCGGCTCCAGCACAGGTCAGAATCTCCCAGTTAAGAACCACTTTGTTGACTCATGCTTTTGAAATTATTAATACTCACAATCCTTTTTTTACCTTATTCCCTTGTGACTTCTAATTTCTGCAGTATCATCAGAGTGATAAGCTTTCTTTTCATATATTGATGACTTGTGTTTTCTGTTGCTTGCAGCCATTCTAAATATCAATTGGCCAATTCAGTGGAAATTCTCTAAAATAACCCCAACAGTATAGGATTAGACTTTTGTGCTGTCACAGAAGATAGCCAAGGTCAGGAGCATGTAATATCTATTTCACTCTTAGTCTGCTGTGGAAGCATGTCGTAAAACCTCGGTCAGGTGGCTGTCAACGGAGCCAGGTCTCCCTGAGATGACCCACCTTTCACTGTGTTGGTCCAACTCCTCACAGTGATCCACTCAGAGCAGGCCACTGGTATCCGGTCTTTTGAACTTTGGAAAGCGTTCAGGTTTCTAGGACTATAAAACCAGATTGAATGTACACTACACATTCTGTAATGAGCTCTAACTGAAGATGATATAGAACATATAAAAAGCCCTAGTCCCAGTTGTTTAGAAAAGTACAGGATTTGAACAAGAGAAATGGATAAAATAGCAAACGATAGAGGACCTCACTTTATGCTTTGAAAACATAAATAGATGTTCTCACTTTATGTTTAGAAAAATTTGTGTAAGTTAGATCTTGAAACAAAATTTGGCCAGAGAAACAATCTCATAAACAATAGCACATTCTTAGCCTAGCTTATTAAAGTCTACAGCTCAAAACACTAAAAAGTATTCAGTGCTGCTAGACTCAATCACCGAACTGTTTTACATAACTCTTAAAATTTTGAGTGTGTTTTTTATAATTCTTTTTTGGTGGTGGTGGTTTTACTGTGTGGCTAGGACCGCTGGTTCAGTGTTGAATAGCAGTAGTATTAGCAGGCATCATTTCAGTTCTCGCTTTTAATGAAGATGCTGTTAGCTATGTATTTTTGATAAACACCCTCTATCCAGTTAAGGAAATTCCCTTTTATTCCAAATTTGCTAATGTCGTTGGTTTTTTTTTTAGTCATAAACAGGTATCTATCATAGGTTTTTCTGCACTTACTAAGCTGGTCATTAATATAGCCTTTTTCATCTTTCATGTAGTCATATGATGAGTTACGTAGATTTTCTGATGTTGAATAGCTGTCTTTGTTTTGGTGCACTGGAACATCGCATAGCTTGGGCTTTGGCCACAAATGCCGTATGCAGGTTTTGTGTTCTGGAGAGACCACAACTCCTAAGTCTTCCTTCTCACAGGCACACTTTTCAGTTGTTGCGTTGCTCCAGAGAAGGCCCTGAGATGGAGTGGGACTCTAGGATATGGGCTTAGAATTAGCATTTTACTGTCTCTCTGCCTATCTATTTATTTATTTATTTACTTTTGAGACAGTCTCGCTCTGTCACCTGGGCTGGAGTGCAGTGGTGCGATCTCGGCTCACTGCAAGCTCCGCCTCCCGGGTTCACGCCATTCTCCCTCCTCAGCCTCCCGAGTAGCTGGGACTATAGGTGCGTACCGCCACGCCCGACTTATTTTTTTTTAGTATTTTTAATAGAGACGGGGTTTCACCTTGTTAGCCAGGATGGTCTCGATTTCCTGACCTCGTGATCCGCCTCCCTCAGCCTTCCAAAGTGCTGGGATTACAGGCGTGAGCCACCGCACCCGGCAGCATTCTACTTTTTAACGAGCTTTGTTAAAATCAGAATCACTGGATAATTCTGATACCACTTAGAGGAGTCCCAATTCCTAACATGGTACATAAGCCCCTCCATCATCTGGAACAGCACCATCCAGTGATGGAAGTAGGGCAGCCACTAGCCACATGTGGCTGTTAAGTACTTGCAATGTGGCTATTGCAACTGATGGACTGAATTTTTTATTTTATTTAATTTTCATTTCAGTTTAAATTTAAATGGGTGTGTGTGGCTGGAAGTTACTTTTTTGGGAAACATAGATCTAGAGTCTAGGCCCTATTTAATTTCCCACCTCTCTTCCACCACCTCTTGAATCCCTATGCTCTAGCTGTGTTTAGTTACTTGATGTTATACAGTTACACCATCTTTTTTAGGTTCTTCTCTGTCTAGCATGCCTACCTCCTTCTCACCAGCTACCTGGCAACTTTTGACTTATTCCTTAGAACTCTCTTTAGATGTGGTCAAGTCATGAAGCTTTTCCTGCCCCAGCCTCTCTCTCCAGTGAGAGTTAGGGGCCTTCTCTTCCGCATCCTCGTTGCACTCAGACATCTGGTACTCTGTGATTATCACACTGCTTAATACTTGAAGATAGAGGTAAACTCATCTTTTTGCTCTCAGGCATTAGCACATGGGGAGGTCTCAGAAAATACCCGTCTCGTACCAGGAGTTAATGGATAATCAATAGGAATGGGCATGACATGCTCATGGGACATTGGAGGGTGTTGCCTGGCTGCAGAGGAGAATGGGAATGAAGGTCAGATGAGTTCTGTGAGGGATCTCTAAGGCCAAGAGAAGCCATTTAGGTTTGCTTGATTTGGTTGGAAAATGAGCTTATTGAAAGTTTTTAAGGCAAGGGACTAGCATCATGAACACGTCTTTTTAGGGAAGTGTGTCTTGTGGTAAAGCTGCTGGCTGGTTTAAATGCAGCAGAATGTCCCATTGGGGATGCCAGCTGGGAGACTTGCCACAATTGCAGCCTGCAGCAGGAAGACCCTGGGCCAGAATGGGTTGTGCCGTCTGTCACCAGATATTGCCAAGGTAGATCTGGCTGACTGGTGGGACAGCTTGTTTTTCAGTAATCACTTTGCAGGCAGTCTTGAGGCTGTGGGCATGCTCCCAGAAGATAGCATTACTTCTCTCTCAGAGCAGGCTCCTTACTAAGGAAATGCAAGTCTAGGCCTGTCCTGCTGTAATCTTCATGTGGGAACAGCACTCTAGCAAAGCACAAGGAACCTTATGAGCTTTTCAAAGGAAAATCGAGTAGATACAGGAAAACAAGAATTTTCTAATGAGCAGATAGAGCAGGTAGGTGAGAAGTTGGTATTAGAAAAATTAAAGATTTGAAGGGCTTGAGAACAGAGATGATTGTTGATGTTTCATTTTTCCAGGCAAAATATGTGGAGCAAATAATCAAATGACATGGACTTACCCCACAATTAGGGGCAGGGAGATGAGGAAGGGTTAGGAATAGTTTCTGTTAGAATGATAGGGATGGAAGACAATTGAAAATTAAAGAGAAGATAAATGGAGAGGAAATCTAGGCAATAGTCATTCTTCATTCTTGGGGAAGGTAGTCAGGAAAAGGAAAGAAGAAAAATGTATAGTATAGTAGCTAGAGTGGTCCAGCGTGATCAAAGTCTTTTCAATATCATGTGACTGAAGGCAGAGAAGATAGAGCCAGTAGGAAAGAAAAATCAAAGCTGTTTTAAGGAGTTAGGAAAGAGCTGGATAAGGACAAGACTAAATGAGTTATTTTTAGGCCAACATGGTGGCTCATACCTGTAATCCCAGCACTTTGGGAGGCCAAGGCACGTGGGCCACCTGAGGTCGGGAGTTCAAGACCGGCCTGGCCAACATGGTGAAACCCTGTCTCTATTAAAAATACAAGAATTAGCTGGGCATGGTGGCAGGCGCCTGTAATCCCAGCTACTCAAGAGGCTGAGGCAGGAGAATAGCTTGAACCCTGGAGGCGGAGGTTGTAGTCGGCCGAGATCATGCCGGTGCACTCCAGCCTGGGTGACAGAACGAGACTCCATCTCAGAAAAAAAAGAGTTATTTTTAAGTGGAAAGGGCAAGACGGTTCTTGGAGAGACTTGGAAGGTGAAGCAGGTTAGAGACAGCACATCAGAGTATGCATGTGACAGGAGGCTCAGAGGAGAGGGAATGCTGGGGAAAATGTGACTGTTAAAATTCATAATGTTGCTTTTTCCTACAGCCCACAAAATTAATGGAATTCCCTCAGGAGATGGAGGAGGAGGAGGAGGTAATGGAGCTGGTGGTGGCAGCAGCCAGAAAACTCCGCTCTTTGAAACTTACTCGGATTGGGACAGAGAAATCAAGAGGACAGGTGCTTCCGGGTGGAGAGTTTGTTCTGTTAACGAGGGTTACATGATATCCACTTGGTAAGTACAATTTTAGCAATGTTATATATGGCTGGAAGTCACTTCCCTATGAAGAATAATCAAACTCTGTTGTCATTGATGACTTTCTAGTTGTGGTTAGTGGAATATTTGTTTTTAATAATGTTTTAATGAATATTTTATTTTACAGATCAGGGTTTCTTAATATAAATTATAGTATCCCTTAAAAGAAGTTGATAGTAATTCCTTACTGTCATCAGTAATCTGGTCAGTGTTTATTGCATTATATCTTGTAACCGATGTTTTACAGTTGGTTTGTTCGCATCGATATCTAAAGTCTTCACATTGAATTTGCCTAATAGGTCTCTTAGGCCTTTTAATCTACAACAGTCTCCTCCCACCTCTTTTTTACCTACTATTCATTGACAAACCAGGTCATTTGTTCCCTAGAATTTTCCACATTGTAGATATTGCTGGTTTTATCCCCATGGTGTCCTGTAATGTGTTCCTGTGTCTCTAGGATTTCCTTTAAAATGTTAGCAACAGAGGCTTAATTGGATTCAGGTTCAGTACTTTTGGCAAGAATGTTTCATTAGGTGGTGCTGTGTTCTCCTGTGGGGTCACATCCCATCTCAGGCTGGCTGGCTGTGTCTCTCTCATTGTAATCGTGACTGACCAGTGGGCTTAGAGGGTGTCAACCTGATCCAGTAAAAGTTCCCCTTATATATCATGGTTTTAGCTCCCAAAAATAGTTTTGCATTGGGAGAGAGAATCATTGCCCAGACCATTATTTCACTAAGGATTGCAATTGTTCACCTTCTATCATCTTTCTGCTTTTATCGAACTTTTCTCTCACCAGCTCTTTAGTGCCCCGTAACACAGTTGGTACAAGAAAAGCAATATAAATATCTACATTTTCTCCTTTACTTAACATTTTTCCGAATAGTGCGCTGGTTCCCTAGGGGATCTCCCCAAAAGTGACTAGGAATTTGTTTTTTAAATTTGTTTAATGTCATTTAGTTATATGAATTTTTTGGAATACCTTATTTTAAAAGGTCGTTGAAGTCTTCATTAGTTCACGCACATAAGCAGCTTTTTAGAAAAAAGAAGAAAAGCACTACTGTGTTATTACTGGTTAATCCAGTACCAGGAACTTCTAGTACAGTTCTAGGAAGGTGCTTTGCAGCGTGTAGCTTGTGTCTTCTGCTTCCCCTGGAATTTAAGCTTCATGGCCAGCACACTCTGGTATATGTGCTGAGAAACATGTGATGGGCTGCCCAGCCACGTCGGGGAAAGAAGGAAGATGTCTTGAGGTGCAGTGAGCTTGCCCACCAGTAATTATTGTCTCATCAGTGTCCTAGAGTCTGACTATGCCTTTTAGGCATGGGGAAAGGTAGAAGAGGGACTTAAGAAGAGAGCTAAAGCTTCTGGTAGATTTGTGGGGTTTTCTTTTGTTTGTTTGGCGTTCTTAACCTCGCCAGTAACCTCCGTGTCATTAAAGTAGGAGGCCTTTCTCAGTTGTGAAAGGCCTTTGTTCTCCTGTCAAGAGAACAAAGGTTTGGATATGTTTTTCAGTGAGCACGTACATGTTTAATAGTCATTCTGGAAAATATTTCTAATACCTTCTTTGGAATTTTCTCATGCTGTAAATTTAGATTTTTAAGAATTGGTCATATCGCACATGTTTTAGACTAAGATTTCTAGGATTGTCGCTGCCCCCCATGTGGCTACTAAGTGGGGTGAACATTAAATGCGGACAACTGTGCTTGTTCATGGGGTCTGCAGGAGCACACTATTCCTGCTTTTAGCACAGGACTCTTACATATAATTTTTTTTTTCCCCTCCAGCCTTCCAGAATACTTTGTAGTGCCAAGTTCTTTAGCAGACCAAGATCTAAAGATCTTTTCCCATTCTTTTGTCGGGAGAAGGATGCCAGTAAGTGATTTCTGTTGGATTTTATGAATGCTGACGTCCATTGTTTCTACACAGTGAAGTAAGGATTCTGCCTCTCCCCTAGCTCTGGTGCTGGAGCCACTCTAATGGCAGTGCTCTTGTGCGAATGGCCCTCATTAAAGACGCGCTGCAGCAGAGGAAGATTGACCAGAGGTAATTGAGAAATGGTCGTCGTCACTTTAGATAGTTTTACTTGTCATGTATAATTACAGTGAGTTCCCTACTAATTGAAAATAGCAAAAGGCATAGTCTTACTAATTAGCACCATGTTTTATGTAAGAATTGCCATTTTGAAAATAATGTGATAATATTAACTGACATTGGGGTTACACTAAATATAATTTAATTATTTGGTTTGTAAGACACTTGTGGATCTTACGTTGCTGACATCTTGCTATAACATTTTCTATAACATACTTTCAAAGTGCAGTGATATCCAATTGAGACACTTCAGGATAAATCCAACTTTTCTTGTAGTTTGATGTGTCTTATTTAGATCTACACATTTGCAATAGCTAGAACAGTGGTTTTAATTAGCCACCACAGACGAGTCTGGCATTATCTGCTGTGGCCATCAGTAACCTCCGTGTTATTAAACTAGGAGGCCTTTCTCAGTTGTGCTCATAGCAGCGAGCAATACTATTGGTCACTCTCTCCTTAAAGCCGCCTGGGCCCTTGGCCTCTGCTCCTCTCCACTCTCCCAAAGCTCCTCTGCCTCACTGGTACTCCGTGCCTTCCGCAGACCCATCCTCTTCTCTCCATACATTACACAGATTCTAAGGCCTCTTTCTTATGTTCATATTTTCCTAAAGAAGTTCCCCCAAGAATGTGGCTTTAGTGGCCAACACATTTATATCTTCAGACTACCTTGACTTCTATGTGGAGGTCTCAGAGGCCCCTTAAACTCATTGTGTCCAAAACCAAACTTAAGGATATGGCCTCCATGCCCTCCCCCAGCCTGCTCTCAGAAACCAGGGGGTCATCCTGGATTCCTTCCTCTTTCTTTCCCTTCCCCATCCCCAGTCTCTCCTGAGATTTTCTCACTTCACTTTTCAGACACTTTACAAATCCGTATGCTTCCACCCCAGCAATACCTCTGCCTGTGTGTTATAAGTGCCGTCATTTCCTCCTTCCATGTCTCCTCTCCCCTGGGCTCCAGCCCCCTGGACTTTGCCTGGTGTTTTCAACCTCCTTACATAGTCCAGCACTCTTCCCTTCTGGACTGCCTTCTTTGCACTCATCTGGGAACATGCTCCATGCTTACCTACTTGGCACTCACTCCTTGTTTCTTTTTTTTTTTTTTGAGACAGAGTCTCACTCTGTCACCCACGCTGGAGTGCAGTGGTGCGATCTTGGCTCCCAGGTTCAAGTGCTTATCATGCCTCAGCCCCCTGAGTAGCTGGGATTACAGGCACCACCACCGCATCCATCTGATTTTTGTATTTTTAGTAGAGAAAGGGTTTTACCATGTCGGCCAGGTTGGTCTCGACTCCTGACCTCAGGTGATCCACCCGCCTCGGCCTCCCGAAGTGCTGGGCTTGCAGGCGTGAGCCTCCACACCCGGCTCACTCATTCTTTTTATCTCAGTTCAAACATAATTTCCTCAAGATAAGCCTTCTCTCACCTCTGAAGTTGGATCAGACCTCAAAAGTCTATGTTCCTGGAGTTCCTGAGTTGTTAACATTTGTTTCAGTTTTTAATAATATATGTGTGTGTCACAGTTTGATCACCACCTGTCATTTTTACCCCATGAGATGTGAGACTGTGTCTGCTTTGCACACCATTCTCTATTTAGCACCCAGGAAGCACATATGATATTTATTCAGTACTTGTGGAGTAAATGAGGAGCAGATGAACAGATCTTATAAAACAGGCTGATAGAGCCTCAGAAATTGTGTATCACAGTCCATTATTAGGGTTTTTCCACTGTACTGTGACTGACAGAGCAAATAACTGTCAAGTGACCCTCAAATGACCCTTCAGTTTTCTGGGAAGGAAGGTGACTGTGTCATACAAAGTCCGTATTCTCTGTGGGTTTTGATTTACCTGAACTCTGTTTGGAATTAGCTGTCTGCTGTGTCATACTCCAAGCCTTGTGTTTGTTAACATGCATGCTGATGAAGCGCACTGTTAGGACTTTTGCTGTTCAAGGGACAATCGTAGCATTGTTGGGTGAGAGTTAGTTGTAAAACCTTAGAACCAGTGGCAGTTTCAGTGATGTATTAAGCTGAGAATTACTTTAATGCCTTTTGTGTTTTTAGCTATCCCATTCTTCATCAGTAGAACAGATCCTCTTTGTTGTCCAACCTTGTCTCCTAACCTTTTTCCCTCAGGTGTGTCATCTAGCCCCACTGGCCTTCTTGACGTTTCTCAGCAGTCATGCTTGTTACCTGCCACAGGGCCCTTGTACTAGTTGCCCTCTGCCTAGAACACTTTCACCCCAGGTCTTTGCATTGCTTCTCTATTCATTTAGGTTTCAGCTTCAGTACCATCTTCACAGAGCAGCTGTTTTTGACCATGTGACCTAAAATAGCCTGTAATCCCATGATTACATCATCCATGGCATTCCCCACAGCCCATTTATTTCATCTTATCATCCACCCCACCCCACCAAGAATGTCAACTCCACACTTGCTTTGGCAACACAAGTAGTAAAATTGTAATGATACAGGGAAGATTAGCGTAGCCCTTGCACAAAGATGACATGCAGATTCATGAAACATTCCATATTTTAATGAAATGGGAGCATATTCATGTTATTTAATTTTTAAAAATCAGTTTATCAAGCAAATGTACAGTGCCATTTTTCATGCATACGTTAAATTCCATAGACATAAAGGTGCATAGAGGAAACCTAGAAAGGTTACACCAAAATTTTAGAATTCTGAGTGATTTTGTTTTTCTTATCTTTTCTAGGTGTTTTTAAACATTTCACACTAATTTATATTACTTTTTCTATTCAGGAAAAAAAAATAGCAGGTTTATTTATTTATTTATTTATTTATTTATTTATTTTAAGTGGTGTGGAAGTTACCCTTTGAACATAGATGGGAATCCCAGTCCTGGCTGTTTCCTTTGAAAACATCTAGAGACTCCATGGCACATACTTATAGCAGCCCGTTCTCTCCTAAGAATAGAGGAAGAGTGGGAGGAATTTTGGTGAATGTCTCTACTTGCAGTTCATCCTGCAGCAAATCATTAAGACTGTGGGAATAGGTGCTTTGCATTCTCTAGAGCTGGAGAATGTGAGTCTGGTTTGCCATCCTTCTATCTACATCATGTGGAAAGATGTGGGAGTGTAGGGTCTCCTTAATCTAAATGCCATGCTGCCCTCCTTGGCAGTGCTTCTGTTTCCTGGGCAAGTTTTCCAGTGAATGCGCTTTATTTTCTCTCATCAGAAATAAGGGAATGAGCCCGGGCGCGGTGGCTCGTGCCTGTAATCCCAGCACTTTGGGAGGCCGAGGGAGAGTGAATCACAAGGTTAGGAGTTCAAGACCAGCCTGGCCAACATGGTAAAACCCCGTCTCCACTAAAAATACAAAACTTAGCCAGGTGTGGTGGTGGGCACCTGTAATCCCACCTACTCGGGAGGGTGAGGCAGGAGAATCACTTGAACCCAGGAGGGGGAGGTTGCAGTGAGCCAAGATTGCGCCACTGCACTCCAGCCCAGGCGACAGTGCGAGACTCGGTCTCAAAAAAAAAAAAAAAAGAAGGAAATGATCTGATTAGTTCTAATGATCTAATTAGCACTGCACGTGGGGGTGGCGGTGAGGTGAATGGCAGCATTCTGCAGTAGTCAAAACCAGATGGGTGTGAGAAGTTGGATGGTAAGAGGGAAACAAAGTTTACTTGTCTTCTTGATTTTGCTCTGTTTTATGAGAATACAGAAAAATCATGCAGAGAAACCTGATGGAATAGTCTCTAAAACTGAAAAATAAGTAATGGTTCTGTCTTAAAAAAAAAAAAAAAAAAAAGAAGTAAACTCCATGAAGACAGAGACCTTAGCTGTCTCATTCCTCTCTCTATCTCCTGGTCTGTAGTAGGTGTTAAATAAATATATGCTGAAGTGAATGTGTGATGACTAAAGGATTTTTGTCTTTATTAGGATTTGTAATGCAATAACTAAAAGTCACCCACAGAGAAGTGATGTTTACAAATCAGATTTGGATAAGACCTTGCCTAATATTCAAGAAGTGCAGGCAGCGTTTGTAAAACTGAAGCAGCTATGTGTTAATGGTAATTTCATTCTTATTTCATGTATATAATGAACACAGGATACAGAGTTGTATGAGATGTCAGGAAAAATGATGTTCCTTAAAAATACAGAAACGTATATTTAAGGAGTCTATGGAATTATTTGTACAAATTATATATTGTATGAGAACTTCAGAACCTCCTAAGGTATTAAGTTTAAACTACTTTTTCTTTTAGAGGGGGGAAAATGAGTGTATTAAATTTCCTTCAAATCATGAAAGGTATAGTAGAATACTTTTATAAAAGCGTTTGCTGAGTAGAACACTGTATTACCTTACAGACAAACTTATTAAGATTTTAATACATGCAATTATACTTTGAGATAGGTGACTTGACAACAGCTGTGTTGTATCTGTAGCCTTGGAATTCTGATATATCTGTTTGAGCGAATGTATCAGGTGGCTTCGATGTGTCCTGGGGGATGAGTCATGTGAAAGCATCTTTGGTGTAATGTGGGTCCTCCTCGAGAGAGCCTCTAATCACCAGGGAGTCAGCAAAGGCAGCCTTGCAGCAGATCTTGAGCAATGAGTGAGCACTTCCCTGGGGGAGGGCCTTGCAGGGGCGAGGCAAGGGCAAGTTGTTGAAAAAACTAGTATCCTGAATGATTATGTGCACTCTGGGCGGGGCAGTGAGGATGCCTGTCGTCATGCAGTGGCTAGCCCTCAGGCCACATGAGCGGTGGGTAGAGGTACCACTGACAGCAGGGGAGGGGCAGGGAAGCAGGAGGGCAAGGCTTGCAGTAAGAAAGGCAAGGGCTAGGGCCTGGGCAGCTGACGTCACAGGTCAGGAGGGCCAGGATCAAGGCATAGGCTGAACAGGGAAGGCTGGAATTCTTAGCTGTTGGGAGTCAGAGTTGGTTGGACTCCAAGATTTCCCTGAAAGAGCGAGAGATGATGATGGAGCCCCAGGGGAATGCTTTGCTTTGCTTTGTTACAGAATTGTAATGTCTTCTTAAATGCTTATTCCATGTTATTAAAGTGAAAATGCATGATATTTACTTAAAGCCAACTTTTAAATATTAGAAACTGATGTATCTCTTAACTCTGATAGGGATCATATAAAATAAACTTTAAAAAAGTAAAAATGTATATGTATATAATTTATTACAGAGCCTTTTGAAGAAACTGAAGAGAAATGGTTATCTTCACTGGAAAATACTCGATGGTTAGAATATGTAAGGTTTGTACCACTTCTTTACTTTCTTTTCCTTTAACTTTTTGAGATAATTACAGACTCACTGGAGGTACAAAAATAGCACAGAGAGCCATGTACTTACTCTTCATCCAACTTCACCCAATGGTAACATCTCGTAACGAGAGTACAGCATCCAAACCAGGAAGCTGACATTGGGACGCTGAATAGATCTTACTCACCAGTTCATACATGCTCTTGTGTGTGTGTGCATGCACTTAACACAGCTGTGCGATTTTATCACATGTGTACGTTCACTTCACCACCACCACCACAGGAAGATACAGACCTGTTCCATGACAAGGCTTCCCCGTGCTAGCCCTCTTATAGGTGCACCCCCATCTGTGTCTGTTAGCTACCACTAATCTCTTGTCAATCTCTATAGCTTTGTCATAAGTCAACCCCTTCCTTTTTATAAAGGGTTTATGAATTTCCCTGGTATAAAAAGTACAAAATGAGACTTTTTATCTGGTGGCTTATACCTGTAATCCCAGCACTTTGGGAGGCCGAGGCGGGTGGATCACCTGAGATCAGGAGTTCGAGATCAGCTTGGCCAACATTGTGAAACCCTGTCTGTACTAAAAATACAAAAATTAGCCAGGCATTGGTGGCGCACACCTGTAGTCCCAGCTCAGGAGGCTGAGGCAGGAGAATCACTTGAACCTGGGAGGCAGAGGTTGCAGTGAGCTGAGATCACGCCACCATACTCCAGCCTGGGCGATAGAGCAAGACTCCATCTCAAAACAAAAACAAAAAAGTTACAAAGTGGGGCCGGTTGTCGTAGCTCATGCCAGTAATTCCAAAGCTTTGGGGGAGGAGGATCACTTGAGGCCAGTAGTTCACAGCCAGCCTGAGCAACATAGTGAGACCCCATCTCCACACACAAGAAATTGAAAACTAGCCAGGCATGGTGGCATGTGCCTGTTGTCCTAGGGAGCCTGAGGCAGGAGGATCACTTGAGGCCAGGAGTTCACAACCAGCCTGAGGAACATAGTGAGATGCCCATCTTCACAAAAAAATGTTAAAATTAGGCAGGCATGGTGGCTCATGCCTGTGGTCCTAGCTGCTCAGGAGGTGGAGGCAGAAGGATCACTTGAGGCCAGGAGTTTGGGGTTACAATGAGCTATGATGTGCCACTACACTCTAGTATGGGAGACAAAATGAGACCCTGTCTCTTAGAAAGAAAAACTACAAAATATCCTCCTTTGAGGAATCGTATAAGTACTAAAGAAACTTTTCGGTAATGTGAAAACTATGTGCATTCAGTAGAAAGCAGTCAGTCCTCTCTTGTGATGCTGAGCAGCAGCAGGGAGCCACAGCTGCCAGTCAGCCACGCATTCTCACTTTAGGGTGTTTTCAGCTTACAGTGGGTTTATCAGGGCATAAGTCACGATAAACCCATTGAGTTATCCTGGGTCATGAGTCATGGGGACATCATGAATCAAAGAGCATCTGTAAAGTGAGAAACTAGATTTGCTTGATTTCAAGTGCTTTATATATTTGTAGTGGAAATTTAACACTATTTTTCCTTTTCTCTCTTCAGGGCATTCCTTAAGCATTCAGCAGAACTTGTATACATGCTAGAAAGCAAACATCTCTCTGTAGTCCTACAAGGTAACTAAAGTAACTCCTGAAAGCACCATGACCACCATGCCAGCCAACCTTGGTTTACTGCTTATCCCCGTTCAAGTAAATCACATGAGTTTTAGCTATTTCTTATTTACTACAGTACCATCAAAGACATTACAGATACAGATTTTGCACATCATTTGAGTAAAACAGTGGCACGGGCTGGGCGCGGTGGCTGAAGCCTGTAATCCCAGCACTTTGGGAGGTCGAGGCGGGCGGATCACTTGAGGTCAGAAGTTCGAGATCAGCCTGGCCACCATGGTGAAACCTTGTCTCTACTAAAAATACAAAAATTAGCCAGGCTAATGTGGTGGTGGTGCATGCCTGTAGTCTAAGCTATTCGGGAGGCTGAGGCAGGAGTATCACTTGAACCTAGGAGGTGGAGGTTGCAGTGAGCAAAGATCACACCACTGCACTCCAGCCTGGGCAGTACAGCAAGACTCTATCTCAAAAAAAAAAAAAAAACAGTGGCACAAGGACTGCAAATAGAAGAATAGAAAGGAGTCCAGTTTTTACCCTTGATTAAATTATCCATTAAATTATCCTTCCTATTTTATGGGAAGGGTGGGTCCAATCCCCTAATGGATTAATACTTAGTGTTAATTTTGATAGGGCATTCTCTTGTGATTTTGCTAATTCATACAAATTTGTTTTAGTTTAAATACCTTCTGGCTCATGCTAGATTGTGACTCTAAGGAAACAGTTTGAGATGAAGAAATAGACTGAACTGCTGAATAGCTAGTAATGTAGTATTTGGTAGGAATAAACGATGATGTAAAAATCAGTTAAGCAAAGGATAAGTACATATTAAATAACTTTACAGCTAACAGAATGTCTAAGTTTGCAGATAAAGTTTAATAGACTAAAAACTACCTTCTTATAATACAGTAGGCCCTTTGTACCCATGGGTTCCCCATCTGGTCAACCAAGCCAGAACTGAAAATATTGGGGGGGAAAAATTTTGGTCATAATGAACATGAACAGACTTTTTTTCCTTGTCTTTATTATCTAAACAGTATAGTATTGAACAACTGTTTACATAGCATTTACATTGTATTAGGTGTTATAAGTAATCTAGAGGTGATTTAAAGCATACCGGAGGATGTGCATAGGTTATATGCAAATTTTACGTCATTTTCTATCCAGGACTTAAGCATTTGTGGATCTTGGTATCCAAGGGACATCCTGGAATGAGATCCTCATGGATATTGAGGGAAAACTCTATATTCATGTTGCATAGTATATGAGTACAAAATGTTGCTTAAGCTTGCAGAAGCACTTTTTTTTTTTTTTTTTTTTTGAGACAGTTTCGCTCCTGCTGCCTAGGCTGGAGTGCAATGGCACGATCTCAACTCACTGCAACCTCCACCTCCTGGGTTCAAGCGAGTCTCCTGCTTTAGCCTCCTGAGTAGCTGGGATTACAAGCATGCACCACCACGCCCGGCTAATTTTTGTATTTTTAGTAGAGATGGGGTTTCACATTGTTGACCAGGCTAGTCTCGAACTCCTGACCTCAGATGGTCCGCCCACCTCAGTCTCCCAAAATGCTGGGATTATAGGTGTGAGCTACCGTGCCCAGCCAAGCTTGCAGAAGTACTTTTAACAACTGTCAAACTTAATTGACTTTAACAAGGCAACAATTTGTAAGACTCTTAGAAAAAAATAAAATAGTAATGTGTCATATAAAGTAATCCTGAACTGATGCAGTCAGAGTGTGTTTAACTGACAAATGCATGCAGAGCCTAATAATCACAATTTCTCTCATCCAGTGGGTATTCTCATCATATCAGAGAATCCTACTCATCCTCCATTTCTCCATGCATTTGTAATAGAAAAGGCCTCAGAAGTAGCACTGAACCTTCATTTTACTAGCATTTTTATATAAGTTTATTTTTAAACAGTTTAGTTAAAAATTTACATACTATAGAATTCACCCATTTTGAATTTGTAATTCATTAATTTTTAGTAAATATACAGAGTCCAGTTTTGGAAATTTTTCATCACCCCAAAAGTCCCAGCTCCAGGCAGCCACTAATCTTTCTGTCTCTAGATTTCCTTTTTCTGGGCATTTCATGTGAGTGGAATCATACAATATGTGGCCTTTTGCCTCTGGCTTCTTTCATTCAACATACATGTTTTTGAGGTTCATTCATGCAGTGTGTATCAGCAATCTGTTCCTTTTTATTTCTGAATTCTATTCCACTGTTTGTAGATGCATTTTGCTTACCCATTTACCTGTTGATGGACATTTGGGTTGTTTTCACTTTGTGGCTGTTATGAATTATGCTGCTTCATTTATTGAGATCTTTCATTTTATCAGCAGTGTTTTATTGTGCAGGTCTTTTATTTATTTTGTTAAATCTCAAGTATTTTATTTTTATGTCACTGTGAATATAATTGCTAATTTCATTTTCAGGTTTACTGTGTACTCAGATTGTTGTGTACAGAATTCCTGTGACCTTACTGACCTCATTTATTAGTTCTAGTAGTTATTTTGTGGATTCCATAAGAGATCCTGTATTTTTACATACAGGATCATGTTGTCTTCCAAGACAGTTTTTACCTTTTTCTTTCTGATCTGAATGCCTTTTCTTTTCTTTTTCTTGCCTAATTGCTCTGGCTAGATTCTTCAGTACAATGAGATGGAGAAGTGTAGAGAACAGACATCCTTATCATCTTCCTGATCTTAGGGAGAAAGTATCCAGTCTTTCACCAATGAGAATAACATTAATTGTAGGTTTTTGTGGATGTCTCTGATCAGTTTAAATCAGTTCCCTTTTATTCCTAATCAGGAATGAATGTAGAATTGTATCTGTTGCTTTTTCTGCATCTAATGAGATGATCGTGTTGGTTTTGTCCTTTATTACTGTGGTATGTTACTACGATTGACAGATGTTAAACCAACTTTGCATTCCTGGATAATTTGGTTTACTCATATTTTTATTGATTTTTACATCTATAATCATAAGGGATATTGGTCAATAGTTTTCTTCTGATTTCCCTGGCTGGCTTTGATAGCATGGTAATTCTGGCCTCATTGGAAAGGACAACAGCTATAAAAGACAGGAGGGAATTGTTTGCCACAGCTTCAGGTGGTAGTGAACAGTGCCACTCTCCTCATTGACTTCTCAGTATTGCCATGTGGAGTGTCAGTAGAAAGATTACCTTATACTTAATACCTTGACAAAAGAGCAGTAGAATAGAGTCCAGATGGATTTTCTACCACGAACCATTCAAATGTAAAAAGTATGAGTGATGAGCTTCTATTATCTGGCAAATATCCATGTATAAAAGACCATCTCCTGTAAATGCTAATTTAGTTTATCTACAAGTTTGTAATATTTTAGAGTTGCTGGAATCCAGTAAAATTTCCTTATACAGATTTGGAAGGCAGCCTAGGTGTGCAGAATACTAAATTATCTAGTTTACCGGTAATTTCCTTCCCTTTCTCTCTCATCATTTTTCTATGTTGTAATCATTTTCTTTCCATTTTATTGACAGAGGAGGAAGGAAGAGACTTGAGCTGTTGTGTAGCTTCTCTTGTTCAAGTGATGCTGGATCCCTATTTTAGGACAATTATTGGATTTCAGAGTCTGATACAGAAGGAGTGGGTCATGGCAGGATATCAATTTCTAGACAGATGCAACCATCTAAAGAGATCAGAGAAAGAGGTAACAAAATCTTGATACCTTTTTATCAGTTTTCAAGGATACACAAAATAAAATATGTGTCATTAAAAGATGAAGGGGCTTTTAAAAAATATTGTATTTAGTACAACTTAGCTTCCTTAGTCCAAAGCTAATTAATGGGTTAGAGTTCAAATTGATGTACTTATTATAAAGATTATCCTAACTATGAAGGTGAAATTTTTAAAAGTTGTCTATTGAATTTGTCTAAGTGGAAAACTGAAAAAATTCTGAATAAAATACTGAAAAACACGGCCGGGCGCGGTGGCTCAAGCCTGTAATCCCAGCACTTTGGGAGGCCGAGACGGGCGGATCACGAGGTCAGGAGATCGAGACCATCTTGACTAACACAGTGAAACCCCGTCTCTACTAAAAAATACAAAAAACTAGCCGGGCGAGGTGGCGGGTGCCTGTAGTCCCAGCTTCTTGGGAGGCTGAGGCAGGAGAATGGCGTAAACCCGGGAGGCGGAGCTTGCAGTGAGCTGAGATCCGGCCACTGCACTCCAGCCTGGGCGACAGAGCAAGACTCCGTCTCCAAAAAAAAAAAAAAAAAAAAATACTGAAAAACAGATATTAACTATTTTGAAAAATCACTTTTGGACTATCATTTTCTTAAAATGGGATACATAGGTTAAGATGGAAAGTTTGAGAGGACCACCTTTGTAGTAGCTGTGGAGTTAGTGGCTGCCTTGGATCTGTAGTTAGGCTGCGGAAGGCCTTACAAATATCTTACCTGCCAGGCAGGTCAGATCAGTTTTTAGAAGGTTGTTTCAGAGAGCATATTTGACTTGTGGTGTCTCATAAAAAATAGTGGGCACCTGCTACTGCACTTGGGAAGACACCACGTGACCTAGGCTGATCCCAAAGTGTTTTCTGAAATGTGGGGACGTTTTCTGGATGCTGAGCCTACAGGATCAGCCAAACGTTAGAGAAGCTGGTTGATGGTTTTGTTTTGTTATATAATCTAAATAATTGTTTCTAGGACATGCTTAAACACATACTTTGCTCTTCCGCCTTCATATAGTGGGCAACCCGCTCAACTGTGTGCTTTGCCATTTCAACTTGTTACACTTACTGGGCAAATAAGGGTTGTGATGTTTATCACGGTTGAACATTACTTCTTGGTTTGATAGATGTGTATAGCTCAGCTTAGGAGCCAAGCGTTTTAGGCTTAGATGTTTTCTTATTCATCTCTTCTTTAACATCAGCAGTACATTTTGAAGTAAACGTGAATGGCTGAAAGGATAACTAACATTAAATGATCCCATTGTCTCTTTGTATTTGACAGTCTCCTTTATTTTTGCTATTCTTGGACGCCACCTGGCAGCTGTTAGAACAATATCCTGCAGCTTTCGAGTTCTCCGAAACCTACCTGGCCGTGTTGTACGACAGCACCCGGATCTCACTGTTTGGCACCTTCCTGTTCAACTCCCCTCACCAGCGAGTGAAGCAAAGCACGGTAAGCAACCCTGTGGCTGTGGCTACATTTTTCCTTTTTTTACAACTTTATCGAGGCATAATTGAAGTATAATTCACCGCCTATTTAAAGTCTATGATTTAAAACTCACTACCATTTTCATCTGAAATTTCTGAATGAATTATTTTGAAGACACAAAAATCTAGGAAATTATTTTTATGAATGAACATTTTTTTACTCTGATGTAAATTTTTTGTAGTAAACCCCTTTAAAGATGTAAATTACTTTAACCACCTTAAATGTCATGCTTTTGTATTTATATTTCACATTTGGGCTATTGGGTAGTAAAAAACAAAAGCTTTGTTATAGGATATTTATTTCCTAGGTCAGTAAGATAAAAATTTGTACAAAACAAGATTATTTTCCTTCAAGAGAATTTTAAGTTTCCAATCACAATTCATTGATGTAGAGGAAGAGTCATTTATGACTAAGCAGGGTCTCAAGCCAAACTTGAAACTAGCTACTACTTGCCACTGGTGGAAACCATTCTGAACCAGAGTGCTGTTTCCCCCACCTTGAACCAGCAACGGAAGCTGACGAATGCTGTGGAGACCGTTGAGAGAAACAGAAAGGGCAGCTCTTGCGGGCCTTCAGGAAGCCTTTCTAGGAAGAGGATTCCCCTCACAGTGAGCTCCGGGGTCTTCAGCCTCAGCCTCAGCCGTAAGGCCCTGGCTAGGCACATTGTGACCTGGGGAGCGGGAAACCTGAGTTCTGGCCCTGGTCTGGGAAAAGTGCTAGGCCCATGTTCCACTCAGGCTTCAGCCTGAGAGTCGACGTTCCTAACCTGTGAAATGGATCTGTCAGACTAACACTTATACCTTTAGTCTCGTATAAGGTGAAAACATTTTGTAAACTGTGAAGCATTATGCAAATTTTCCTAAAGACATATGAATTCTGAATTTGTTGGTGTAAAAGACAAAACACACTGGTCAGTTAAGGAGCTGATTTAGGCTATTGCAGGAGGGAGAACTTAATTTAACGGGCATCCCAAAGAAAAGGACAAGATCCAGGATTTTATAGAGTCAGAAAACAGGGGAATCAGGAGGAAGGGCAGTCTCAGTCCACAGGAGCCAGTTCTCGGGACACAAAAGGCAGGAGAGATTGTCCAACATTGCCACTTTTGGGGACCCAGGGCTCAAAGAAACAACACCGTCGGCCCATCTCTACAAAAAATACAAAAATTAGCCGGACGTGGTGGTGTACACCTGTGGTCCCAGCTGCTGGAGAGGCTGAGGTGGGAGGATGACTTAAGCCCAGGAGGCAGAGATTGCAGTGAGCTGAGACTGTGCCACTACACTCCAGCCTGGGTGACAGAGCCAGAATCTGTCCCCTGCCCACCCTACCAGGAAAGTTTGACCTTTCCAGATACTGTGCTGAGGACCAGTGATACAGGCTCAGAGGCTCCTGAGGCATGGAACGCTCATTTGTTCTAAAATACATGTTCTCCCAGTTGCTTGTTTTCATTTGTTGTCACCGTAATCATTCTTGGGCCCCCTCTCTGCCTCCAGCTAGGCTTTCCCTCGGCCTTGTTTGCCTCCTTCAGCTCTTCCCCATTCTCTCCCTTCACTACCCCGTGTACACACAGACAGTGTGAGCCTGCAAAAGGTGCGTGAGGCGAGGACAAAGACTTTGGGGTCTGGGGACTGGGCAGCGCATGGGTGGTTGTTTGCGTGGAGGACTCCCAGCCCCAGACACCACTGCCTTTGCTGCTTGGCTGATGCTGCGTGTGCCGACAGACTTCTCACCAGAAGTGAACATTACTGAATTGTATTGAGGGAGCTGTAAAAAATACTTTCTACAAGTATTTCATCTGCTTTCTCTGTTCATGTTCTAGTGCTCTATTTTTTTAATTTGGCTTTTTCAAAAGCTTTTTGTGACAAATACTAACATGAATCCCCCTCTGCCTTCCTCCCTAGCAGGAACTGGTCGTTGTCTAAGGGTCATGATTCTTAACCATTCGCAGCCCCTTCCACACAGGCAGAAGCCCAAAGCATTTCTTTTCTTTTTTTTTTTTTTTCCATTCTGAGGCCACCTTAGGTGCTAGTGGCCAGGTATTGTTTGTAGAAAATCTGATTTCTCTTGGAGATAAATATTTTTAGTTTTCACCTTTTAAAAAAGAGAATATCTTTTTTTTTTTTTTTTTTTTTTAAAGACAGTCTGGCTCTGTCACCCAGGCTGGAGTGCAGTGGGTGCCATCTCAGCTCACTGCAGCCTCTGCCTCCTGGGTCCAAGCACTCCTCTCACCTCAGCCACCTGAGTAGCTAGGACTCCAGGCACCCGCCACCACGCCTAACTGATTTTTGTATTGTAGAGTCAGGGTTTCACCATGTTGCCCCGTCTGGTCTTGAACTCCTAGACTCAAGCAATCCACCCACCTCAGCCTCCCAAAGTACTGGGATCACAGGCGTGAGCCACCACACTTGGCGAAGAGGACATTTTCTATATACTTATTGAAGGGCCATTAAAACACGTTCAGGTTCATGTTTTACTAGATTTCAGCTTTTAACAGTGTTTAAAGCAAATGGGTGGTTTTTAATCTACGTACATGATGAAATTTCAAGTAACTAAATATTTTTTTTTTTTTTTGAGACGGGGTCTTGCATGGAGTCTTGCTCCATCGCCTAGGCTGGAGCACAGTGGTGCGATCTCAGCTCACCGTAACCTCCGCCTTCCAGGTTCAAGCAATTCTCCTGCCTCAGCCTCCTGAGTAGTTGGGACTACAGGCGCCCACCACCACGCCTGGATAATTTTTGTATTTTTTTTTTTTTTTTTTGAGACGGAGTCTCACTCTGTCGCCCAGGCTGGAGTGCAGTGGTGCAATCTCTGGTCACTGCAAGCTCCGTCGGCTCCCACATCCACGCCATTCTCCTGCCTCAGCCTCCCAAGAAGCTGGGACTACAGGCACCCGCCACCACGTCCAGCTAGTTTTTTTGTATTTTTAGTAGAGACGGGATTTCACCGTGTTTGCCAGGATGGTCTCAATCTCCTGACCTCGTGATCCGCCCGCCTCAGCCTCCCAAAGTGCTGGGATTACAGGCGTGAGCCACCACACCTGGCCAATTTTTGTATTTTTAGTAGAGATGGGGTTTCACCATATTGGCCAGGCTGGTCTTGAACTCCTGACCTCGTGATCTGCCCGCCTCGGCCTCCCAAGGTGCTGGGATTACAGGCATGAGCCACTGTGCCTGGCCAAAAATTTTAAGTGTGTGTGTATTTGGTGCTTAATGAATTTTTACTTATTTGAAGTAGAAAATTTTGTAAAATTTTACAAAATGCCCTGTGCTGTTACGTAGCTTACCCATTTCTTGATGATTCAAGCCGCCACTGTAGCAGGGAATGCCACCTGGCTGTGATGTAGTCATGGCCTCCTGACTGTCCTAATAACATTCATTGTTTGCCTTTTTAATAATTTCCAAGTGAATTCTTGGGGTTTTTTTTTTTTTGGTAGAAAATTTGGAGAGTACTGAAAGGTAAGAACAAAGAATCAGACATCTCCCATCATCCAGCGACTGTGTGTCTGGGGTTATTTCCTCCAGGGAACTGTTGTGTATATGCTGCTGTGGTGGCCTGCTGCCGTCAATCAGCTGAGATGAGAGTCCTTTCTCCTCGTTGCTAAATGTGATTATGCTTCATAGAAATGGTCTGGACTGCCTTCCAGAGGAGCTCCTTGACTTCCTCACAGTGAGGTGGTTGGCTGTCACCCTGTAGCTTTGTGTTACCTCAGTTTACTGCGGTGGGAAGCCAGATAACCAGGCTGCACCAGCCTAGAGTCCAGGCTAGAGGTGGGCTCCTGTGAAGAGGGGTCTCCTGTGTACATGGTCTCCATGGTTTTAGCCACATGCTAGGACCACAGGGGAGCTGATCCCTTCCTTCCTACTCCGAGTCTGTGGTCTATGATTTGAGATCACTGGCTCAATGAAGTGTCGCTCCCCACTTAGAAAGTAAGTTATAAAACTGGTGGCAGAGATTTCCATCCAAAAGTTTTGTTAATCCACTTACCAACAGGTAACTACTAAAATGTACTGATGGTGTGCTCATAAAAGTAAAATACCATAATTATAGAAATAAATTCAACATGTTTAAGACTTTCTAGTATCATGTTAGTGAAACTTCTCTTAATAACATTCTTATTGCCCAAAGGGCACGGCTTCTTTGGGGTCCTAAGGCAGAGGGCACTTGAATAGCACACTCCTTGTTCAGGGGGACTGGGGGGCTTCTTGGAGCTCAAAAGCCAGGAACCTTTCTTGAAGTGAAAGTGCCATTCTGGTGGGTTTTGAGGGCTGCAGTACAGAACATTTAACCTATATAATGATGAATGGCTCATCCGAAAAAAGGCATTCATGAGAAAATCTTTAGTTTTGCATATTTTCACAAATGTTCAAATATTTTATTTATTTTTTTTGCAGGAATTTGCTATAAGCAAAAATATCCAATTGGGTGACGAGAAGGGCTTACAGTTCCCCTCTGTTTGGGACTGGTCTCTCCAGTTTACAGCCAAGGACCGCACCCTTTTCCATAACCCCTTCTACATTGGAAAGAGCACGCCTTGTGTACACAATGGCTCCGTGAAGTCTTTTAAACGGACAAAGGTAAATCACAGCTAACAGAACCTGATGTTGGCTCACACGTAGCCAGACACATCTTTTTCAGAACACAGAGCATTAAAAATAAAGGCACTTCCGAGAGTAACACTGCCAATGCAGGTTTCTGAGGGGTCACTCCCTGTTTAACTCAAGTGACTGTATCCCAACTTTCTTCTTGGTGTCTGAGGCCCACAAAGTCTCAGTACCTGAGAGAGGGCAGACTGCGGCTCTGAGCCTGCAAGCCCCATTTACTGAAGCCCCACTTACCATTTCTTGGTGATTCAAGCCGCCACTGTGGCCGGGAATGCCACCTGGCTGTGATGCAGTCATGGCCTCCTGACTGCTGTATTCTTGTCCTAATTATATTCGTCGTTTGTCTTTTTAATAAATTCCAAATAAATTCTTGGGGTTTTTTTTGGTAGAAAATTTGGAGAGTACTGAAAGGTACAGAACAAAGAATCAGACGTTTGGCCTCCTGACTGCCTCCATCCAGTTTGCCATTGTTCTTGATACAATTGGCCAGGTCTAGGGTTTTTTCTAGCCCTAGTCTTAGAACTTATCCTTAAGCAAATTAGTGGATAGGAGGTACTCTCATCCCTACCCCCATTCAGGCTGATGGCAATAGCCTAGGTAGAGTCAACAAATAAAGTTTAATTCCGGGGGAGGAGGATTAGAAGAAGGACTACAGAGGAAGGGAGGAAAATGTTCCTTGAGGCTGAAATTCCATTAATTTTTCATAGTATTGAGTTTACATTTGCCATTGCATCCTTACAATCTTTCTAAAAAGGGAAATCCCGGAACATAATAAAATCTCTTCTGTATAGAAAAACTACAGCTCCACACTAAGAGGAATGCCGTCTGCCTTAAAGAATGGAATCATCAGTGACCAAGAATTACTTCCAAGGAGAAATTCATTGATATTAAAACCAAAGCCAGATCCACCTCAGCAAACCAACAGCCAGAACAGTGATATGGAGCAATATTTTAGAGAATGGTTTTCCAAACCTGTCAACCTGCACGCTGTTATTCTGCCACGTGTCTCTGGAACACACATAAAACTATGGAAACTGTGCTACTTCCGCTGGGTTCCTGAGGCCCAGATCAGCCTGGGCGGCTCCATCACGGCCTTTCACAAGCTCTCCCTCCTGGCTGATGAAGTGGATGTGCTGAGCAGGACGCTGCGGCAGCAGCGCAGCGGCCCGCTGGAGGCCTGCTACGGGGAGCTGGGCCAGAGCAGGATGTACTTCAGAGCCAGCGGCCCGCATGACACCGACACCTCGGGGACGCCGGAGTTTCTCTCCTCCTCATTTCCATTTTCTCCTGTAGGGAATCTATGCAGACGAAGCATTTTAGGAACACCATTAAGCAAATTTTTAAGTGGGGCCAAAATATGGTTGTCTACTGAGACATTAGCAAATGAAGACTAAAATAGGGTGTTTTCTGAACATTTTGAGGGAAGCTGTCAACTTTTTCCTCTGAATTAAAATTGCTAACCTAGGCGTTTGAAGCTCTAATAACTTTATATGTAAGAATGATAGTTGGAATTTGCACTAATATTTAAAAACATGTTGAATCATGCTTCTTTCACACTTATTTTAAGAGAGATGTAAATTTTGTTCCTGTCCTCTTTCTGTCATTACAGGTCTGGCTCTTGTAACTGTGATCAAACTGTTCATGTTCTGTCTGCTACATTTTTTCTCCATCCATTTTTCCTGCTGCCTCCTGAAGGCTATCTGATAGTCACGTTAGCAACCCCAAGCAGCAGGCAACAGGAAAGTTAAGAAAGTTGCGTTTCGTATCATTTTTAGGAACATCTGAGAAAACCTCCAGGAGGTTTTAGGAAGTATTCATGTATATTTCTGGTTACTTTCTGTCATCTCTAATTGAACTCACCTGATGAAGGTTCAGTGCTCTGTGGACAGAATTTATTATTTTAGATCACCACCTTCGGGACCTTCAATCACTGTGTTTTGAAATCATGAGTTTGCTTTTTTAACTTCATAGGGCTAACTTTAAAATGATATGCACTGTTAATTTTAAAGCATTTGCTGCAGATAATTAGAAGTGCCTTTGACATTAAGATACAAATACTACAGAAGAAAATACAATTTCACTTTTTAAAATTGGGGTGTGAAAATCCCATTGCATATTGGAAGGCTTTTCATACTAAGCTTCGTAGCCAGGTGTCCCCAAAGTCTTGTTCCTCTGAAAGCCACTGGGGAGTGGCCTGTGGGGTGCTGATTCCTGAGAGGTGCGTGCTGGAGACAGGAGAGTGCCATCTATGCCAAAACCCACCCTCACAAACAAGGCTTGCTGGGAGGCATGCTGGGCTTGGCCGTCAGTATTTGCAGTGTGGTAAACTCTTGCTGGCACTTCCCCTTGGAAATAACTAATGAGGTCACAAGTTGGGCACCTGTACAGATGTCCTTCTCTCATAGTTCCTAATGCTTAGGAATAAAGGAGAAATAAAAAAATAGAGTCTCTGAAAACACTGCCATTTGAATAGCGAGAGAAGTGCTCTCCCAAACCCCAACTTTTGACAGCGAAGTTGAGGAGAATGAGGAGACACAGTTGTTTGCTTGATCTGAAACACTATTTCCAAACTGTGTGACAAGAGCCTACCCACCGCTGTAGAGGTCAAAGCTGAAGCTGCTTCCAGCAGTGAAATGAGGCACCACCTCCCCCACACTCCTCATTCCCCGCTTAAAACATGGATGCTTTCAAATTTGACTGTTTCTTGAACTGCCATCCTAAGATGCGGAAAATTTTTATAGTGAAGTGTCTAGTTAGCTTATTTCCTTTTCTAAAACAAGTGTTTTCAAGATAACTCTATTTTACCTATGTACTGAATAGCTGTTTCTATCTGAATTATTTGCCTTTTAAAAATTGATAATATCTCTGGATAAACAGAAGTTCTTATAAAATATCTTAAGAAATTCACTTTATGGGTAAACCCAAGGTTTTTGCCAACTTGCTGCCTAGAAAATAAGGGCTAGTTTCCGTTTATACAAATAGAATTATTAAACATTTTACAGTCCTTGATTGGAAACCAGACCCAATCTCTACCACCACAGCGTATCCTGCCATTGACAGTGTAATCACAATTCTCCCTTTTTCATTTAGCTGCTTTATTATTAATACTAAATGTTGGACTGAGCATTTTTCCCTCTGTAATTTTCTTCCCTCACATTTATTTTAACTCCTGTAGTATTTTATTGTTGTTAATTTACAAGTTTAAAAATATTAGGTACTATTAATAATGGTTAAAAATAGACAAATGCGTATTTTTGTATAATCAAATGTAGTAAAATAGTTTTATTTTTGCTGGACAGTTGTTATATCATGATTATTGTGCCACATTTTATTGTGCATAATATGAAAAACAACTATGACAGCCTTCAGTCGGGCCAGGGTAAAGCCGCTTACCACCTCTGCCGTCAGAGGGACTCGTGGTGACAGCAGTGGTGTGGCCGCACACAGCGCACTAGAGAGAGCTCAGCACCCCTGCTGCCCACCAGCGGAGCCCCTGCTGAGGGAACGCCATGCAGATGCCGATGTGCTGGGTGAAATTTCTAGTATTGGACATAAAGGTGTACAGTGTCTTGCTGTTATTTTATGATGGAAACCCGATTTTGAAACCAAAAATATCTAACTTTATTTAAGGAAAGGATACTAATTTGTACTAACAGGGTGAAAGCTATTCACATCTGTCAACAAAATCTGCTTGCTGCAATAGTAACTCAAGTGGTTCAAACTTGATTTCCTGAGAAAACTAAAACCTTTGTGCCTAAAACTGATGACTTGAGTTCAAGTGGGATGAGCAAGAAGATGTGTTATCTTGTTGTTCAACAGTAATGAATGTGAAGGAAATTTTGATGGCTTAATAAAATTTCCACAGCAACTGTTTGTTGTTATCAATATGAAATCATCTACAAGACACAGTGATGGAAGAGGTGAAGGCATCTTCTCCCATCCATACCTCTGTGTCATCCATGGGACATTTCTGCTTGCCCTCTAAAGCCAGGTAGTGATCAGTAACTTTTTTAACAGCAGTTCGGAAGTGGCTAAAGTTAAGGGCATGTGGATATTGATGGATCATGCCCTAACTGGTCCTTCCATTCAATAAATATAAAAACTGGGGAGTAATATTCCCCCCAAGAAGGCCTTAGAACAAGTCGAGAGACTGGGATCCCATTCCCTGACTCCTGGGCCTGGCACATGGATAAATCACCTTTCTACCACACCCCCTTGGCCAGCCTGAGACCCTCCCACATGGTGATGAGCAGCCCTGATTTGCCTTTACTGTCAACAGAGAAAATACCCCTGATCTAGTTATTAGGGATGGTCCCAGGGAGAAGGACAATGAAGGACACGCCTCGATAAAGACTTCATTCCTTTCATGATCTGGGCCCAATCAGTAGAACAAGCATTTACATGTTATAAATTAACACAACTTCATGAGAATTTTTTAATTCCTAAAGAAATTGGAATTTAACTTTTCTGCCCTTAGATAATCATAAAACAAAGTTTAACAGCTAAATGTGTATAGGGCAGTAAAGAAAAACTTAGATAATATTTGAGAATCTCTGCTTCCCATATAATTAATTACTTGAAGGAAACATTGGTTATGCTACTTTTTTAATTTTTTTTTTTTTTTTTTGAGATGGAGTCTCACTCTGTCACCAGGCTGGAGTGCAGTGGCGTGACCTCGGCTCACTGCAACCTCCGCCTCCCGAGTTCAAGAGATTCTCCTGCCTCAGCTTCCGGAGTAGCTGGGACTACAGGCACCTGCCACCATGCCCAGCTAATTTTTTGTATTTTTAGTAGAGACGGGTTTCACCATGTTGACCAGGATGGTCTCAATCTCTTGACCTCATGATGCGCCTGCTTTACTCAGCCTCCCAAAGTGCTGGGATTTACAGGCATGAGCCACCACGCCCGGCCGCTAACTTTTTTATTAAAAAAGATGAATCATCACTTGTTTTTGGGTTTTCCAGCTTTTTGCATGTCTCATCATACAGATGCATCCAGCTCCAAAAAGGGTCAACGAGGTTTTTCTCTTTTAAAAAAGTTCACTACCGGCTGGGGGCAGTGGCTCATGCCTGTAATCCCAGAACTTTGGTAAGCCAAAGCGGGTGGATCAGTTGAGGTCAGAAGTTCCAGACTAACCTGGGCAACATGGTGAAACCCCATCTCTACTAAAAATACACAAATTAGCCGGGTGTGGTGGCGCACACCTGCAGTCCCAGCTACTGGGGAGCCTGAGGCAGGAGAATCGCTTGAACCTAGCAGGTGGAGGTTGCAGTGAGCCAAGATCACACCACTGCACTCCAGCCTGGATGACAGCGAGACTCCGTCTCGAAAAAAAAAAAAGCTTATTACCCACTGTGTGGAATCAATGACTGTATTCAAGCAAACACTGTTTTGTGATACACAGACACTATACAATGACAAGTCAAACTGTCAGGTTTATAATGGACAATAAAATTAAAACATGATGCTTTATACTCTTGAAAATCTTACATTCGTGTATGACCAAATATCCCCAATTCCATAGCCTTTAGCTAAGGCTTTGGCTCTTAGCTCCAACTGCAACCACGTGGCAGACTTCTACTTCAGCCCCCAGCTTCTGCAGTTCCGCCAGCCAGATCATCTGCTTATGTGAAAGACGGTCATTGGGGCCTTTAACTTCCACCAGCTGGAAGGGAAATTTTTAAAAGTTACTAGTGTCTTACTGAATGAAAAGCCATTCAAGTAAGTTGTAGTTGTCAGTGACAACTACTTAAATGGCTCTTCTGCTCTCCCACTGTATTTGTAAGTATAACACAAATATACGGATGGTCCTTCACTTAAAATGGTTCACCTTAGGATTTTTTGACTTTAAAATGGTGCAAAAGTGATACACATTCAATAGAAACCATACTCTGAGTGTTGGTCTTTTCCCAGTATGATACTTCATGCCGGGCAGCAGCAGTGAGCCACAGCTCCCGGTCAGCCACATGATCATGAGGGTAACCAGTACTCTACGGCGTGCGGTGAGCTAGATGATTCTGCCCGACTGTAGGCTGATGCACGCATTCTGAGCACATTCAAGGTAGGCTAAGCTAAGCTATGAGGTTTGCTGGGATAAATATGTTAAATGCATTTTCAACTTACATTATTTTCAGTTGATGTGTAGGATTTATCAGGGCATAACTCCATCATAAGTTGAGGAGCGTCTGTAGCTAAGAAATTTATTCAGAAATTTTTCTATTCTGTAGAAACTAGACAGCTCTTCACAGAGGATGAGTAAACCGATTCTTAGTATAGCAAATGAAAAATTGTTTTAAAGCATGCACTGGATTTTACTTCCCTGCTTAAAACCCTCCAATTACTGTTCTATTTTCAATTAAATCTAACCTTCTTGCCATGACCAGTCTCTTCCCTACCCCAAGGCCATCACTTCCACTTGCTACTTGCTCTTCCCGTTGCCTGGGACATTTCTCCCTGTTCTTGACATGCCTGACTTCTTATCTTTCAATGCTCAGCTTAAACTCATCTGGACAGGTCACAGCTCTGAGTATATCCTCCCTAGCACTTCTTTCGTGGCATTCATAAGATAAAAATGTGTACTACATGTCATCTTCAAGAAGGCAGGAATTGTGTGTTTTGTTCACTACACATCACTAGACTTGAAGACAGCAATAAAAACTATTCTAGGTAAAGTATAGAAAAAAATTGTTTAAATATAGCATTCAGCAGCCTAACAGACGTTTAATTAAGAGTCCTCAAAGGAATGAGGAAAAAAAAAAATAAAGAAAAAATGGCCAAAAATTGTCCAAATTTGATGAAAACTATAAACCCAAAGATTCAAGAAAATCAGTGAATTCCAGGCACACAAATATAACACTTCCCTAGGAAATACCATGACTGTATAATCAGGGGATATAGTCAAAGCAGCCAGAATTTTTAAAGCCAGAGGGGAAAAAAAAAATTCTTCGATTGGAAACCATGCTAGTTAGAAGACAGTAGACTAATATTTTTAAAGTATTGAAAAATAACGCTCAACGTAGAATTCGTTGCCCAAAGAAAACATCTTTCAAAAACAAAGGTGAAATAAAGGCTAAGACATACAAAACCTAAATACAGTCATCCCTCAGTATCCACGGGGGGCTGGTTCAAGGACCCCATCTGTTACCAAAATCCATGGATGCTCCAGTCCCTGATACAATATGGCATAGCATTTGCATATTCTATGCACATCTTCTCATATACTTTAAATAATCTCTACTTATACCTAATATAATGTAAATGCTATGAAAATAGTTGTTATGCTCTATTTTTATTTGTTTATTGTAGTTACTTTTTATTGTTTTTTCTTTTTTCCAAATATTTTCAGTCCATGGTTTGTTGCATCTACAGAAGCAGAAACCATGGATACAGAGGGCTAACTACTGTAATTCATTACTAGCAGAACTTCCAGACATGGAAATTTTTTTTTTTTTTTTTTTTTTTTGAGACAAGGTCTCACCCTGTTGCCCAGGCTGGCATACAGTGGTATGATCTCAGCTCACTGCAGCCTTGACCTCCCAGGCTCAAGCAGTTCTCTCACCTCAGCCTCCCAAGTAGCTGGGACTACAATTGCATACCACCACACCCAGCTAATTTGTTCACCATTTTGTAGAGATGAGGTCTCACTGTGTTGCCCAAGCTAGTCTCCAACTCCTGAGCCCAAGCAATCCGCCCACCTCAGCCTCCCAAAGTGCTGGGATTACGGGCATGAAAGGAAATTCTTCAAGCAGGAGAATGAGACCACACAGAAATCTGGATCTATACAGAAGAATAACAAGCACTGGAAATGCTATCTACATGAGTAAATACAGACTCTTATTAATCAACTGTAGAAAGCAAAAATAATATAGAACATATAACACATAGAAGTAAAATACATGAAAACACCACAAAGGCTGAGAGGGAAGATATAAATATATATGATTGAAAGGTTCGGCCGGGCGCGGTGGCTCAAGCCTGTAATCCCAGCACTTTGGGAGGCCGAGACGGGCGGATCACGAGGTCAGGCGATCGAGACCATCCTGGCTAACACGATGAAACCCCGTCTCTACTAAAAGATACAAAAAACTAGCCGGGCGTGGTGGCGGGCGCCTGTAGTCCCAGCTACTCGGGAGGTTGAGGCAGGAGAATGGCGTGAACCCGGGAGGCGGAGCTTGCAGTGAGCCGAGATCGGGCCACTGCACTCCAGGCCTGGGCGACAGAGCGAGACTCCGTCTCAAAAAAAAAAAAAAAAAAAAAAAAAAAGAAAGGTTCTTTTTACTCTACATTAAAGTGTGTATCACTTGAAGGTGGATAAGTTTAAGATATATAATATACATACTAATGCAACCACTTAAACACAACGAACCGTTACAGCTAACAAGCCAACAAAGCTATAAAATGCAATCTTTAAAAATAAGGCAGGGCCAGGCACTGCGGCTCATGCCTGCAATCCCAACACTTAAGAGACCACGGCAGGTGGACTGCTTGAGCCCAGGGGTTTGAGATCAGCCTGGGCAACATGGTGGAACCTCATCTCTAAAAAATACAAAAACTACAAAAATTAGCCAGGCACGGTGGCGTGCGCCTGTGATCCCAGCTACTCAGGAAAAAGACAAGGAACAAAAGAGTTCTGAGACAAAGAGAAAATAAGTATCAGGATTTAAAGCTAAGGATATCAATAATCAAATGTAAATGTTCCAAACACCCCATTAAAAGACAGAGGTTAAGTTGGATTCAAAAGTAAGACCCAACTATATGATGCCTACAAGAAATCCACATTAAAACTAAGATAAAATGGGTCAAAAGTGAAAGAATGGAAAAATGTATCATGTTAACATTAAACAAAAGAAGGCTGAAGTGGCTACATGTTAACAATATCAGACAAAGTTGATTTCAGAGCAAAGATTACCAGGAGTAAAGGGGGGGTCACTGCATAATGATGAGGGTAGACTCATGAAGAGGACATGACCCTCCTAAAAGTTTACGCATCTTATAATAGACCTTCAAAATACATGAAGCAAATATTGATAGAAACGCAAGAAGAAATACACAAATCGGGCACGGTATACTGGTATACTCTCAGCATTCTGGGAGGCCAACGTGGAGCCCAGGAGTTCTGAGACCAGCCTGGGCAACATGATGGCACCCCATCTCTACAA
Source organism: Theropithecus gelada (assembly GCF_003255815.1). NCBI lineage: Eukaryota > Metazoa > Chordata > Mammalia > Primates > Cercopithecidae > Theropithecus > Theropithecus gelada. The sequence goes on from NC_037674.1 coordinate 6,429,076, forward strand.
AAAAAAAAAAAATAGCTGGGCATGATGGTGGATGCCTATAGTTCCGGCTACTCAAGAGGCTGAGGCAGAAGAACTGCTTGAGCCTGGGAGATCAAGGCTGCAGTGATCCAGGATTGCACTGCTAGAGACTCCCATCTAGGTGACAGTGAGACTCTGTCTCAAAAGAAATACACGAATCCACAATTATAATCAGAGATGTCAATATTCTTCTCTCAATAATTTATAGAACAAGTAAATAAGAAATCAGTAAGGACACAGACAACTTAAACAACACTACCAACCAACTTGACCTAACTGACATTTAAAAATACTGCCCACAACAAATGCTGAACACACATTCTTTTCAAATACAAACAGAATATTCACCAGGGAAAACCATATTCCGGACCAGAAAACAAGTCTCAACAAATTTAATGGGATTCAAATCATACAAAATATGTCCTCTGACTACAACGGAGTTAAATCACAAATCAATAGCAGAAAGGTATCTGAAAATCTCTCAGGTGTTTGGAAATGTAAATGACTCACTTCTAAATAAGCCAAGGATCAAAAAAGAGTCAAAAGGGAAATCAGAAAGTATTGTGAACTGAATGAAAATGAAAACTACTACTAAATTTGTGAGGTTCAGATAAAGCAGCACTGAGAAGGAAATTGGGAGCACTAGCTAACTCTATTAGAAAAGAAGGTCTCAAAGCAATCACCATAGCTTCCACCTTAAGAAACTAGGAAATAAAAAAAAACAGGAAATCAAAAGCTGATTCTTTGAGAAAATCAATAAAATTGATAAACCTCCTGCCAGATTCATCTGGGAGAAACGACAGAAATTACCAATATCAGGAATAAGAGCATGACAGAGAGAAAGATTCTACAGATATTAAAATGCAATACACGACTAGGTGCGGTGGCTCACACCTGTAATCCCAGCACTTTGGAAAGCCAAGGCGGGCAGATCACCTGAAGCCAGGAGTTCAAGACCAGCCTGGCCAACATGGCAAAACCTCATCTCTACTAAAAATCCAAAAATAAAAATTAAAACAATTATCCAGGCATGGTGGTGCACAGCTGTAATCCCAGCTACTAGGGAGGCTGAGGCACGAGAATCACTTGAACCCAGGAGGCGGAAGTTGCAGTGAGCTAACTCGCACTATTGCACTCCAGCCTGGATGACAGAGCAAGACTCTGTCTCAAAAAAAAAAAAAAAAAAAAAAAAGAAAAGAAACAAATGTAAACAACTTTAAGACAATACTTAAATGAAATGGACAAACTCCTTGAAAGACACAAACTATCAAAGCGCAATCAAGAAGAAACAGATAATATGAACGGCCTTATGTTGTTTAAAAAGAAATTTAATTTACAGTTTCAAATTTTCCTCCCCCCAAAATCTCCAGACCCATACTGCTTCACTGGGGAATTCTATCAAACGTTTAGGGAATTATACTAATTCTACACCAACTGTTCCATCCCATTCTGATGCCGGTATGACTCTGAAACCAAAACCCAACGGAGAGATTATAAGAAAAGAAAATTACAGCTCAATATCCTTCATGAACATACAAGCAAAAATTCTTAATTATTTTGCAAAATCAAAATCATCTCCCAACATTATATAAAAGGGATAATACATCATGACCAAGTGGGGTGTACTGGAGAAATGCGGGGTAGGTTTAAGATTCAAAAACCAATGTAAATCACATGATTAATAAGCGTACTCAAGAGATAAATATGAGATAATAATGTCAATAGATTTTTTTAAGAAGTATTTGACAGAATCCCATCAATGCCTGATAAAAACTCTCAGAAAACTTGGATGTAAAGGGAAGTTCCTTAATACAATAAAAGATATCTGCGAAACATCTGCATCTAACATGATACTCAATAATGGAAGACTAAGTACCTTCCCCCAAGATTGGGAACCAGGCACGGACGTCCAGTCTCACCATTGACAGCCTATGCTTTCCTGGAGGTTCTAGCCAGTGCAATCGGGCCAGAAAAAGAAAAGAAAGGAACTAAGACTGGACAGGAAAAAGTAAAAATATCTTTACTAGCAGACAATCTGATTGTCAATGTAGAAAATCCAAGGAAATATACCCAAAAAAGCTCCAAGAACTACTAAGTACGCGTACCAAGTTTGCAGAATATAAGATCAATATACAGAATCAACTGTATTTCTACACAGAGCAGCAAACAACTGGAAATTGAAACTTTTAAAAACGATACTGTTTAAATAGCATAAAAAACATGAAGTACTTAGGGAACAGTCTGACAAGAGATATGCAAGACCTCTACATTGAAAACTAAAAACACTGCCAAAAGAATAAGGAAAATCTAAGTAAATGGCGATATATACCATGTTCACTGATCAAAATAGTACTGTTAAGATACCAATTCTTCTCAGATGGTCTACGGATTCAAAGGAATTCCAATTAAAATCTCAGCTGGCTGCTTTTTTTTTTTTTTTTTTTTGAGATGGAGCCTTGCTCTGTCACCCAGGCTGGAGTGCAGTGGCACAATCTCAGCTCACTGCAACCTCTGCCTCCTGGGTTCAAGCAATTCTCCTTCCTCAGCCTCCCGAGTAGCTGGGACTACAGGCGCCCGCCACCACGCCTGGCTCATTTTTTGTCTTTTTAGTAGAGATGGGGTTTCACCAGGTTAGCCAGGATGGTCTCCATCTCCTGACCTCGTGATCTGCCCGCCTCGGCCTCCCAAAGTGCTGGGATGACAGGCGTGAGTCACCGCGCCCAGCTGGCTTTTTTTTTTTTTCCTTGGAAATTTAAAATTTGATTTTATACTCTTTGGGAGGCCAAGACGGGCGGATCACGAGGTCAGGAGATCGAGACCATCCTGGCTAACACGGTGAAACCCTGTCTCTACTAAAAATACAAAAAATTAGCCGGGTGTGGTGGCGGGCGCCTGTAGTCCCAGCTATACGGGAGGCTGAGGCAGGAGAATGGCGTGAACCCAGGAGGCGGAGCTTGCAGTGAGCCGAGTTCGCGCTGCTGCACTCCAGCCTGGGTGACAAAGCGAGACTCCGTCTCAAAAAAAAAAAAAAAAAAAAAAAAATTTGATTTTATAATTCAAATAAAAACGCAAGAGAGCCAAAACAACTCTGAAAAACAAGTCATTAGAGGACTTAAACTACCTGACTCCGAGATTTATCGAAAGCTACAATAATCAAGAAATACAGACAAACAGATCAGTGGAACTGAAGAGTGTCCAGAAACAGACGCACATATATATGGGTTAGATTTTTGACGATATAGAGGCAATTCAGTGGGAGCAGCATGGTCTTCTGGACACATGGAGCGGGAACAAGTGGACATCCCGCGCCACAAATGGAGCCCAGTCCATGCCCCACACTGTATACAAACGGTGCCTCAAATGATCATACAACTAAATGTGAAACCTAAAACTATAACGCTTCTGGAAGAAAACAAAGGAGAAACTCTTCGTGACCTTGGATTAGGCAAGTATTTCTGACATCTGACACCAAAAGCATGATCCACTAGAGAACAAATAAGTTGGATTTTGTCAAACTTTAAAATCTCTGCTCTTCAAAAGACACTATTAAGAAAATGAAAAGATAAGCCATAGACTGGGATGAAATATAACTGATAAAGGACTTGTATCCAGAATATGTAATTTTTTCATCTCAAAACTCAATAATGAGAAATCACCAGTGAGGGGCAGCAGGGCTGGGCTAGTGGACAGCATTCCAGGAAGTGTTCATTAAAAAAATGTTTCTGGGTACATATTTATGGGGTACATGAGATGTTTTGATACAGGCATGCAATGTGAACTAAGCACGTCAAGGGGAATGGGGCATCTATCCCCTCAACCATTTATCCTTTGAGTTACAAACAATCCATTATATTCTTTAAGTCATTTTAAAATGCACAATTATTGGTAAGCTTCTCAAATAGCTCCTGGTGTCCACACCCTGTGTGACCCCCTCCCTCTGAGTGTCAGCTGGACTAGAGACTCGTTCCTAACCACAGAATACAGCAGGAGTGAGGGAACCTCACTTCCACATCAAGTCATAAGAGATGGAGCTCTATCTTGCTCACACCCTGGGGCTCCTCTCACCCGCCTGCTCTGATGAAGCCAGTCGCAGGGGAGAGGCCCACAGGAACCCAGGCCCTCGGCCCAAAAGTTCTCAAGGAATTCAGTCTTGCCGACAGCCACTCAAGAAATGCCTCTTTGTGGCCTCTGATTCATTTGCGAATACGGTTACCAACAGGACCTTCCATTCTGGCTCCACTGACCTTAAAGCGATGGCTCTGGGAGTTCCACACCACCAGGTCGGGAAGGCCCCCTCGGCAGTGCCGGAAGTCAGCAGCCAGGCGCCTGCACACACCACTGAGCACAGGGCCCCCCAGGCAGGAGACAAGATCCTGAACACAAAACAGGGACAGTTAGCCACTTCCCTTGTGACAGAGAATGGAAATAGGCTACAGGGATCACGAGACGGAGAAAAGCTCAGTGTGTATGTAATTCAGTGCACATGGACCCCAGGCCCACCGAGCACTGTTCTGCTGCTTGTACTGGAGCCGCAGAGCCATGGCTGGAATCCCACTGGCAAGTGGTGGGAGACTGGTCCTCCTGTGGTCAGTTTCCAGGCTTCTGCCAGTGTGGCCATGCTGGGGAGCGCTGAGGAAAAGGGATGTGGAGGATGCACTCAGGAACATGACAGCACGGCCTCACAGAGCGCAGCAGTTGAAGGAACACGGGAGGTAGCCTCCCTGCCTCAGCCACAGGGCAGGCCAAAGCAAGCTGTCAACTCAGGGGTGGCAAAGGTATAGCTGGGGCTTTTCTAACACCCTCGTATGTTTCCATCACTAACAGTGGCATCGGGGCCGCGGGGATAGGATATTCTCATATATATATATATATGTATATATGCACACACATGCACATATTTACATATACACACGTGTGTGTGTTTTGATAAAGTTGCTGAAAAGACAGCACTGGGGTGGCGTTACTTTCTGAGCAAATCCTGCCATGCAGGTGAACCATTACCTGAGCTTGCTGAAGAGACGTGAAGCGATCCCAGCTGACAAGGGAAGCTACTCTGCCCTCCTGCTCCTGCCACGTGGCTGCCACCCAGGCCTGCAGGCTCTCCGCGGGGGCATCATGAATCAGCTGCAGCCTGGCCTCGAGGGCCGGGCGTCTGCTTGCGAAGAAGCTGTCTGTGCACAAGTCCAGGGGGAACGCCTGTGTCACAGGGAAAGCAAGCTGTCACACTGTGCCTGCAGAGAGCTGTGGTCACCAGAGGACTCGTCAGTGCCTACGAAACTTGGAAACCGGCCAACCAACTGATACATTCTCTCTCTCAAAAGACAAGTCAGGCCGGGCGCGGTGGCTCAAGCCTGTAATCCCAGCACTTTGGGAGGCCGAGACGGGTGGATCACGAGGTCAGGAGATCGAGACCATCCTGGCTAACATGGTGAAACCCCGTCTCTACTAAGAAATACAAAAAAAAACTAGCCGGGCGAGGTGGCGGGCGCCTGTAGTCCCAGCTACTCGGGAGGCTGAGGCCGGAGAATGGCATGAACCCGGGAGGCGGAGCTTGCAGTGAGCTGAGATCCGGCCACTGCACTCTAGCCTGGGCTACAGAGCGAGACTCCGTCTCAAAAAAAAAAAAAAAAAGGACAAGTCAAAGTTAATTGATATAAAACAATTTACTAAACTTGTTTTTTAGAACAATAATTTGCAAAAACAGCTATTCGCTGAGCTGGGTGGACCTCTGAGCAGGCAGATGTGCCCATGTCTGTGAGATCCTTGCAACAGTGCCTGCGACACAGCAGGTGCTTGGGAGGGCTGACGCTGACGCTACTTTATACCAAAGGTCTAAATGTAAGGTGGAAGCTAAAGTTTAAAACTTCATATATGTACATCTTAAATTCTATTAATCAGATTTTAAAAATAAGTTATCACCTTGACCTGTGGATGGCCCAAAGGACCGTAACAGAGATGGTTTCTGCTGGCTGTGGACACACGGTGTCCAGGGGCGTGAGCCACGGATGTGTGCAGAAGGACCTCCTCGTGGGGCAGGGGCACTGAGTACCTGACAGGCGTTTCTGAAGACATCCGGAATCCCATCCATGAAGATGATGTCCCACAGGAGGAGGCCACACAGGGTGCTGAAGGTGGACCCTTCACCATGAATCCCTAAGGTCACACACACGAAAAAAAAAAATGTTTTATCTGTCTCTTCCAAAACACCACCATAACCTACTGCACACTCAATTTCAAGAAAATAATAGAAATATTTCAGATTCAGAAGCAAATCCTGTTTTTATGCCATTCCCAGCTCATTTTATACAGTATATATACAGAGCCTTAAAGGCAAAAATCTTAATAATCATAGAAAAATTCAAATGAACATTTCAAAGTCACAAAGCAGTGGTTCTCAAACTTTAGTGAATAATCTAAGAAACATGTTTAAAAGAAAAATAAGCAGATACCCTCCTCAGGCTCCGAGGGCTGGGACTTAGCAGGGCTGGGATGGCACGGAAACCCCATGCAGACCCTGGCGCAGGAGGTCCCTGGCCACCCCTGAAGAAATGCTTCCCTGAGGGGACCTCCCAGGAGGCCGGCAGCAGCCACCTCCATTCTTGGCCTCAGCAGGTGCTGCTGTGATGCACCTCGTCCCCGGGCACTACACTGCCCTAGCCCAGTGCTTCCAATAGTCAAGGCTTTTAGAGACCTCTGGCCTTAAAGACCACCCACTTCAGTCCCCCTCATCGTGTCACATAAATGTTTTACTGACTGGGAGATGACTTGAGAGATAGAAGTCAGGTGCTGAGGTCACAGAGTCAGAGACAAGATCTGGTGTGGGATGAAGGGCTCAGCCTTGGCACAGCACACGGACCCGTGTCCCTGAGCAAGCCCCAGCTCATCCAGCTGCCCTCCAAGCCCATGCTTCTCTGCACATCAGCACACCGGACAAGGGAGGAGGCCGCATGGATGCCTCTCCCCACAGGACCACTGGCCAGAGGAGGTGCTGACCACCAGAGCCTCATCCTGACATGCCAGTACTGGCAGCGAAGCTCCTCTGGCTGGTCCCACCTTGACATGTACAGGCCCCAACCCATCTGCACCAGACCACAGTGAGCGGGGTGGGGGCGCTGTGAGAGCAGAGAGCAGGCAGCCACAGCCTATCATGCCTGCCGGGGTCACCTCTGTCCTGCACTTCTGAGGCTGTGCTGCTCTGTCCTGTCTTCCTCAGTTCTAGCTCCTAATCCCTGCAGCCCGTCTCAGGGATTCAAAAGGACAGCGGTTCACTCAGGGCTCCTGGCTGTTGCCAAGTCTCCCAGGAGGACTTTTCTTCCTAGAACACTTCATGCTCTTTCCCAGCCAGGAGTGGAGCTGGGACCTGATTTCCAGTCAGCCTTCCGTCCTGCTGAATACACTGATGATCAGGCAGGAATAGAGAGGCCAGATCATTTCTGAACTCCTTTTTGTTTGTTTTGTTTTGTTTTGAGACAGGGTCCCACTCTGTCACCCAGGCTGGAGTGGAGTGGCAGTCTGGGCTCACTGCAGCCTTGACCTCCAGAGGTCAAGAGATCCTCCCACCTCCATCTTCAGAGTTCAAGTGATCCTCCTGCCTCAACCTCTCAAAGTGCTGGGATTACAAGTGTAAGCTACCGTGCCTGGTTCGTTCCTTAACTCCTAAGTGGTCCCTGCTGTGCGTTTGTGTTATAAGTGAAATCATTTTTGATGCAGTCCTTCTGAGTAATTCAGAAATCACCTCCCAGAAGAGGTTGAGATCGCTCTGACACAAAATTCCCTGTGGCATAAAGCCTGGCAGCCAGAGTTCAGCTCAGTTTCACTGCATTGATTTTAATCAGGGAAAAATAGTTTCTACTCTGGGAAAGGAATCGTGTGTTTTTCAGGCTCATGGCTCAACTGCAAGCATTTCAGCGCTCCCACGTCCCAGCCTGCTTCATCCTCCAGCAAGTGTCCAGTTTCCATGTCTCTTGGGGCCTTGAACGGGCATTCTATTCTTCTATTTCTAACCGTTTCAGGCCTACTGTATCTCTCTCTCTTCACTGGCATTTGCAAGTCTTCCCCAATAGCATCACCCTTCCCTGTAAGTGATAAAGATAGTATGTAGATGAATCTCAACACTCATCAGAAAGAACCTGGGCTTTGTAAACTCCTATCTTGTAGTTGTCTTTCTATAGTACTTGTTAATCTTCTGAACACTCAGGGAATACCGAAATCATGTCCTGATTTTCACACATTTGAAAATATCAGTGTTTTTAACACTGGTAACCCTACAGCCCGGGCACAGGGAGAGTCCTGCCAGACGCAAAGGGCGGAAGGCTCAGTGGCTGTTCCCAAAAGCTACTAGCATGGGCCGCAGGGCCCCTGAGAGGGTATCTGGGGCCAGCTTCTAAAATCCCAGGGGAAGGGGCAGGAGACAACAGAAGGAAGACTGAATGGAACTGGGTGGGCCGTGGGGTTGAGCACACTGCCCCCACCCCGCCCCCGACTTCTGTACAAAAGCTTGTGCAGTATCTTCCATAACAAGAAGTTTTTATAAAAGAAAAAAAGATCAGAGCCAGGCCCTATGGGACAACTACCCCTGACCTACTCCCTATCATTGATAAGGGGAAGAATGGGAAGAAGACATCCCCAGCCCACAGCATCTTCCACTGTGAACAGAGGACGGAGAGAGGACAGCAGCCCACCGCTGACAGCCCATCCAGTGCTGCTGCTCATCCACCCAGGGCCGGATGCCACGAGAGGAAGCCTGCTCAGTTACCCTGGTCAAAGCCACTGCGTCTGTAATGAGCCAGTGCCAGCTCCTCCACGGAGCACAGGACCGTGGTGGGGTCAGTGGCCTCCCCGGCCTCCATCACAAACACAGACTTGCCCATTCCACGCTGCGGGCACAGCCTGCCCGTGATGGTCACCTGAAACGGCAGCAGAAGAACATCTGTCAGCCTCAGGTCAGCAAAAGTCCCTGAAAACCTGCCTCTAGCATCCCAAGGACTGACCTCCCTAACCACAAAACCAGTCACTAGCAGAGCACACAGCGTGGGGCTCACACACGCACACCTGCGGGGATGCGAGAGCTCGCTGGCCGGCCCTGGGAGAGCCTCAACCACCAGAGCTGCTCTACAGGCCCCCAATGAGTAAATGAAACTGGCAGATGCTGAGAGGCCCCGTTCAGGAGATCTGTCACTCAACCCAGGGTGTGACACCAAGCAGCCAAGTCTCCTCAGGGAGGAGGGCGACGGGGAGACTGGGAGCAGTGGCCACGCAGCCGTCCAGAACGAGTTTTAGATGATTCCGAGTCTAACAGAAAACACACACTCAAAACAGCTCTTAGGTTGCTTGTGCCCCAGAAAAACCAGGCACACACGCCCAAGTCCAAAGCACCCAAAGGCTCTTTCCTCACGTGTTTCACATCTTGCACAGCCATTTCTGGGAGCTGCTGGAAGAGGCGCCTGAACTTTTTACAGCTCGGAGACTCCCGCAGGCGCACGGCTCGCTGATAGAGTGAAAGGCGGTGTCCCGTTCTGACTTCCGGATCCGCCAGCCCCTCTGTGATGCACTTGATAGTCTGGCAGAGAACATGGTCACACATCAGGCTCCTAGAAAACCCCACGGCAGCTTCCACCCGTTTAGTTTGACAGAAAAGCCCACTGTTTATTATTGAATTTTGCTGATTAGCAAATAAGCAAACAGCACCTCTAGAGATTTAGGCTGTTTCCTTAGATCTTATTTTGACGCTTTCAATGCATCCGGCAACCAGAGCCTTCACAGTCAATGTGCTGGAGCGTGACTGGGCTGTAATCCAGGTGGACTGCGGATCCCAGCAGCCGCCCCTCACAAAGGGTGCGAACTTCAGGGATGCCTGACTTTACAGGAAAACTTGGCTCAGTGGTTCTCAGGACATCACCTAGGCAGCTTTGCAGGAAAACATGTGTCCCACCCCGGATCCACACAATGAGAACCTCCAGAGCAGGAGCCCAGCCGTGGGGGGCGGCACATCAAAGCTCCAGGTGAATCTCATATGCAGTCAGGCACCATGGAGCTGCTTCGGATTCCTTATTTACAGGGACAGGAGCCAAAGGTTTGGAGGAGTTACAAGTATTTCCCAAGGCGATTCAGAGTTGGACAAATCAACAAACAAATACAGAAAGCCACAAGGAGATACCACTTCACACTTACTAGGATGGCTATAATCAGAAACATGGAAAGTAAGTGCTGGCAAAGAGGTAGAGAAACCAGAACCCTCACACATTGCTGGTGGGAATGTGAAACCGGTGTAAACACTGTGAAAAACAGTTCCGCCACTCCTCAAAAAGCTCAACACAGAATCGCCACAGGACCCAGCAATTCCACGCTCAGGTATTCCCAAAGGAACTGAAAGCAGGGTCTGAAAGAGGCTCCTGCAGCACGCTTAAAAATGGCTGAAAAGGTGGAAGGAACCCAGCGTCCATCGACCGATGAGTGGCTCGGAAAATGTGGTATCAGATGCTACAGTGGAAGTGTGTTCGGCCTGGAAAAGGAACGGAGGCCTGACACGTGCCACGATGCGGGTGAAGCTCAGAAACATGATGCTGAGCAAAATACGCCAGACGCAAAACCACAAATATCGTAGGATTCCACTTCAATGAAATGAATGAAATGAACGGCACAGTCACAGACACAAAAAGTAGATGAGAGGTCACCAGGGCTGGGGGAAGGGAAAGCGGGGCGTAGTTGCCTAATGGCTGCAGTGTATCTGTTTGGAGTGATCAGTGGAGAGGCAGTGGTCACACGTTTTGAGTACCATGAATGCCACTGAACTGTACACCTAAAAATGGCTAAAATGCCAAATTTTAGGGATGTTAAATTTATTTTACCACGATAGAAACATAAAAAGTGAAAGAAAAAATAAAAACCAAGAAATTGAAAATCAGTGAAGGCTCAAGCCATTCGGAGTTGGGTGGCTGAAAGGAATGAAGATGGGAGAATGAGACTCTGAAGGGCACCCTGTTCGCTGGCAGAAGACGGTGCCGGGCAGCGGCAGCCTGGCCTCGGAGAAGGAGGGCCCAGCTGGCTCCACCTCTGCCCTGGCCAGGCCTGGGCTGGCTGCAGGGCACTTTGCAGGAACAAGCACTCAGCGAGGAGATCCCTTCCTTGGAGACTGAGGTAAAGATGAAAGAACACTAATGAAATAACAAGAGCTGTGAGTGTGACCAGTAAGACCTCTGGGAACAGGTTAGGAGGAACCAGGCTTAGCTCAAATCTCAAAAATAAGCTCAGTGGCTTGTCTACCCCCTAGCAGAACTGTGAACGGAGGGGAAATCTGCACTCTCTTGAACTTTTATTTCATTGAAAGAAAGGTGACAAACACAAGCTTTCTCCTTCTGTATTTGGTTCTGGGCTCCCAGATGCTTTCTCTTGCTATTTCAGCCTCAGTAAACACCGAGTGGTAAGGAAGCCCCACGCCCTCCTCCATGAGAGGAAATAGCTTTACTGGCTCTTCCCCTGATACTTTAGGTAACAAGGCACTTTTTCAGTTTACGGCAATAAAAACAAGATGTCATATTTCCTATCCCGTGGTCATTTTTTTCCACCTCTACATCACCCCGATTCACTTAATGGGCCACTGAAAAAATCAAAAGCTCCCAGAGGCACAGTCCCCTCCATTCAACTCAAATGCAAGGCTGGAAGAGAGACAGGGTGGGGCCTGCTGGCGGCCACATAAAGAACCACTGTTGCTGCCTAGCCCAGAGGCACAGGCTCTGCGGCCTCACCCTGCCTGCCTGCAGTGGCCACAGAATCCCTGCGCTTCCAAGTGCCCCCAAGGTCGCCACCACAGGGAGCACTGGTACCTGCTCAAGGTCAAACAGCGCTTCCCAATGGCAGAGCCAAACACCTCACAGAAGCACAGAGTCACACATAAAGGACCTGCAGTAAGACAAGGAAAGGAACGATTTCTCGCCAATCTTTCTACCTGGAGACCTGGAGACCCTGTGCCACAAATGAACAAAGTCACCATTTCCAAAACAAACGCCTTCCTTGAAGGCACTTGCTGACGGCTGAGTCGTCTGACTCTCCGTCTCCCTTAATTCCTACATCCTGATTCCTAAATCCCAGCACAGAGTCCACAGCCGGCCCATCTCGCCAGTCAGCGGAGAGAAGACAAAAGCTTCCGTCGCCCAGGCTGAAGGCTCCGTGCCCAGGCTGCGCTGGCATCCCTGGCGTTTTGGGGTTGGGAGAACACAGACAAAAGAAGAATGTTAACGAAAGAAATACATGTTGTAAGATTTTAAGGCATTTAAGTTTGCCATATTTTAAAAGCTGATTCCAAAATGAAAAGGCGTTTCAGGTGTGTTTCATTACTGAGTACCGGTTCCAGGCGCTTCAAGTGCTGGTGTAAGTTCAGGGCCAATCGATCCCACCATCGGCCTCTGCTGTCAGGACAGTAAATTCTCTGAGACAAAAGGCTTTCAAGTTCTCTGACGGCTTCCTATTGTAACAATAACAAAGAAAGCTCGTTAGATTCACAAAAAATCCAGCTGTAATGACATTTACAAGCCCATAGGATTGGTAAAGCCTATTTATAATGCGCATCTTTCCGTTCTACAATGAGGCCAAGGACCCGGAACTGACAGGACAGGGACTTTGAGGTGCCTTCTGGAGTGGGTGGAGTTCCCTGAGGCATCCTTACTTTTCACCGGGTCCCTGCCGGCTGGTACTGGGGTACAGACATCTGTGAGTGCTGCAGAATGTTCTCTGCAAACCAGTCAACCAGTGCAGAGTCACACGGAGTCAAGCTCCAGGCAGCTGAGCACTGGTCACAGCTGGCAAACCCACATACTTCTGGGAACACAGCAGGTCACAGGACCAACTGCAAGAGGGATTTGGGGTGGGCAGGAAAGGAATTAGGGGTGTCCTCATACAAACACTTCAACTCAACAGGGAGACTCTCTGGTCTTAGATTATGTACAGACTGTTCGGTCATTCTGTTTGTTCATCTTCTGTGGCTCATGGACGTCTTCGCAATATGGAATGACTTACCACAAAAAAATGCGTAAACCCCCATACACATGCAAGTTTGAGATTCACAGATTTCCCCAAAGCCCACCCATCGATCCCCCGGATGCACAGACCACACGCCAAGAACCCAGCTTCGCACATCCTCTTTGTAAGATCCCATTTTCTTTTCTTCTTGTTTTTCATACATATGTTTTTGACTATGCCTGGTCTGGAGATAACATTTTCAATATAGAAATATCAAATACAACATAAGTGAAATCTAGCAATTTCACAAAGTTTAGTATAAGGATATGACAGATTTCTGATTTGTGATTATAAATTATCTCCAGACAATCCATGAGAGCTGACAGGGAAGAGTCAGGAAACGGGAGATTTCTCCCTCAGAGATTTCTGGGGACCTCCCAAGTCTCACACGGAGTTCTGAAAGAGACTCAGGCTCAGGCTGCAGACCTGTGGGGCACCCCCCAGGATGCTGGCCGCCACCCCCAGGCCGTCCTGGGACACAGATTCATCAACACACAGGCAAACAGAACAGCTGTCCGTCTTCACCTTCTTCTCTATACTAATCCAAGAGACAGCGGGCTGCCTACATTAAATATGCCCTCGTTGGCCAGGCACAGTGGCTCACCCCTGTAATCCCAACACTTCAGGCCCCCCACTTCAAAGCATCAGAGGTCAAGGTGGGCAAATCACTTGAGCCCAGGAGTTGGAGATCAGCCTGAGCAACATGGTGAAACCTCACCTCTACTAAAAATACAAAAATAAGGTAGGCATGGTGGTGCACGCCTGTAGTCCCAGCTGCTCAGGAGGCTGAGGCAGGAGGATGACTTGAGCCGGGGAGGTAGAGGCTGCGGTAAGCTGAACCGTGCCACTGCACCCCAGCCTAGGTGAAGAGTGAGACCCTGTCTCAAAAAGACAAAACAAAACAAATATGCCTCCCTTATATTACTGTGTGCTAACCAAATAAGTAGAAAATGCTGATCCCGACAGCTGTCCCTTATTGTGCTTAACGCCGTCAAATCAGTAATGGGGCACGGGGGAGGGGAGGGGGACAGGGACCTGTGCTCTAACCTCATACATGTGAAGTCTCTGCAGTATTTCCACAAACAGAGACAAAATCCTTGTATAAATCCACCCAACAGTAAAACACCGCAGAAAGAGTGGCAAATCTTCGTGGCATCTAAAATGAAGACATATACCAGGAGTTTAATAATTTGGTTAATTTGTTATAAGACAATAATAAGAAGTGACAAAGACTGAATTCCTATCTTTTAAAAAGATACATTCTAAATAACTTTCAGTTGTGTACAATTTTCTATACCACAAACCTACATTCTCACAGCCAGCTGCCACGTCCTACGTCACTCAGACAGTGGAGGAAGATGAGAACTAGTCATTCTAAACCAGGGTCAGCGAACTCCGGCCCACAGCCAAACCCAGGGCCTGCCACCTGATTTTCTACGTCCTGCAAACTAAGAATGATTTTTACGTTTTTAAATTGTCAAAATAAATCCAAGAGAATAATACACTTTGGTAGACGAAAATTATATGGAAACCCAAATCCGATGTCCACAAATGAAGTTAACTGGAACACAGCCAGGCTCATTCATTTGCATACATACTTCTTGTGGCTGCTTTTGCGCTACAACAGCAGAGTAAATTTGGTGCCACAGAGACCATATGGCCTGCAAAGCCTAAAGTATTCACTATGTGACCTTTTACAGAAGTTTATCAACCTCTGTTTATAGTAATCTAACTTCCTGTGATTTTTAAGTCAATATTATTTCTTTATAAATATACAGTTGACCCCTGGACAACATGGGTTTAAACTGCATGGCTCCACTTACATGCAGATTTTCTTCTGCCTCTGCCACCCCTGAGGCAGCAAGACCAACCCCTCCTCTTCCTCCTCCTCTGCAGCCTACTCAATGTGAAGACAACAAGGATAAAGGCCTTCATGATGATCCACTTCCACTTAATGAACAGTGAATATGTTTTCTCTTATGATTTTTTTTTTTTTTTTGAGATGGAGTCTCACTCTGTCACCCACGCTGAAGTGCGGTGGCGCGATCTCGGCTCACTGCAACCTGTCTCCCAAGTTCATGTGATTCTCCTGCCTGAGCCTTCTGAGTAGCTGGGATTACAGGCACCTGCCACAACACCCAGCTAATTTTTGTATTTTTAGTAGAGACGAGGTTTCACCATGTTGGCCAGGCTAGTCTCGAACTCCTGACCCACCTCGGCCTCCCAAAGTGCTGGGATTACAGGCATGAGCCACCACGCCCAGCCCCTTATTTTTTATTTATTTTATTTATTTATTTATTTTTTTGAGACAGAGTTTTGCTCGTTGCCCAGACTGGAGTGCAAAGGCGTGATCTCACCACAACCTCTACCTCCTGGGTTCAAGCGATTCTCCAGCCTCAGCCTCCTGAGTAGCTGGGATTACAGGCAGGTGCCACCGGGCCCGGCTAATTTTGTATTTTTAGTAGAGACGAGGTTTCTCTATGTTGGTCAGGCTGGTCTCGAACTCCTGACCTCAGGTGATCCACCCGCCTCAGTCTCCCAGAGTGCTGGGATTATAGGTGTGAGCCACCGTGCTGGCCCCCTTATGATTTTTTTAATAACACATTCTTTTCCCTAGCTTACTTCATTATAAGAATACAGCATATAATACGTGTAACATATCCAATGTGTGTTAACTGACTATGTAATCGGTAGGGCTTCCAGTCAACAGTAAGCTATTAATTAAGTAGTGCGGAAGTCAAATGTTACATACAGATTCTTGACTGTCTGAGGGGTCGGTACCCCAACCCCTGCGTTATTCAAGGGTCAACTATATATCCTAAATGATTTTTTGAAAGTGGCATCTGAAAATACTAATTTTTCTCATCACTATGTAACAACAAAGGAAAAAATGTCTTAAATATTGAAGATGTTTACCATTTTCAAACAAGATAAAAGATCATCTGCTGTGTGCCTGGAACTCTGAAGTTCGCTTGAGCTGTCTTGTGCAGAGTTTGTAACACCTACTTGAATGTCCTTCAGAAGAACACGCCTACCATGCTTCCCACATTCGTCCTGCTGCTGGCTTCCCTCACGTTTCAGTTCAGCTCACCAGTACTCAGGGAGGCCAACACCCCTACAGATGGCATGCGACAAGCCAAGTATGGGGTTGGCATGTGTGTTGCCCAGGGATCTGAGTTATATCAAATTCACTTTAAACCTTCAGACATTTCCTTCTATGGCACACAGCACTTTCACTCTAGGCAAAGCGGGTACAAAATTCAATTCCACAGCTGGTTTAACCACAGAGCAAAAGGAGTATATTCTTCATGAAGAAAGCTACTGTAAGTGTTTGGAACAACCTGGTCAATGTATAAATTTTGGCAGGCACCTAGAAAAACTCTCACCTCAGAGAAGGGTGGTTTTTCAGTCTGTTCCAATCCCTTTTTGCACACTGAGCGAGCTCCTTAGCTTCTTCCCAGTTCCCGTTGGCCATTGCGGAAGAAATGTCACTCAGCATGTGCGTGGCTGCTGCATATCTGGAGGAAAATGCCATCCAACTTCCAAATAAGAATAAGCATTCCCATAGAATGACCACATCCTAGCCACTAGATCTCACTCTGAAAGGCAGAAGTGTGCTTTTTAAAATATGAGGGCCACTTAAATTTTATTCTAGTAATAATTTCTCTTAACTACATCACTGGAGTGGCCCAGAACGGATACAGAAAGCCCAAGTGGAAAGATAAAAACATTTGTGCTGTATCATTACATAACATGTTCCATTCTATCAATGTGATATGGATCAGCTCATCCTTCCTGATTCTGGCACTCATCCATTCACTCATTCAACAATGTGACAGCAAACATGTAAGCGACGTCAGAATTACAGTCAGACGTAGATCTGATGATTTAATCATTTACAATCAGAGCCAGCCAGAGGGGCGCTGCCCAAGCTAAAAGGATTACCTGGAATATTTCAAAATAACTAAGGGATGCTCCTTGGGAGATGGCAATGCTGAAATGTTACAACTTAGCTTAAGAAAGACAATTTTTCATCGCTCCTTTAGCTACCAAAACACAAAGACATTTGACCAGCAAATTCTGTTAACAGTTTGAGTACATGTTCATTGTATTTTGGTCTTATATCTAAAAGAAAAGCCTAAAGCACATAATACCAGTATGTACAAACACTGTAAAGTAAGAGTAAAGAAACTGCCTCCAAATGTCAAATTTTGCTCACAAATTCTTAGATCTAATTCTTTTATAATATGCTGCTCATTCAGTTCCATGGCTTCAAACACTGTCCATATCCCAGTGACTCTCAAAATGTTGACTTTTTCCAGGCCGGACCCATTCCCTGAGCTCCTGACGGCAAGTCCAATGCCACACACGACAGCTTCAACCAAACAGCTGAAGAGCACCCCACACACTGACGTCTCCAGCACCAATCCCCCTCAGTGGATGGCGCTCCACCCAAGGCAAAATACCAGAGCCATCCTTGATCCACTCCTCTCCTTCTCGCCCACATCAGAATCAAGTCTTGTCTTTTCTGCTTCCAAACTGCCTCACACATATTCACTTCTCTCCACTGCCGCTGCCACCAACCCAGTCCTGGCCACCCCCCCAATCTTAGCCAGGGGTCTCCTGAGTTCCTCCAACTCAGCAAGCTCTCTCCTGCCTCAGGGCCTGTGCACATGCTATCTCGTGGCCGGGACACAGGCACCCAGACCCTGACACGGCTACCTCATTCTCATCCTCAAGTCCCACTTCAAATGTCACCTCTCCAGGCCACTCTGTCGATAAAGAACTTCTCCAGCCTGCCTCTCAATTATCACAGCACTTCTCACACACTTGAAATATTGTTTATTTTCTATCTCCCCAGGGAAACATAGCCCCATGACGGCTGAGGCCCTCTCTTGTGCACTGCTACAACCCCTAACCAAGTCACATAATAGGTACTCAACACTCATTTGTACTGAATGAATGAGAAAAATTTTAAAAGGATAAATTATCTCAAGTACAGAGGTAGACAACAAGGGTTTCCTGGCCAGGTATCACATTACCAGATATTGTATACTATTACCTTTCCAGAAGTCAATTAAATCTAGTTTCATTTACATGTTAAGGCCCTCTGCTTAACCAAGGGAGTTTTCATTATTTTTACTATTTACAGCACACTTGCTTTCTAGAAAGAATATGAGATGCCTTTTAAACTTGTCAACCGTGGTTTTGTCATAGAACTTGGGTATAACATTAATAATGACAATTAAAATAGTAATGGACATGTAGTAGGCATTCCTCATAGGCCAGGCTCTAAGCACTTCCCATTCACCCCACCCATGTCTATAAAAATATACTATTATTCTCCCCATTTGACAGATGAGGAAACTGAGGCACGGGGTGGGTTCACAGTTCATTGGTATAGAAACTGGAACTTGGCTTCAGGGTATACATTCTCACAAGCCAGAAAAACATAAAGCCAATAAAAACAAAAAAGGTAAAGAAGATATGAGACAACTGAAAACAGGGTAAGAAGAAATAGTCTTATTAGAGATTTTAACTAAAAAAGTTATTCCAACTGAACACAAATAAGATACTGAGCTTCCTGACAGCTAAGATAAAATGGGCAAAATCAGATTATACTGACGCTGCCGTGATTCAAAAATTTCAGTAACTTACTTCTTAAAGCACATGGCTTTCCTAGAAACACTTCAAGGACTTTCCTAAAAGCAAACATCAGAATCAATTTTGGTTAAATTTGAGTCAGAAATCCAAATCAAGAATCAAAAGTGACATTTTGGGAAATCCAAATTAATTGTTTTTATCAAAGGTGTTTTCTTTAAGGAAATCCACATTTTTTTTCTGTAAGACCTACACTATTCTTTCTTTTCAAAACTTGCTTTTTAATACTGTAATCCCATTATTTGTCTGGCATCTATTATTATTCTTAATTAACATAAAATTGCACATATTTATGAGGCACAGTATGATACTTCAATGCATATATGCAATGTATAATGATCAAATTAGGGTAATTAGCATATCCAGCACCTCAAACTTTTCTAAAAATGTTTTAGAGATGGGGTCTCATTATATTGCCTGGGCTAGTCCTGAATTTCTGGACTCAAGTGACCCTCCTGCCCCAGCCTCCCGAGTGGCTAGAAATACAGGCATGTGTTGCCATACCAGGCATTGCCTCAAACATTTATCATTTCTTTGTGTTGGGAATATTCTAAATCCATTCTTCTATTTAAAAATATATAATAAACTGTTGTTATAGTCATCCTACCTTCTACAGAACAAAAGAACTTATTCCTTCTATCTAGCTGCACTTTTGTGTCTGTTAAGCAACCTTTCCCTGTCCCCCTCCCCTCTATCCTTCCCAGCCTCTGGGAACCACTATTCTACTCTCTACTTCTGTGAGATCCACTTTTTTACCTCCCACATATGAGTGAGAACATGCAGTATTTGTCTTTCTGTGCCTGGCTTATTTCACATAACATACTGTCCTCTGAGCTCATCCATGTTGCCACCATGAGAGAATTTCATTCTTTTTTATGGCTCAATAGTACTCCATTGTGTATATGTACCACATTGTTTTAATCCATTCATCCACTGATGGACACTTAGGTTGATTCCACATCTTGGCTATTGTGAATAGACTGCAATAAACATAGGAGTACAGATATTTCTTCAATATACCAATTTCTTTTCCTTTGGGTATATACCCAGTAGTGGGATTAGTGGATCACATGGTAGTTCTTTTAGTTCAGAAACTACTTTTATTGGACAAACCAAATTTTCACTAAATCCATGTGCCAATATAAATTAGTGAAAATTTCTAATATCATCTGTATATCTAATTATCATATGTATGATATACAAGTCATTAATAGCTTTACCTAAAGTGTTATTAATAAGAAAACATTCATCTTCAGTCTTGTTCATACCAACAACATATTCATAAGCCAAGTCTGTTAAAATGTCTGTGTCAAAAAATACAGGCCGAGGGCGGTGGCTCATGTCTATAATCCCAGCACTTTGGGAGGCCAAGGTGGGCTGACTGCTTGAGTCCAGGAATTTGAGACCAGCCTGGGCAACATGGTGAAACCCCATCTCTACCAAAAAAATACAAAAACTAGCTGAGTGTGCTGGCATGTGCCTGTGGTCCCAGCTACTTGGGAGGCTGAGGTAGGAGGATCACTTGGGCCCAGGAGGTCGAGGCTACAGTGAGCCATGATCATGCCACCGCACTCCAGCCTGGGCGAAATCCTGTCTTAAATCAAAACAAACAAACAAAAAATACTCCCTTCCAAAGGTACTTGGAAACATAAACCAGAGAAAGTTTTTGTAGTTCTAATTCAAAATTCCTTGGGTTGTGGCAACCATAATCTCAGCACACTTCTACATTTTCCCTATAGTCATAGAAATGTATATAAGTGGGGCAAAAAGTGATTAAAAACTGTTTTGGCTGTGGACTTATGTCCAAATGTTTCTATTTTGGCTGAAAAAAATAATAAAACCTTTTACTATATTGTGAAATACACATATAGATATTATAGTGAGCTAACATCATCTTACCTGATAAGATCATCTCTGTCTTGGAAGATTTGGGTTTTCCGATTGATGGTGTAAGTAGGAAACTCCATTCGGCCAAGGTTGACCAACAGGACCGTTGAAAGCTGTCCCTGACCTCCACAAGCAGCGTCTTCATCCTCCATGGAGTCGGTCAACGAAAACAACAGCAAGATCCGGGAAAACACAGCCCTGGGGCCTTTACAGATTCGTATTGACTGTCCAGCCAAGGCTTTGGCTCTGAAAAATGTACAATGCAGAAACAACTTTTAGCTTTTTAAGCATTTGGATGTCAGATTTTACAAATTATTTTCATCTAAAATAAAGAGAAATGACATTCACTATTTTAAACACTGGAGCATTACTTAACTGCTCTGGGACTGAGAGCTCACCCAGGGATACACAGGAGTAAATGAATGTACATCTCCAAATGGTTCCACACATGGTTTGGCTCCATACAAGTGCTTCCTTCCTCGACCACACAGTAGGATGGGGTTTACCCTGGTCATGAGTGCTTCACATACCAGGAAATCTTTCAGAAAAGTATCACCTAGTCAACATGAAGCAATTCTCAATTTTTTACTCAAGTGATGATTTAGATTAAATAATGGTATTTCTTTAAAATGTCATTATCAAAGGCTCTGGGTAAAACATCGGATTTTGTGTACCAAGATGTGGTGCAAATGTATACACCACAGTTTGGTGCTATTCTCTAATGCAGCAGTCAGCAACGCTTTTGGCACCAAGGAGTGGTTTCATGGAAGAGAATTTTTCCATGGACTGGGGTTGGGGGAGGTATTTCGGGATGAAACTGTTCCACTTCAGATCATCAGGCAATAGATTCTCATAAGGAATGCGCAGCCTAGATCCCTCACATGCACAGTTCACAATCAGGTTCGCATTCCTGACAGGAGGTAAAGCTCAGGAGGTCATGCTGTCTGGCACACTGCTCACCTTCTGCTGTGTGGCCCAGTTCCTAACAGGCAATGGATAATTATCTGTCCCTGGCCTGGGGCTGCAGACCCCTGCTCTAGTGTACAGAATGGTCCAGCAGCATCTCTATTCTAGGATAACACTGGAGTGAATTCAGTTCCATTCTGGATGTCTGCAAGGTGGGCTTGGAGGTCTAAATTAAACCCAGGACCATGTGGGCCCTCTGACTCTAGCAGCTTAGACACCATCAATAGCAGGGTTTTTCAGCGTCAGCACTATTGACATTTAGGCTAGATAATTCTTTGTTGTCAGGGGCTGTCCTGTAAATTATAGGATGCTCTGCAGTGTCCTGTCCCTGGCCTCTATTCACTAGATGCCATTAGCTTCATCACCTCCAGTACTGCCAACCAAAAATGTCTCCAGATGATGCCAGATGCCCCCAGTTGAGAACCACTGGCCTAATGAAAGATGTCACACCCTCCTGGTGCAGAAGCTACTAAATCAAAAGCAGCACTGCATCCCTGAGGATGTGGGAGAGATGAGTGCCACCATCACGGAGTTGAAGGGGAAGAGGTGGGATTCCTATTACACCACCACTGAACTGAGAGCCACTCATCTACAGACTGCCCCAAAGTACCCATTTCATCCACCTCCATGCAGAGTCCCAGGGACGCCCCCAGTGGACACAGCCTCCAGCCTGGAAAAGGAAGCATTAAACGCAGAAAACTAAGCAATGACTCCTGCAAGGATTAAAAAAGCATAAATAATGTGCCTTTTTCTGTAATAATGTGCCTTTTCCTGTCTTCATTATAATAGCAGAGTAAGAGCACCAGGCAACTGCCCTGAAATTCCACTGCTGGGCTTTACATCAGAATGAAAAAATAAAGGACAACCTTAAAGGACAGTGGTTTTTACTAGAACTAAAACAGCCTTGAGGATTCTATTTTCCTACAAGTCCAAAGTCAGTGATAAAATGCGTTCATCTCATTTATTTTAGCTGTTCTATGCTAAGTATATATACCAAGAAACGGTTGCTAATTTTTTTTTTTTTTTTTTAAGATGGAGTCTCGCTCTGTCACCCAGGCTGGAGTGCAGTGGCACGATCTCAGCTCACTGCAACCTCTACCTCCCAGGTCAGGCAAGTCTCCTGCCTCAGCCCCATAGGTAGCTGGGATTACAGCCACGTGCCACTATGCCAGGCTAATTTTTGTATTTTTAATAGAGACAGGGTTTCACCATATTGGCCAGGCTGGTCTTGAACTCCTGATCTTGTGATTCACCTGCCTCGGCCTCCCAAAGTGCTGGGATTACAGGTGTGAGCCACTGTGCCCAGCCAGAGAGCTGCTAATTTTAATGTTTACTTGCCTATAAAATGTTACATATAAGGTTAACATCAAATACTTAAGAAATACAATTAGATAAAGGAAGGACTTAGAAGACATTTAACATACCACACAGATGAGGATTCTATACTTCTCAAGTCAATTAATTACAAATATGTGATTTATTAAAGTACTTTTTAAAAATCTGTAATACAAGCTTTTTTGAAGTGTTGTATTGACGTTTTTCTTAATAATGTCTGCCTTATTATACCTATGTTTCATTAAAGATTAGTATTTATAGCACCTCCCCAACAAGGATGGGCTCATAACAACTGAAATATACAAAATAAACATAGAAAATAAATAACAACATCATTTTAAAGTGTTTTTCAAAAGCATCCTCTCATTTCATCCTCAGTGACTCCAGAGTAGTGAACTCCCAGACTAAAGTTGATATAGTTTGATTATATAAATAACATGGGCAAAAGAAATCAATTCTAAAAGTTTTTGTAATTTTCAAATGAAACAGGTCAAGGGCTTCTCAAGAACAAAAGAAGCCACTCACAGTGTTTGGTAAACTGTTATGTTTACACTCATGAAAACTTGCACATTAAGACTCCCTGATTATACTTTGTTTAGTAAACAAAAACTTTACTAAAATAAAAATTTGACTTAATAGTTTAGCCTAAAATCCTGTAAGAATCACTTAACACTGTATTTTTCTCAGAAAATAAAATAATAGAATTTACCAAAGGCCCCACTGCCTTCCGATTTTTCTTGGTCATGGAAATTAACACAGTGTTATGACAAAAATTTTGAATAATAACCCAAGAAAGAATCCAGGCTATTGCAATTAAGACTTTTCCGGCCTTCTCAATCTAATTGCAACTGAAATATACAATTACAGTTAAACCAAGTGTACAATCTACTGTAAGTTAATATGTGCTATCAACATTTTAAATGTTTTTACTGTAACGATAGCCAACAAAACCTTTTTAAAATCACTGCACCAATTCCAGGCTTATTCTTGCCCCAAGTGCAGACTGAACGCTGTTTGGCCAATTTGAGAAAGGCGTCCACCAGCTGCTGTTTCTGTCCATTGGGATTCACCAAATGGAAGGTCTTGGCCAGGGATTTTAGTTCAGGAGCAGAAAGGAGTTCAAGCCCTTCAGAGAGTTCTTGCAACTCAGATTCTGAAATGGTTAAAAAAAAAAAAAAACTTTTTTAATTTTACTATTTTCTAGCTTAATTTCCCTTAGTTAGATGAAAATAAAATGAAATTCTACTAAGAAAATTTTAATTAGTTGCCCAAACCAATCATTAAATGTGGAATTATTAACATATTAATAATGCTATCATATCTCTTTAAAAGGGTTATCGAATAATAGAATTTCTCACTAAAATCTAAAGGAAAATGTGACTAAAATAAAGGCACACATGGATAGCCATTATGGTTTGGGCATCTCAACACTTGCTTGGAATATATACTCCCTGCCTTTCTCTTTACAAAACCCCTACAAAACGGGACCTCTCAAACCAGGTCAGAGAAACTGAGCATCAGCCCTTTTATTCCCACAAGAGCCTCTCTTGCCCACTCGGCATTCGTGAGCCTGTTTGGCTATTGTGGGCCCTGACACCAACCTTGGCCTAGGAATTTGGCTCAATCAGACTTCACTGGTCTTTGCCTTCAAGGCTTCACAGTTTAGGGCAGTGCCTTCTTCCCCCATTCAGTAAATATTTATTGGGTGTACACTGTCTGCCTGGTAATGTTCTAAGGTCCCGGGCATGCTACAGTGAAAGAAATCCCATCCACAGGAGCTAGCTTCCCAGCATAATAATTAAATGAATAGGCATATTTATCAGGTAGTAATAACCGCTCTAAAGAAAAACACAACTTGGGGAGGCAAACCGAAGCTGGCAGGAGGCTGGCTCTATTTCACACCGTACAGTCAGGCAAACCTCTGACGAGGCGACACCACGCAGAGGTGAAGGAAAGGAGGACTCTGCCACGTGGCCACGTGGTAGAAACTGACCTGGGTGGAGGGGAAAGTGCAAGGCTCTGACACAAGAATGAGCTCATGCTGGTGAAGAACACTGACGGCTGGGTGGCCGTGGCAGAGAGCGAGAGTGACAGCCAGAGCCAGGCCCCACAGGGCTGGAGCATGGGTGGGACTTGCACTTGACTGAGTGCCACAGTGAGCCACCAGAATCCTGGTTTTGTTGCTCATTTGAAGGTAAGTCAAGGCTCACCCACAGCAGTCACTTGGCATGCCTGTCAGACATATGAATTTATGGAATCTGCACATTTTCCAAGTTGGGTGGGGACTGAGTATCAAGTCCCCCAGGTGACCCTGCTGGCACTGATGTGTGGGAAGCGCTGCTCTGCAGAGGGTCCTGTGTCCCACCACTAACCGTTCACATCCAAGCTCCTTCACTGAGCTTTTATGCCTCTCCCGCAACTTTCCCCATCCCACCCCATCCGGCCCCACCCTAACAATCACCCTAACACACTTCCTGCTCACTTCGCTTCATCCCACTTACTGCTCCCCACAACAAACTCTGCCCCAAAGAAACCATCTGGCTGATTTGCTTATTTTGGTCTAAAATGTCAGCAACTTGAACTGAAGGCTCACATTTCCCTTTCCTAATACAGTACAATTTTGTACCCAGTACATGGGTAGGTACTTAATGAATGCTACTGACAAGACAACGAAGGGTATCACTGCAGAAGACAGACTCTCCTTAGTGTTCACATAGGCTTAAAGCAATTCGACAATGCTTCAGGCAATCAGCATAATCGAAGAGCTGTATGTGTGTGAACGGGGTGGGGGGCAGATGAAGTACTCCGAGGCAATACTGGTTTCAAACAACCAGCTTTATTCTATCATAAAGATGAGGACTCTGACTAAGATGAGTCAAGTTCTTGCTGGAAGGAGAGTGCCGAGAAGGGATGTATTTTTTCTTTTTTTTTTTGAGACGGAGTTTCACTCTGGTTGCCCGGGCTGGAGTGCAATGGTGCAATCTCGGCTCACCACAACTTGAACTCGCCTCCTGGGTTCAAGTGATTCTCCTGCCACAGCCTCCCAAGCAGCTGGGATTACAGGCATGCGCCACCACACCTGGCTAATTTTGTATTTTTAGTAGAGACGGAGTTTCTCCATGTTGGTCAGACTGGTCTCGAACTCCCAACCTCACGTGATCCACCTGCCTCGGCCTCCCAAAGTGCTGGGATTACAGGCATGAGCCACTGTGCCCGGCCGGGATGTATTTCTTCTGTGGCACACACCCATGTCTATCTCTAAGTGATTTTCGTTCTAAACCTGCCACAGTCAAGAAAACAGCAGCAGACCACCTTTCATTATTCTAGTATTCTTAACTCAGGCTAAGAATGGCTTTAGCATTATATGAATAATTAGATTAAAAATTCAATTAAAAAATAGTAAGTTACCAAGCACCACCCAGGGGAGGGCACCATAATACTGCCACCATTCTGCAGAAGCTCAGTTCTTCAGATCATATTTTCATTTCACATTTCCTTCTACTAGTCATACCTGTCTGTAGAAAGCCTGCATTCTTCAATTCTTCAATCACAGGTGTTAAGTCTGAGGCAATCTCTTCATATTCTAATTTAGTCATCTTAATCCAGCTTAATTTACGTTGAAAGAGCCTTACATATAACTTCTGACCAGTAACTGCAATAAAGTTAAGAAAAACATTGAAAATCACTACATTTACCTTTTAAACCTAAGGTGAGTAAATGTACTATTTAGAAATACACATACGCTTACCACATGTATAAGGCCATCATTTTATGGTATAAACCATTTTGAAAGTACATTGAAAAATTTGGTAACAATTATTGGTCATTTTAAAACTTCTAAAATCAAGTTCCCCCTTTTCTAGCCATCAACATTTCTACTCCCTCAGAAAAGCCCTAACCAGAATTCTTATTTTGTTCTCCACTCTTAGCTTAATATGCATTACTCTGATTTAATTGAAAATAATCTGAAATAATTTTCCAAAAAAAAAATGTCTAGCTTCAGTAGGGCAGTCATCTCTAACCCAGCAATCTTGACCAAGCTTCCTAATTAACCTGTTTGGTTTCAATCTCCCTATTACCCAGATTATCTTTAAATTTCGGCCAACTCTAAAATGGTTTAATTGTATTTTGAAAATTTCCAACATTTATTTTCCTTTCTTCTTTAAAAAGGCAAAATTGACCTGTCATGATGGCTCATGCTGGTGGTTTTTTTGGTTGTTTGTTTGTTTCTTTGTTTTTGAGATGGAGTTTTGCTCTTGTTGCCCAGGCTGGAGTGCAATGGTGCAGTCTCAGCTCACTGCAACTTCTGCCTCCCAGGTTCAAGCAATTCTCCTGTATCAACTTCCCAAATAGCTGGGATTACAGGTGCCCGCCACCATGCCTGGCTAATTTTTGTATTTTTAGTAGAGACAGGGTTTCACCATGTTGGTCAGGCTAGTCTCGAACTCCTGACCTCTGGCCATCTACCCACCTCGGCCTCCCAAAGTGCTGGGATTACAGGAGTGAGCCACCACGCCCAGCCTATGGCTCATGCTTGTAATCCCAGTGCTTTGGGAGGCTGAGGCAGGAGGTTCGCTTAGGACCAAGAGTTCAAGGTCATAGTGAGCTATGATTACACCACTGCACTCCAGCCTGGGTGACAGCCAGAAACCCTGTCTCTAAAAGAACTTAAAAATAAAAAAATAAAAAGGCAAAAACAATTAGCAGTCATTATTTCTACACACCAACAGATTGTACATGATTCTCCATTGAGTGCAAGACACATGCATATGCAGGACTTGCACTAGGAAAACTGTTCCTATTTCTCAATTACATGGAAGCACAGAACCACCAATCACTGAAATACTCACAGGAATGCAATCAGCACCCAACCAAAGATCTGTGACTAGTTTGGATAGAAAAGCCGATGTGCTATTATGTCCATCTTCTGGTGAGAACAGCAGAAGTAGAGATGCAAGTGGATACTACACACAGCTGTGCCCAGAGAATTATTGTTAAAAAGTAACACAAGGAATACCATAATTCCACTGTGCGAATTTAAAACAAAAATCCTTCTCTTAAACATTAATAGTAATGTTTAGGATTCTTCTCTTTTTTTATCTACTGAGGAGTCACACATGGCTGCATTTTACTAAAGGACAGTGAGACCACCACGTAAGTTTTTTCCTGCCCTCAGGGACATGGTTCCACAGAGCCATCATGGCCCTCTGAATAACACTGTAAGGACACAAGGGTGGCTTTTACTACAAACCTGCACTACTGGCTTGGAGCCACCCCTGGCTTCCAAGGACTTGAGGCATAGACTAATATTTGTAATGTACCAATTTCAGCTTGAAAGTTTCCATTTCCTCCACATCCTGTCTTTAAAAGGCACAGTCCATGAATCTAAAATGTTGTTGGGAGAAAGAAAACATGCCTCAGATTAGTTTGTTTTTTCCTGTATTGTATTTTATTCTACTTTCATCTTTGAGGAACAACAAAACCTAATGGGAAGCCTGATTACACGCTCAAAATGCAAACTCTGCTTTTCTAAGTCACATCGTATTGTTTTTTTAAGCTGGAAAAGGTGGTTTTATAACTAACAAATGTACCTATAAACGAAAAACAGCTGCTTCCAATGTAACCAAAGCTCAGCAGGAGTAAACATCACCTGGGACAAAATCCTGTCTCTTTTCCATGTATCCCTCTCAATAAAAACTTCGAGTATGCTCTGACTGCCATCAACACTCCCACAGGGTACTCACAACACCACAGTGACTCCTTGCGGTCACTAGATTACTGCCCATCACACCATGCCCCAATCAGAGCAGCAAAAGGGGAATGAACACTTGAAAACAAACACGTGCGTAAGATACCTGATAACTGATAAAATTGAGTTATGATTCCCTTCTCCTGTTCATCAAAGAGCATCATATCATCTTCATTCTCGAGTACGGTTTTCAGCACCACAAGGAAACTCCGAAGGTAGTAAGGATGACCAGTTGTTTGACCAGGACCATTGCAGCTTGACCCCTGCTCCAAAGGAATGCTGCAAGGGATATCATTGTTTAAGCAACTGTTATCCTGCAAAGGAGGTTCTTGGATGTTACTCCATGCAGAAGCATCATCTGCAGAACTATGAGATTTTGCCTCTGAATCTGACAGCTGCATTTTAGCTTCTGAAGCAACAGTCATTTTTACTTCTTCACGACATGCCTCACGTTTTTCAACCACTCCTTTGATACACTCTTGCTTTACAAGACTGTCTTCTGAAGTAGACTTTAATGTATTCCCAAGAGTGAAATCTGGTGAAAATAACATGATTGCATTATCTGAGAAGCCAGGGCTGAGGGCTGATTTCTCACATTCCTGGGTAGCCTTTTGGTTTTCGGCTTCCATTATTTTACTTCCCCTTATCATATGTTCGGGAATACACTCTTCCTTCAGAGAATCACATACAAACACGTTTTCTTTTTGAGAACTGTTCTCCAACATTTGATCCTCGTCCTCAATTTCTGAAGAGTTATCAACCAGGCTCTTAACAACTGTGGATCTGGAACTCTGTGGACTAGAACCGGCAAATTCTTCATCCTTATCTATTGATTTTTTAGCCTTTACGTATTTTCTGGACAATTTAGATGCTAGGCTTCCCAAACAAATGACTTGCACACTACGATTTCTCAGCTTATCTTGATTTTTGCACACCACACCATCCTTACTTTTAAAGTAGGGACTGGTCTTCTGCTTTACGTCCATTTTTGCTGAATCGCTTTGGCCAGGGGTTAAATTTGTCTTTGGTGGTGGTGACTTCTTTGGTGTTACATCTTCTAAGGTAACACTGGTTAAATCTACTGTAGACACATTTGAATTTATTAAGCCCACCTGCCCTGGATCCACTTGAACGAAGTCATTGTTGGCACACATTTCATCAAGGTGCCGGTTTAAGTCATATCTAGGCACCATTTTACTGCAAACGGGGCAGGCAAGTTTAGCAGGTGGTACATTGTTAAAACACGAAATAATAGAATTAGATGCTTTTTTCTTATTCTTGCTGATTGATAAGCTTCTACGAGGCCTTTTTTTGTCAGGAGGTTTCCCTTCTGACATCACGAGTATTAGAAAAACTGGATGTTCTGCGCAATAAAACACAGGATATTTAAGGTGAAAGATAGCAATGGTTTACTTTTACTTTCTTGACTTGCAATCACCAAAAGTGGGATTCTATGTGACCTCATGTTATTCGTCTAGACAATTTCTTCTTCCTACAAGAAGAAACATATGAATTAAAACACTTCTATGAATTCAACAAGGGGAAAAATGAACTCTGAAACGTGGAAGAGCAAGGTCTCCTGGAATGAAGAGACAACCCTGAGCGTGAGACAGAAGCCCAAGCCCCTCCGACAAGCTCTGTACGCGATCTTAGGGTCCCTTACCATAAAATGACATAGCTGGGCTTGTAAGGCTAATCTCTAGGACATCTTTAAGACCTAAAACTATCCGTTTCTAAAAAGGGACAATTTGACCACTTCAGACCCTTTATAAGACCACCGTATGAGTAACTTTTTCTGAGTGTGATGGAGAATATCAGCGCGTGGCCCAGGGTGATGCCTGCCCCACAGGCCCGCGCAGATGAAACGCCCCAGCCCCGGGCAGCTGCGCCCGCGCCGCCTGCCACCACCGCGGCCTCTGCTGCGGAGCCGAGGCCCCGGCCAGCACGGTGGGCGCTGCAAGGCCAAGGCCGCGCACCTGGGACCACGCGACTGAGCCCGAGCCACCCTCCCTGCTCCCTCGGGCCCGGCTGCCCTCGCGTCCTCCTTCCCTCGGTGCCCTGTCGCCCAAGATCCCCGCGCGGTCACCGCGCACCTCCCACCTGGCTCCGCGCGCCGGCGCTTCCAGACATTCCCAGCCGATCCCCGCGTCTCGCTTCCACAGGCTTGGCAAGTGGAGGCTCGAGTGATCGATCTCCTTTCCTTTCCACGTTTAAAGGCTCCCATACCGTAGGTGGCCGAGGCGGGCTGAGCCTTGGAGCGGAAACCCAGCCACCTCCTTCCTTTCCCACCCGCAGAGGCAGGCGCCTGTGCGTCCCCGCACGACTTCTGTGCTGCTGTGCACTCTGAGACTTCTCTCCCCAGTCGGTGGGAAGGGCGAGCAGGCTAAACTTGTTTGTTGGGGGAGCAGTCAGTGTCAAAGCGAGCGAACAGCCCCCTGGGAGAAGGCGGGCGACTTCTGCAACCAACACGTGGAACTCTACTTAGGCTGACTCCTGCCAATCAGAGAGAGGGAGTTTCAGCTGGAAAACCACTGAGCTGGGTTTTCCAAAAGATAGTACTAATCACCGGTTATCTGATTCCCTTGAAATAATCAAGAACCAAGAAATAAAAGGTAGCGATTAGGAAGTGATGCGTCTTGAGTATTTATAACTTCTCTTTTTAATGTAATTTATTTGTAAGGTTATATAATTTATTTAACTTTTAATAATGGCTGTGTTTAACAGCTGAAATTATTATTTTTTTTTTTTTTAGACGGAGTCTCGTTCTGTCTCTGTCGCCCAGGCTGGAGTGCAGTGGCGCGATCTCAGCTCATCAGCTCACTGCAAGCTCCACCGCCCGAGTTCACGTCATTTTCCTGCCTCAGCCTCAGCTGGGAGCACAGGCGCCCACCACCACATCCGGCTAATTTTTTGTATTTTTAGTAGAGACAAGGGTTCGCTGTGTTAGCCAGGATGGTCTCAATCTCCTGACCTCGTGATCCGCCCGCCTCAGCCTCCCAACGTGCTGGGATTATAGGCGTGAGCCACCCCGCCCGGCCTAACAGCTGAAAATTTAACAATCAGCCCTGAAGCACTGACACCAGCGTGTTCCAGCCCACCGTGAATGACCTAGAATGCAAGCTTCTTGAGATCAGGCGGTTGTGTTTGTTGCCTTTACTGTAACATCGCTGCCGCCTGCAGCAGTGGCTGGCATTATGCTATTATTCATAAATATACATTGAATGAGTGCATAAATAAATGAGCAATCTGAAGAGAATAAGGACATAAATAGGGAGCTCATTAACAAGAATGTATTGATTGCCTACCTCATTCCAGGTAACATTTTAGATGCTGAAAATATGTGGCAGTGAAGGATGAGGAATGGGAGGAAATTCTTCCTTGGAGGGAGGGGAAGTCGTCATGAAGGATACATTCTGGTGGAAGAAGATAGAGAAATTTAAAAAGTAAACTGTGTGGTGAAATCGAAGACAAGTAAAGCCAGAAACATCTTAGGGGTGAGAGGGTTACAATTTGAAAGAGTGGTAAGGAAAGGCCTCACTGACAAGATGACATTTGAAAATTGACATTGGCCTGAAGGAGGTAGCGGTGTGGACTAAGAGAAGGCCATGGTATTCCAGGAAACAGCAACAGCACATGTAAAAGCCCTGAGGCAGAAGATTGTCTAGCGGACTCTTAAGAACACCAAGGAGGCAGAAGAAAGCAAAGCCAGGGAGGCAGCAGAGAGCCAGACCATGGAGGGCAAGTGTTAGCCAGTTTGTTCTGTAAAGGGCCAGGTAGTAAATGTTTGAGGCTTTGGGGACCATGTGGCCTCCATCATAACTAGGCAACACAGCTATTGTAGTGTGAAAGCATCTATAGACAATATGTAACATATGAGTGTGGTTTTGTTCCAATAAATTTTATTTACAAAAACAGCTGGCTAACTTGCCATCCAGCTACTTACTGTGTGTCAGCACCTGATGTATGACCCTGCAGGTCATTGTATGGATTTGAGCATTGACTCTGAGTGAGATGGGAGGAGGGGAGACAAAGATTTTGAGCATAAGCTCTA
The DNA here is from genome assembly GCF_003255815.1 of Theropithecus gelada. NCBI lineage: Eukaryota > Metazoa > Chordata > Mammalia > Primates > Cercopithecidae > Theropithecus > Theropithecus gelada. The sequence goes on from NC_037674.1 coordinate 6,461,757, forward strand.
AAAGGACCCCTTTACCTGTTGCATTAAGAATAGAGCTTGAGGCCAGGTGAGGTGGCTCATGCCTGTAATCCCAGCACTTCGGGAGGCCGAGGCCGGCGGATCACCTGAGGTCAGGAGTTTGAGACCAGCCTGGCCAACATGGCAAAATCCCATCTCTACTAAAAATACAAAATAAATAAATTTGCCAGGCATGGTGGCACACACCTGTAATCCCAGCTACTCGGGAGGCTGAGGCAGGAGAATCGCTTGAACCCAGGAGGTGGAGGTTATAGTGAGCCGAGATTGCACCATTGCACTCCAGCCTGGGCAACAAGAGCAAAACTCCACCTAAAAAAAAAAAAAAAAAAATTAGAGCTAGAGCTTGGGGCACACAAGGAGGAAAGCAAGAGAGGAAGCAAGGAAAACAGAAGACGGACGCAGTAATCCAAGGAGAGATGATGGTGGCATGGGTCAGTGTGTTCGCATTGCAATTGATAAGAAATCGTCATATTCTGAATATATTTAGAAGGCTGAGCCAGCAGGATCTGCTCATGGTAAAGATGGTAAGGTACAAGAGAAGAAGAGTCAAGGGAAACTCTGAGGGCTTTGGCCTAGCAACTGGCAAGATGGAGGGGAAAGAGTAAGAGTTCAGTTTCAGACGTGTAAGTTTGAGATAATATGTAGATATTCTTGTAGACGAAAATCCTTGAATTGATTAATCAAGTCAGGTCAGGATGGAAATTAAATTTGGGAGTTGTTGGGGTTTAAATGGTATTAATATATGGGACCAAGGATTGACTGTAAATGGAGAACTAAATGGTGAGAAGACTGAGCATTCCATGACAAAAGGCAGGGCATTGAGGAGGAGCCTGCAAAGGAGACTGAGCTGGTGCAGTAGTAGGAGGAGAGAGTTGGCAGCCGGAAAACCAAGTGACTGAGGTATGACAAGGACTGAGGGGCATCAGATGCAGGCAGAGAACTGTCACGAGGTGGGGACACAGCAGAGAATGCCTTCACAGGCAATGCCCAGAGAGTCATTGGGGCAGGGCCACCCCTGAGACCCTGGACCTCTAGAGCCACCGGTGTGCAATGCCAGCCTGGGAAACCTGCAGGCACAAGACCAACCAGTGAGAGCCAGGGCACAGTCTGCACCCAATAAAGCTATGGGGTTGGGGCCACCTGGACCCCTGGGGAACCAACCCTCACCCCATTGTGACTGGAAGGTGAGACATAAAGTCAAAGATTATCCTCAAGCCTCGAGATTTAATGTTGCTTGCCCTGTTGGGTTTTGGACTTACTTGGGACTAAGCTATTCCTTTCTTCTTTCCTATTTCTCCCTTTTAGAATGGGAATATCTACCATATGCCCATTCCATGATTGTATTTTGGAAGCACATAACTTGTTTGATTTCACAGCTGGAGGGAAATTAGGCTCAGGATGAATCATACTTTGTCAGTCTTACCCATCTGTTTACGTGAGACTTTGGACTTAGAATTTAAAGTTGATGCTGGAACAAGGTAAGATTTTGGTGGCTAGTGGGATGGAACGAATGTATTCATTTAAGAACATGAATTTGAGAAGCCAGGGACAGAACGCTATGGTCTGAATGTGTTCTTTAAAATTCATGTGTTGAAACTTAATGGACAGTGAGATATTAAGAGGTAGGACCTTTAGAGGATTAAGTCTTGAAGGCAAAGCCCTCATGGATGGGATTGGCATCCTTATGAAAGGCTTGACAGAGTGAGTTTGGTGGTTTTTGCCCTTCCACCTTCTACCAAGTGAGGACATGACAAGCAACCATCTCAAAGCAGAGAGAGCAGCTCTCACCAGACACTGAATTTCCCAGCACATTCATCTTAGACCTTCCAGCCTCCAGAACCATAAGAAATGTTTCTGTTGTTTATAAATGACCCAGTCTCAGGTATTTTGTTATAGCAGCACAAATGGACAAAAACCAGTGCTTAATTTAGCCCCATACAGCCTAGCTCTACCCTGCTGCAGCCAGCTTCTGCAGTAACAGGAATGCAGAATGCAAACTTCCACAGGCTCTCCTTGACTACTGTGACTGATCCCTTGTGGATTAAAAACCAGAAGGACTTTACCTATTACTTTGGTGGAATCTTAGTCCACATTGTCTACCCATCTGGACTAAGGCTTACTGCATTTCCATCAAATCAATATGAGAGCCTATCAGGCAAAAGGCAATTTTCCCTGGATGGGGAGGTTGAAACAATGAGCACTTGGTGGTCACAGAACACTCTGCAGACTGCAGTCTACATCCCTGGATGTATTGAGCTTCTATTGCTTCTAGATTCACTTCATCATAGCTGTCCTCTGCATCTGGTTGTGGATAGTGCTTTATAGCCTACACTAAGCCTGTGTTCAGGTGACATGAGATCATTTCCCAAAGGGGAAAGAAGTAAGGCACAGGCATAAAGATGCTATTGTTTTGTGAAATGATAGGGCAGTGGGAGAAGGAAATCAAGACCCCAGAGAGTGGGGCCTCTGCTGTTGTGAGGGGGTTGGCTAGCTCTGTCCTCTTCTCAGCCTGCAAGCCAGTGCTTGCTCACCATCCCACATGGGCATGCTGGCCTGGCTTTCACACCGGCCCGGGCCATGGCAAGAGCACAGCAGGATCAGCTCAGGCAGCGCCTGAACAGGAAGGGCCTGGGGAGCCAGGTCCTGCTTCACACCCGGTGAAAACCAGCCGGGCTCTGTAAAGAGTTTGGAGTTTGTCTTTTCACACCATGGAATTCTCAAATATCGGCCACTGATGCAAAGAATGGTTCTCACTCATTTTATTATAAAACAGAACGATGATAAAATATAAGCTTACACATTAATATTTACATTATGTTCAAAATATATTACAGCTTTAATTTATGAACGGAAATATCCTGTCTTTTCTTCTTTGTCTTTTCTGTTTTCTTTGCATCACTGATTTGCGTTTTTATTTGATCTTGTAATTTAGAAAAGAATGCTTGAGAGGACTTTAAGGCCTTGTCTGTACCTTCATCCTGCAATTAAAAATAACACACGCTTATGCTGTAAAATGTACTGTTAAGTGAAAAAAAAGCCAAAAATGTACTAGTACGTCATTATTATTACAACAGTGTACACAACTATAAGTATGAAAAAAGACTAGAATTACAGAAAACTAAATCAGTCAGCATAGAGGCATTCTATACATTTTATACTGCTACAGTGTTTCTATAATTTAAGCTAAAAGGGAATGGAAGAAAAGCTGCTGCCAGGACCCAGGTGATTGGGAGGACCCTACCTGAAAAACTCCAGAACGTTAAGGCTGTGGTTCCCGCCAGTCAGCAGCATGCGTCTCCATCCTGCAGGTGGACTGGTGTCTGGCTCAGACATTCCAGTCACCCAGTACTGTCCCCTCAAAGGTCCCCTTGAGCAGTTTTCTTTCCCTTGTCCTCACCTTTCTGAAGGAAGCTTTGCCAGTTTTGGTCAGCTGTTTAACTTTTCCAAAGCTAGTGCTTTGTGTATTTCCCTGCTTGATCTGGACTGCTCTTTTCAAGCAGTTTTCTCCGCTTCTCCTTCTCTCTTATTTTCATATGCTTTTAGTATTTATTTTTCCTCCACTCTTGTTTTTTGTCTGTAGCTGTTTTTTCAGGAGCTGTTTTTATATTTCCAGCTTTATTTTTCTCCTATTAAAAAATAACCACCAACATATTTGACTTTTTTTTTTCTTTTTTTTTAAAACAGAGTCTCACTTGGTCGCCCAGGCTGGGGTGCGGATCTCAGCTCACTGCAAGCTCCGCCTCCCAGGTTCAAGCCATTCTCCTGCCTCAGCCTCCCGAGTAGCTGGGACTACAGGCGCCCGCCACTATGCCGGGGTAATTTTTTGTATTTTTAGTAGAGATGGGGTTTCGCCGTGTTAGCCAGGATGGTCTCGATCTCCTGAACTCATGATCCGCCCGCCTCGGCCTCTCAAAGTGCTGGGGTTACAGGCATGAGCCACTGCACCCAGCCGATATTCCACTTTTTCAACAACGTCGCGAAACTGGAACGGAAGAAACTGCACCGTAGCTAGTGAGTGGGCTGCTATGTCTATGGCCAAATGCATGAAGACACAGAGCAAACCCCACCTGCATTCCAGTGAGCTTTGGTAACACAGCACTTCACAACCTGGAATGCATTCTTTGACAGCACAGACTCTTAAAGTGACGGTTTAGTTCCCAAACTAATTCGCAAAGGTAGCACGGAGAGCTGGGTTCTCAAGCTAACAGCTCAAGATGAGATTCTAATAGGCTTCCGGGACATGCCAGAGGCAGCCTCAGCTCTGAGCTGCTAATGACAGCAACTGGACTGAGGACAGAGGGCCCAGAGACCGAGGAACAGTGGAAAGGAAGGGAAACATCTCTCCACTGAGGATCGATTTTCTCTCTTTTCTCGTCAACTACCAGCCTATCCTGCCAGGGCTGTCACCTGCACTGAGACAGCAGAGGCTCCAACAGAAGGGGTGAGTGTAGGCATAGCAAGGCAAGTGAGGAGCAAAAAGGAAGGCCAAGCTGCTAAGCCAGCCAGGAGGGTGAACAGCTGGCAGAAACCATTATTAATGTGTAACGCAAGGCCTTCGATGTTCTCATGGCAGGGACTGCTGCAGTTGATATATCCAACCTCTTCAGATAACCAAATGCTCGATTCTAGACCCAGATTCCATTACTAATCACCATCACATGGATAAAATAAGCGGGAAATGCTGATATTAAAGTATTGCTAGTATGTACGCAATGCAAGCAATTTGCTTTAAACCTGATATCATTGCTAGTATTCGGATTGGATTATAACAAGATATCGATATTAGCTATTTAAAAACTGCTTTTAGGCCGGGCGCGGTGGCTCAAGCCTGTAATCCCAGCACTTTGGGAGGCCGAGACGGGCGGATCACAAGGTCAGGAGATCGAGACCATCCTGGCTAACCCGGTGAAACCCTGTCTCTACTAAAAAATACAAAAAACTAGCCGGGCGAGGTGGCGGGCGCCTGTAGTCCCAGCTACTCTGGAGGCTGAGGCAGGAGAATGGCGTGAACCTGGGAGGCGGAGCTTGCAGTGAGCTGAGATCCGGCCACTGCACTCCAGCCTGGGCGACAGAGCGAGACTCCGTCTCAAAAAAAAAAATAAAAAAAATAAAAAATAAAAAAAAAATAAAAACTGCTTTTATAGTAACTCTCAAACCTGTACCTCATAATAAAGCCAGAATACTGGAGACCGGTGTTTGAATATTATAACATTATTAGTTTATACTCAGAAACTGCAGAGATACATTGGAAGAAAAACTACAAATGCAAGGGAAATGACATTAAATAAATGGACTCTGGCTATAATCAACTAACTTGTAACAGACACCTAAGGTTTCAACACTGGCTTTTTTTTTTTTTATTTTTTTTTGAGACAAGGTCTTGCTCTGTCGCCAGGCTGGAGTGCAGTGACACAATCTTGGTTCATTGCAGCCTAACACTGACTTCTTACCTTGATCTCCTCTGGGGCCAGGTGAGCTACATCACTAACGCTCACTGGGGCTACTCCTCCACGGTCATGGAGGGCAGATTTGACACAACTTTAATTTCTGGTACAGGCTAGAAAAACATAATACAGTCAATGGGAAGTCAGAAAGGGCTCTAACACAAAATGTGTGAATTGTGAACCTAGTAACTTAAAGTCTAATATATAAAATACTTTATGGAGATTATCTTTTACTATTATTATTATTGAGATGGAGTCTCACTCTATCACCCAGGCTGGAGTGCAGTGATACGATCTCGGCTCACTGCAACCTCTGCCACCCAGGTTCAAGTGATTCTCCTGCCTCAGTCTCCTGAGTAGCTGGGATTACAAGTGCCTGCCACCACACCTAGCTACTTTTTGTATTTTTAGTAGAGACGGGGTTCACCATTTTGGCCAGGCTGGTCTCGAACTCTTGACCTGGTGATACACCGCCTCAGCCTCCCACAGTGCTGGGATTACAGGCCTGAGCCACCATGCCCGGCCAAGATTATCTTTTTCTCACTTGCTTGCAAGTCAGCAAACCTAGTGGAGATTATTTAAAATGTTAGATATGGTGACAGCCAAAGTCCTAAGCGGACTGGCATGATGGCAGTGCTGAGGGCGGCACAGGCTGCTTCAGGATCCCATAAGACCTGGGTATTATAGGGTTTTCTGTCTCAAAACTATTCCAACCACATGTATTTCTCCACAGTTACATTTCCACCATCTTCAAACACCAGTTCTTCCATCTCTTCCTTAACTATTCCTATCTGCCATGCATGTGGACATTCTCAAACAACCACAAATACTGTTTGGTAAGATTTATTGATTTCTGTTACTATTATCTTGACGTTGCTTACAGAAAAAAGCTAGCTCTAAGAAGTATATGGAAAAAGATGCAAGGAAAGATGTTTATGAAAACAAGAGTCAAATAGAGGCTCCTGATACATTTCCCATCTTTCGGCTACTGAAAACATCTCTATAAACATCAGTATGAAATCATATTGAACTATTTTGAAAAACTAAAACGGTATCAAAATAAATCAAACCTATCAATTACAAAGTGGGGAAAGAATGCAATGTTAATTGAAGGACCATCTGCTTCAGTTTTTTGTCTTTTTTTTTTTAAAGAACTGCCTGAGAAATTCAGTTGTTAAAATAGGTTTCATCCTGATCCTGGGATTAAAACGGCGACTATATATTACAGTTGCAGTAGCGCTCTTTCTTCCTTATCACCGTCCTGTCCGTGGACTTATTTGCTCAAGGAAACTTCACAAAGAACGAAAACAAGCGATAAACACAATAGGATCCTGGATTCCAAGTGAGAGAAAAATGAGTGTGTGAAAGAAATCATTTCTTCCACTGGACCACCAGTGGAACAGTGACTAAGAACACTGTGTTCCCTTCTAGCATTTAAAGAGAAATATGGAGAAAATGGGCTGGGTGCAGTGGCTCACACCTGAAATCCCAGCACTTTGGGAGGCTGAGGTGGGCGGATCACGAGGTCAAGAGATCGAGACCATCCTGGCCAACATGGTGAAACCCCATCTCAACTAAAAATACAAAAATTAGCTGGGCATGGTGGCGCGTGCCTGTAGCCCCAGCTACTTGGGAGGCTGAGGCAGGAGAATCACTTGAACCCGGGAGGCAGAGATTGCAGTGAGCCGAGAGTGCGCCATTGCACTCCAGCCTGGGTGACAGAGTGAGACTCTGTCTCAAAAATTAAAAAAAAAAGAAAGAAAGAAAGAAAGAAAATGAGAGTCCAAAAAGCCACGAAAAATAATGGCTGTGATTGGTAAATGGAGTTTACAGAGATGGTGTGTAAAATACCAAGCTGAACATGAAAAAGGTAGTATCAAGGAGAACCTACACTAGCAGTTCCACGTTTCTTATGGTGGAAAAAAGAAAGGCTTTTCATTTGGGGCACATAGACACAAATACATTCACTTCTCCTTCACTTTCCAATACTCCAAGGAATGTCTAAGGGTTTCCCTGCATTAGATCCCGGCTACTGTGAGGGACAGAGTGGAACAGTAGATGCACTTTGTGCTGCCTGAACAACCAGCCAATGACTGCAAATGTGCAATGCACCTATGCGGAAAACGAGCTGGTGGTGACACATACAGCGAGGTGGGAAGGGGCGTTCGACCCTAGGTAAGGAGCCAGGGAACATCTGCGAGGAGGGGAAGGCATCTAGCCTGGACAAACAAAGGAGCCAGCCATGCAAAAAAAGGAAGTGCAACCTACTGGGCCAGGGGAAGAGCACAGCAAGAAGGAGCAAGGGACGTGGCCTGCTTCAGGAATTGGAAGATTAGTGGGGCTGTGGGTAGCAAGCCTGGGAGACCAAATGGGCTGGAAGAGCCAGATCACACAAGTAAGGCCCAGAAAGGGCCCATGTCCTTCACATCAGTAAGACCTGCTGGACAAGAAGAGCTGAGAAATTCTACTCATCTCTTCACCTGTTTATTTTACATTTAGCACTTTGGGAATCTAAAGATGGCTCCTGCCATCAAGAACTTACTTGCATGTAATTACTACTGGATTAACAACATCCATACACATAAACAATAAAACAGTAATAAAAGCTTACTGTCTGAGAAGACAAATATTTGCACAGAAAAAAATCACCTACCCATCAACTAATCAGAAAGGAGCTTGGAGATTACCTCTTCTGTACAGATGGAATGTGAAGCAATTGTCTGTATGACAAAACTAGTTAGGAGCAGAACTCAACTCAGGTTCTGACTTCTAGACTAGTTCTTAATCCATGACATCACATTTCAGACAACAACACAGGCACCAAAGGGCAACAGGTGAGCAAGGACCAAAGGATGGTACAAGCATGTTTTATGGGTTCAAAGAAGGTGATGAGTAGGAGATGAGGCTCCAAGGAGTAGATAGGTATTGAGCCAAGTCTGGGTGACAATCAAACGGACAGGGGAGGAGCATTTGAGAGGGTTGGGCCTGGTGAGGGAACACCGTGCAGTGGAAAGAGCATGGACTCAGAGTTAGTTCTCACCCTCCCACCCCCTAAACTTTGATTTTCTCACTTGCAAAACGGAAAATATAGTACCTGCCTCTGTGTTGTGTGCATTAAGTGTTAATGTATGTAAAGGGCCTAGTATGACACATAGCAGATACTCAATAAATGCTGGGTATAGATATCCATATGTCTCCAAACCCATTATACAATGAAAATGCAACAGAAGACTGAGAGAGTGAGGGGGGGAAGGGGCCCCTGTGGCTATGGCTGAGGGTCTGGCAGGGGCCCACTGAAGATCTGGGTAGAGCCAGAACTGTCATGGGACCAGAAGTGAGTTTTCCTTATGGAGACCCTGCCTTGGAATTTACAGGGAACTACTGCAGGTTTGTATCCTGAAACAAAGTAAAGAGCTATCCGAAAGGCTCAAAGCTATTAAGGTCACCCTGCTCTAGCTACACAATGAACTGTTAACACACATACTGGTTTAGGGATAAAGTGGCAGTTTGAGAGGGCATCCAATTTTAAAAAGAGGGAATCCATCATCTGAATTTCTGTGTATTCTGAATTTTCTTCTTCTGCTGTTTTTTGCTTAGGAAATAAGTTCAACAACATCAAACTATGAAGCTTGATATATATCACAGGACAAAACACTAAAGGCAAATGAGGGTATTCCCAGTTTCTCATCACCAAAGCTTCAGCTACAAAGAAACATTCCACAAGCAAAATTAAAAGTAGCAGCACCAGATGGTTCCAGCGCCTACCAAAGGAAGAATGTGATGTGCATTTTAGGAGCTACAGTAACCATTACCTATAACATGCAAAATTTAAAATTTAATTCCCTTGGTATTTACTTCTGTAGCGAACTAAGCTATCCCCCCCTAGGATGGCTACAATTTTTGTTAAAAGAAAACAGCAAGTGATAACAAGTGCTGGCAAGGATGGAGAAACTGGAACACCTGTGCATTGTTGATGGGGCTGTAAAATGATGTAGCCACAATGGCAACAAGCTTGGCAGGCAGTTCCTCAAAAAGCTAAACAGAGAAGGCTGGGTGCGGTGGCTCATGCCTGTAATCCCAGTACCTTGGGCGGCCAAGGCGGGCGGATCATGAGGTCAGGAGATCGAGACCATCCTGGCTAACACGGTGAAACCCCGTCTCTACTAAAAATACAAAAAATTAGCCAGGCATGGTGGTGGGCACCTATAGTCCCAGCTACTCGGGAGGCTGACGCAGGAGAATGGCGTAAACCTGGGAGGAGGAGCTTGCAGTGAGCTGAGACAGCACCACTGCACTCCAGCCTGGGCGACAGAGTGAGACTCCGTCTCAAAAAAAGAAAAAAAAAAAAAAGAAAAAGAAAAAAAAGCTACACAGAGAATTACCATCTGACCCAGCAAGCACTCCTGGGTGTAAAACCAAGAGAATTAAAATCAAGTACTCAAACAGATACATGTGCACAGCACAATTAGCAGTCAAAAGGTGGAAACAGCCTGAATGCCCATCAACGGATGAACAGATAAACTGGAGTACATACACACAATGGAAAACCATACAACCGTAAGAAAGAAACGAAGCACTAACAAATGCCACAGTCTTGAAAACATGATGCTAAATGAAAGAAGTCAGAAATGAAAGGCTGCATATTGTAAGGCTCCATTTATATCAAATATCCAAAATAGGCAAATCCACAAAGATAGGATGCAGCATGGGGATTGCTGGGGCTGGGGCTAGTGAGCAAAGGGCAGCAACTGCTTCATGGATATGGGGCTTTACTGTGGGCTGATAAAAAAGAACTAAAGTGTTAACATAGACTTCATAAAATTATCCAAATATCCATTTGGATTGTAGGGACTTTTTTTTCCTTTATTTACATATAATATGTTAAAGGTTTATTCTGACAAATCACATTGAAAAAATTGACAGCAATTTTAACTCTACTGAAGAGAAAAAGTACATTTCATACTTCTCTCCCTGCTCCCCTAGGACCCAAATGCTTATTCTAAATGGCTAAGAGGCCTTTTTGTTTGTTTATTAAGACATGGAAAAAAACAAAACACACAAAAAAAACCCAGAACTAGGAAGCAACAGGCTCGCTGCCTCCTGACCCTGATGCCAGAGATGTATCCAGGTCTGTTCCAATGTCCATCGTCAGCACTCACCTTCCAGGCACGGCCGGGAATTATGCTACTTACTGCTTCTTACTATTTTAACTTACGCCACACTTAAAAAAAAAAAATCCTAACCGTGTCCTTTCACCTCATTCTAGGTAATAATATCTGTAAAATCAAATATTTGCTTGACAGCATTTTTCTGAGCCACATTACATACACAACTGTGAGTAGAGGCTCCTACATGTACTGTTTACCATCATTTCACGTCTAGAATTAGCCTAGTTCATTAATACACTAGAACTCCAAGTCCATCCTCAAAAACCTCCGAACTGGCTATTGACTTCTGAGAGAGAAATGAAACTGACGTCTAGAGCAGGCACAAGCTGTTGCATTACATATTTAATTTTCAGCTCTCGTGGTCACCAAATGTTTCCCGCATCTACTGGATCTACTCAAAGATTCAAATGAAACTGTATGCATTCTCCTTCAGCTACCATCTTGGATTGCCAAGGCAGCCAGGAAGAATTTAAATTCGAATCTTTTCAGTTCTTCAGCTTCACGGTGGCATCAGGGCAATTTGCTGTTGCTACCTGAGTGGCATTCATTAACAAAATCTGGTAGGAATCATAAATGGTTTTTGCAGTATAAAAATGCCAGCTGATCCCCAAGCACATATTAACCACATTCCCAATAAATCAAATGTGAAGGAATAATTCAATTATTATATCAGAATATAATATTCCTGGGAATATGACCTTGCCCTGCTATTTAACCAGAGATTTATTTAAGTGAAAGAAAACACAGACCTAAAATGATAATGAATTCATAATCATGTAAAACATACCAGTAACTTCAAAATATCAATGAGAAACAACTTTAAACTTGCAGCACCACCATAATAATTGCTACAAAGTTAATAATTAGTTGTAAAAGTGTCAGATGACCACAGGCTAATTGCAAAGTGAACTCCCCCAACCCCTCACATTCAGTGGGACTATTATAACCCTTCTATTCCTAGCATGTTCGGTTTTATACTTAAACGAGGTAATTGAAGAACTCAAGATTCCTGTTTCATGATTTCAACAGTCACAAAAAGCCTAGTTCTCTACTTCTACTTCTTTAATAATAATGGTTTTGCCTTACAGGCTTTCTCACCTGGTTGAGTTTGGTGTCCTCCTGTTCATAAATTTCAGCAATGCTCAATTTACTCTTCTCATGGACTAATGTTAAATACTTTTTATACTAATATGCATCCTCTTTAGGTTTTTCTTTACGAACTACATCATCCCAAGCCTGAAACATAAAGGGCAGGTAGAACATGAGTTAACAAAACCTATAATTTCTTTCTAGGTTCACTTAAGAATATTCCTCTGGAATATTTACTGTTATTATTATTATTAAGGAATATTTATTATTACAACAAATATCAATATATTAATAAACTATCATCAATATATTATTATGAGTAAATTATTATAACTATATCAGAATTAATATTTGTTATAATAAATAATAAATATTTATTATCATTATTTATTATTCCAGAGTAAGCAAACTGTAGCAAAAAGAAAATTTTCAACTTCTGAAATAACTATTCAAGTCACCAAGCATAATCATTAGGAAAGCAAAGAATGCATTACTCAAATATCCTTTTCTGTTTTTGTTTTAAATGAGTACTCCTCCTGGTTACCAACTTTAATTCTTCATTTCCCCATCACAGTTTGTTTAAAAGTCAAGCCTTGAGTTAGTTTATCATGTTTCATTTCAAATTTTAAGATATTCTGCACATGATACTCATCTTTCAACCCCTTTCTATTTTAGACCCAGAAATGTAGGCAAACATTACATACATGTTATAAAGCCATCTAGTAAGGTACATGCCATGTATCTGAGTTTTATTCTAAGTTTACAAAATCAGATCAATTCTTCAGCAAAAACCACTAGGTTTTTAACATTTGAAGAAAATACACCGTTGAGAAATGGTTTGAAAATCATAGCACTGGCCGGGCGCAGTGACTCATGTCTATTTGTAATCCCAGCACTTTGGGAGGCCAAGGAGGGTGGATCACGAGGTCAGGAGATTGAGACCATCCTGGCTAACATGGTGAAACCCCGTCTCTACTAAAAATACAAAAAAAATTAGCCAGGCAAGGTGGCAGGCCCCTGTAGTCCCAGCTACTCGGGACGCTGAGGCAGAAGAATGGCATGAACCCAGGAGGAGGAGCTTGCAGTGAGCCGAGATTGCGCCACTGCACTCCAGCCTGGGCGACAGAGCAAGACTCCATCCCCCCCAAAAAAAAGAAAGAAAAAAAGAAAATTGTAGCACTATCACAATGCTATGATCCGAATATCCCCTCCAAAACTCATGTTGAAACTTAATTCCTGATGTGGCAATACTGAGATGTGGGGCTTCTAGGATGTGACTGAATCACCAGGGCTCTGCCCTCTTGAATGGCAGTCCCATTTATGGATTAATGGGTTATTGTGGGAGGGGGAAATGGTGGCTTTTAAGAAGAGGAAGAGAGACCTGCATGTTGGTATGCACAGCCCTTTCACCATGTGATGCCCTGTACTGCCTCAGGATTCTGCAGAATCTCCACTAACAAGAAGGCCCTTTGACCCTGGACTTCTCAGCCTCCATAACTGTATTCCTTTTCTTTATAAGTTACCCAGTTTCAGATCTTCTGTTATAAGCAAGAGAAAAAAGACTAAGACGTATACTGAGTGATTTGCCACACCAGATACTGAGCCTAAGCCAAGGGTCCTGGGTGTGACCACCACAGGTCAGACACCAGCTTCATCGGATACCACCCAAAAGGTGAGCAAAAAAGATCGTGGTTTCTGGCTCCTCCAGGAGCAGTTCTCATCTTTCCTGGGTACTAGAGAAGAGCAGCCCCCACACAACAAAAGTTGACTGGGCAGCCTACACTTAAGGCTTGTGAACATTAAGTGAAAATAAAAAGCAGTAGTCTACTCTCAAAATACTGTCTTTTTTTTTTTTTTTTTTGAGACAGAGTCTTGCTCTGTCACCAGGTTGAAATGAAGTGCAGTGCAGTGGCATCATCTCGGCTCACTGCAGCCTCCAACTCACAGGTTCAAGAGATTCTCCTGCCTCAGCCTCCTGAGTAACCCACCACACCCAGCTAATTTGTGTGTGTGTGTGTGTGTGTGTGTGTTCTTTTTTTTGCTTTGTTTTATTTTGTTTTTAGTAGAGATGGGGTTTCAACATTTTGACCAGGCTGGTCTCTAACTCCTAACCTCAGATGATCTGCCTGCCTCAGCCTCCCAAAGTGCTGGGAGTACAAGCGTGAGCCACGGAGCCTGGCTGATTTCTTTTCTTTTCCTTTTTTTTTTTTCTTTTTTTTTGAGGTGGAGTCTCACTCTGTCTCCCAGGCTGGAGTGCAGTGGCACAAGCTCCGCTAACTGCAACCTCCACCTCCCAGGTTCAGGCAATTCTCCTGCCTCAGCCTCCCAAGTAGCTGGGATTACAGGTGTGTGCCACCAGACCCAGCTAATTTTTGTATTTTTAGTGGAGACGGGGTTTTGCCATGTTGGCCAGACTGGTCTCGAACTCCTAACCTCACGTGATCCACCCGCGTTGGCCTCCCAAAGTGCTGGGATTAGAGGCGTGAGCCACAGCGCCCGGCATCTCATAACCTTAAAAAAATGGCAATTTCATATGTATTAGCCTAACACATTGCCTAGGACCTCCAGTGCCATGTTCAGTAAAGACAGTGATAGAAGGTACCCTTGTCTACGTGCTAACTTTGATGAAAAGTGCTTCTAAAATTTTACCAGTAAATATGATAGTTGCTATACACTAAGGGAGATAGGGCCAGTGTGGTCATGCACTCCTGTAATTCCAGCACTTTGGAAGGCTTGGGGGTAGGATTGCTTGAGCCAGGGAGGTAGAGGTTGCAGTGAGCCAAGGTCTTAACACTGCACTCCAGCCTGGGTGGCAGTGAGACCTTGTCTAAAAAATATATATATATATGCTAGCATGCTAATAGTGCATTATCTGATGTTGACTCTGCCCTTGCATTATTGTAATAAAACCTAATTCACGATGATGCATTATTTGTGTGTGTGTGTACATTGCTGTATTTGACTTGGTATTATTTTATTTAAAATTTTAGAATTCATGTTCTTAAAAGTTAGTAATAGCTAACATCTTTTTTCTATGTTCTGGGTATTGTTAAGTTAGTTTCCTTCAGTTATTTCATTTCATCCTAGAAGGCTTCTTGTAGAGGTTATTTCCCCCTTTATCTACGAGGGAGTTAAGGCACAGTGAAGGCAAGTCATTTTCCCTAAGGTCACAGGGAAGGTAAGCAGTGGCAGCAGGAGTACAAATCCGGATTGCCTGGCTCCAGAGGCCGAGCGCTAAGCACTGCCCTGTGCCCTCTCCCTGTGACAAAGACTCGTCATTCAGACTGTTCTACCGTGAACTGTCCTTGTACATCCTTGTTCCGGTTTCGTACCAAGATTATATTATTCTCGATAGATAATTAGATCGCTCTTCTTTTACTTTTATTAAAAAAAAGTCAAATTTTTATAAAAACCTATTTCATCCTATCACCTTTGCTATACTGACTTTAACAGTTTTGCAGTGGCCTCCAGGATGTATAACATTTGCAAGCTCCTGTCCTGGGGACATTGAGGAGGTATACATCCCATAAAGCCGGGGATACAGACCACGGATCAGCAGCAGACTCCCCCACCCTCCAGCATCCTTTCTTTTTTTTGAAATGGAGTCTCATTCTTGTTGCCAAGGCTGGAGTGCAGTGGCATGATCTCAGCTCACTGCAACCTCCGCCTCCCGGGTTCAAGCGATTCTCCTGCCTCAGCCTCCCAGTAGCTGGGTTTACAGGCACCCGCCACCACACCTGGCTAACTTTTTTGTGTTTTTTAGTAGAGACGGGGTTTCACCCTGTTGGGTAGGCCAGGAGTTGGCCAGGCTGGTCTCCAACTCCTGAGTTCAGGTGATCCACCCACCTCAGCCTCCCAAAGTGCTAGGATTATAGGCATGAGCCACCACTCCTGGCCAACATCCTTTCAGTTACTGGGGTACACCCAAGTTCCCAGCTTCCAGCTAGGAGTCATTTGGTCCCTTTATCCCAAAAGACCTGGCATTGTCTTTGGTTTCCAAAGCCCAGCAGGGTCCAGGCTCTTCAGCCTACAACTACTTTGCATTTCTTTTCTGCCTTTCATTCATGGAGATTATTAACTTATTCTCCAGCCTGGGCTTGTCTTTTTAATTTTTAATTTTAATTTTTATTTTTTGAGATAGAGTCTCACTCTATCGCCCAGACTGGAATGCAGTGGCAGGATCTCGGTTCACTGCTAGCTCTGCCTCCGGGGTTCAAGTGATTCTCCTGCCTCAGCCTCCTGAGTAGCTGGGACTACAGGTGTGCACCACCACGCCAGGCTAATTTTTATATTTTTAGTTGAGATAGGGTTTCACTATGTTGGCCAGGCTGGTCTCCAACTCCTGACCTCAGGTGATCCTCCTACCTCGGCCTCCCAAAGTGTTGGGATTACAGGCGTGAGCCACCGCACATGGCCTTTATTTACTTTCTATATCTCACCTATCACTGCTGCAGTTTGCCGAAGACAGGATGCCCTCAACCCTAACCTCTCCAAACCATCCCAAAGGGGACGTCTGCTCCACGTCAACAGTGTTGTTGTTTTTAAAGACCATCTGTCTGTCTAGATGCCAGATGATAGCAAAAGGATGTCGAGGGAGCAATATGGAAGCAAGCCTGAGAGTCCTGGAGAGAAGGTGGCCGAGCTGCCTTCCGAGGTGGTCACTCCCTCAGACCCTGCCCTTCCTGCCTTGTTCCTCCAGTTGTCAGATTTGCTGTTGGGGCCCTCACGGGGGAGGAGGTGAGGCTGGACTGGGAGGGAGGTGGAGAAGCTGCCAGAAGTTCTTTTGGATCCAGAATGGAGGCAGCAGTTCCAGCCAGGTCGGAAGGTGGGGGCTGTCCCCCAGCCCCCAAGGGAATGGTACTGATTCCAAAACGTGGCGAGAACTCCCTGGTGGGGAAAAGGAAGTATTTGCTCCCTTGAATCATCTGAGCCCAGGCTGGAAGGCCCAAGGAGGACGATGAGGCCAGATCACTCCAGCTCTATCTCCTCCCCTTAACCCTGAGCTACTCACTCTCTCAGATTGCAGTCCCTTTTCCTAAGTGCCCTCCCTGCAAAGTCTGCACCGAGCAGCCCTCCCTCGCGCCAGCTCACCCTACACTGTCTTTTCTTTCAGCAACCCCATGGGTATGAACTTGAGATGATTCATTTTCCTAAAAGCCTCTTTGGGCTGAGGGAAGGTGTGGGTGGCTCTGTGAGGTTTGGAGTGAGGGCCGCTTCTTCTCAGAGCCACTGAGATGGCCAGGGCCACCGTCCCTGGTGGGTGTCTGTGTCCTGGGCAGTGGCACTGGATGGCACCGGCTTTTCAGGCAGCCCAGGTCATCCCCAGTGGTCTGGGAGGCTGGGGGTGCACTGGCTCCTGTTCCCAATAGGGCTGAGGCTCCTTCCTCACCTAAGAGGTGACTGTCTTGAAGAGTGGGCACAGAGGAACCAGCAACCTGGGCAGTGTGGGCACCCGGGAGAACATCTGCAGCTCAGTCTCAGAGAGAAGTCTCCTCCAACACAGCTATTGTAGAGATGGGGAAACCGGGCTGAGAGGGAAGGGGGCTTGCCCAAATCACCAGCCCTGGAATGTTTTGGACTTTGTGGGTGGATCTCCCAGGAAACGTGTTTTATGGCACCGCCACCTCTGGTCACCCACCCCGAGGTGTGGCGGGCCTGGACAGCCAGCTTAACTGAGGGCCAGGCTGGTGAAGCCACACCTACCACTCAGGAAGGGGACCTAGACCTTCTCCAGACAGAGTTCAAATCTGAAGACTCCCTTCTTTGGGTCTCAGTTTCCCCACCTGAATTCCAAGAACCCTTCTAGCTCCTACACTCTGGACCAAGCTTTTCCTCTGAGCCCCAGTCAGCCTAGAGGACCAGGGCTACATCTTCCTTGGACAGAGACCCACCATAGGGGCAGCAGGAGGTAGGGGTGGGGGTGGGCAAGGTTCCTGAAGGGAGGTGGAGCTGTCATCAGAGATGGTGTCCGCAGGCAGTGGGTGTGTCGTGGCTCTGCTACTACTTCCTGGGTGACCCTGTGCCATTTCTTTCCCCACTCTGGACCTCAGTTTCCCTATCTGTTCTATGGAGATGAGATGCCTGCCTACATATTTGGGGACTTGGATGTGTGTGGGGGGCAGTTGCAGTGTTTCTTAGGTGTGGTCCTGGGGCAGCCTGCACCACCCCATAGAGATTTCCGGGCCCCACCCTAGGCTCACAGGACCAGAGTCTCTGGCAATGAAGCCTGGAAATTTGCATTTACCCAGGCATCCGGGTGATTCTGACATGATTGAAAAAGCACTAGTAGTATATGGCAAGCTTTTTATAAAAGGTAAATTCATAGCTGCCTTTCACTAAACTCATCTTTCCTTCCGCAGTAAAGGACACACACCCCAGTTGAAAGTCACTGTGCCTTTCCAGATGTAGAATGTGACATTTCCAATAAGATTCTGTTAACTGTTGCTTTCTGTAGTTTGTATTCCAAAACAAGGGGAATAGCTTTCCATTTTTTCAATATAAATGTTGAAGTCGGATATGCTTTTTCAAACTGGACACACACTCACACAGTTTAGAATTTCAGCTATGGCTTCCTCTCAAATTATTAGCCCGTATCTGCCAGGGAGCAGTTTTTCCAGACAAGACCCTGGACAGAGGCTGGTGGGGCCCCCCTCCTCATCAGAATCACTAGATCATGACTGACCCCTAGAGGCGGCTTCTCTGCTTAACTGTCAGCCTGTGGGCTGGGATGTGACCCCCAAAGCTGCAGCAGAAGCTTCCGCCCATCCTGGGCCCCCCTGTCATCTGTGGGGAAAGGCCTGTTCCTTGTCTTCTGGGCCCAGCCGGCCTCACAGGCATTCCGCAGATTGGAAAGTGGAAGCATGTGCTGTGCTTGGCTGGGCTCTCCGGTGCCCCTTTTTGGGGTGAGTCGGAGTGCATTCCAGCCCCAGCATCCCTGCCATTTATTCCCACCCCTCATCCCCACCCCCATACACACTTAGAAGTACAAACACAGGCACAGTCACGGGCACACACCGCCCTGGACAGCACCATTTCCAGCCTCGGCGGGGCAGTCTCCTTACAGGGAAGTTAATGAGGCACTAAAAAAGGCTCAGGGGACAGGGAGAACCTCTGTTGAGAAGAGGTTCCTAGACCCAGTTCTGTCTCTGACTTGCTGGGTGTCCTGGAGAAATTTGCTTCCCCTCTTTGATCTCAGTTTCCTCAGCTGAGAAATGGGGGAGGAGGCCAAATGGTCTAAGGTTCTGTGAACCTCTAAGTCAGAGCCCGTAGCTGGTGGTCAAGATGAGGGAGGGGCCCGCGGGGTCAACTGAATGCTTGAGAGGCAGGACAGGCCCAAAGGTGAGCAACCTGAGCACATCAGGTGGGCTCAGAGCTGGCGCACAAACCCCACAGCCTGCAGAGCAGGCCTGGACTTGGGAACCCGCTCACACCAGCCCGGTAGGACTTCAGAGATGTGGGTCCAGCCTCTCCTACTGTTGCAGGGCTGGGGGCTGGGAGCTGCAGATTCTGACTCCACAGCTGCTTTAGACATGCCAGATGGGCTGGGGCAAGACACACCCCTCTCTATGAAATGACCAGTCAGTCCAAATAGATATACTAAAGAAGGGCTGTGGGATGGACCCAGCTGTAGCCTGGGCTACAGACAGGCTTCCAGGGTACTCAAGCAGCTGGCCTCTGGGGTAGCAGCCCCGGGTGTGAGAGGCAGGCCTCAAAATCTAGGCGAAGCCTCCACAGGAATCCCCTCTGGAGAGCCCGGGCACTCTGCAGGAGGGGCAGCAGGCAGCAGGTGCACCAGGAGCACGTTTCACAAGGTGCCCAATATTGCATCTGCTCAGATAGGCAGCGAGTTGGAAAGTGGACGCAGTAGGCAGGGTGGCAGCTGCTCCCCACAGCCAGGAGTCCAGCCCAGCACCCACCTGAGTCCGCCTCAGTCCTGCTCAGTTGGGTCATCCGTGCTCTGGGCCCTCTGGTCTCACCTCAAAGAGGGAGGCCTTTGGGGCAACCAGGTGAGCTGGCCCTTGAGGGGGGATGTAACCGACTCCTGAGCCTGACGAGCCAGGCAGCCCCTCACCAGCATCCCCACCCCCACCTCTCCAGCCCCCTCATTCCCTGATCCTCCCATCCGCCCCCTGCCCCAGCAGTTTCCTCTGCTCACGCTCATCTCTTTTCCTGCTCCCAGGCTCGCCTGGTCACGTGTCCTTCACTCTCCTCTGAGTCTCCCTCTTTCCAAGCCACCTCCACTCTGCTTGACACATTCTCCCTTAAGACACCAGAGTACACAAGCTCAAGTCCCTGCACCTCACCTTTACTCCCAGACATGGGAGGGAGATGACATGAAGACCCAAACGCCACTTGGCAAGAGATCTGGGGTATGCAGAGGGGCAGATCTGAGGCTGTGGAAGCTCCAGGGACTCCCTGCAGGAGGCTGCATTTAACCTGGCTATTGAATGTGGCTCTGAGCTGACACCTCTCCTTGAAGCTCCAGACCAGGAGCCAGCTGCCAGCTGGACCCTCCATTTGGTGCCTCAGAGAAACCTTGCACTCTGTGGGTCTAACTCCGAACCCAGAAAAATCCCCCCATCTCAGCCCTGTCTCTTCATAGGGAAAGCACCACCTCAGACCCAGTTCAGCACCAAACCCACATTTGAGTCAGGGGCTCCTGCCCCGCACTGTGAGCCCTCTGGATAAGCCAGTGCCGAGGGGGAAAGAGCTCTGAATGCCAAACCGTGAGTTTCAACTCCACCTCCAGCTCTGAGAGCTGTGGGCAGGGAAGGGCGCTAGTCCAGTGTGCTGTAGAAAGACCAGTCTGCCACTGTATGGCACATGGATGGCGGGGACAGAGTGCAGGTGGAGAGAACAGAAAGCGGACAGGGCGGGGGAGGCAGGGACATGGCTGTAGCCGTGGAGATGGGAGGACAGACAGGACTTGGTGGCCACTTGAATGAACCAAGGGAGGAGTCTGGAAGAGACACCCAGTTTTGTATCAGATGTGTGGAGCGTGGGATGCTGTTCATTGATCGAGGGAGGAGGAGGAGGAAGAGGTGTGGCATGGGAGGAGGCAGCTGAGCTCTGTCATGAATGTCATTTGAAGTTCCCAGGGAGAGCCAGGCCCCTCAGCACCTTAACTGCTTCAGCCGGCCCTCGGGGTGCCTGTGCTCCCTGGCCCTCTCAGCTCCCACTTCGTAGCTGTCAGCTGCAGTGGGGGACAGTTGCACAAGGGCCCAGCATGTCTGTGTGTTTACCCAGGGGACTGCCACGTGGCCCATGCCGAGCAGAAGCTGATGGACGACCCTCTGAACAAAATACATTACAACAACCTGATCTGCCCAGCCACCAGCTCCTCACAGCTCATCTCCATCAAATCGGAGCTCTCCCTGGCCCAGTGCATCAGTTGGTAGGTGCAGAGGACACCTGTGGCTCAGGCTCAGGTGAAGAGGCAGCTCATGCCCAAGCCCCAGGCAATCAGTGTCCAGAGGAATGAAATGACTAGAGTTGACCTAGATTCACCAATACATGGCGGGGAGGTTGGAGGAGGGTCCATGAGGTTTATAGGTGTCCAGTATTTAATGAGGCCATGGTTTTGTTAACAAAAAAGAAGTGAGGGTGGGAGCGGGATCACCACTGGCTAGGCAGCCAATGGGCCTGCATGGACTCTGCTCCGCTGAGTCTCCAGCACGACCATAAGCTTCTCCTCCTCATCCTCCCAGCCCCACCCTACTCTCTCCCCCAGCTTGCTCAGCAGGTAACCTTATGGGCTCCCTACTTGTTGGGGGAAATAAGAACCCAACTGGGGGAACTGATGGGTACAGAGGCCCAGGTGTAGGGGCAGGACCCAGGGCAGTGCAGCCCCTACTGAGCCAGGTGGGTGAGGGTCTGGAGAGTGGGCATGGCTGCTGCAGGCATGGAAAGGAGGCACAGGTGGCGGCACTCCCAGGGACCACCGTCAGGGTCTCCATATGTGGATGTGTGCAGAGGTGGGTGCTGAGGGAGGAGGTGCAGGGAATTTCTCACCTTCTCTCCACTGCCTCTGAGTTGGAGATGTCAGAGGGAGCCATGGCCCACTGTAAACTAACACACTGTCCCCACCACAGGGTTAGAAGCCCTCCCCTGGAAGCGGCTCTGAGGGGAGCAGTCACATGTGGAGAGTGCAGGGCGCTGTGTCCAGCCAGGGGAAGGAGGACACCAAGGGGGTTGACCCTCCTCTGGCCAGGTGGCTGCCTTCTGACACACCAGCCTCTCTCTAGCACGGTGGCCCCCACACCCCGAGCCTGTCAAACCTACAGCCCTCAAGAAGGCTTTGGCCAAATGAATGAGCAGCTCCGTCTCCCAGGAGGAAGCACAGCTGAAGGATGCGGAGGGCAGTAGAGTTGTGGATGCTCCGCCCCCGCCCCTCCACAGTCGGACCAGAAAGAAGGGGGCTTTCAGCCAGGCTCTCCCACGCTGGGGTCTGAGTGTCACTGTCCAGCTATTGGCTTCTTGCTTAACGGGTCAGCCCAGCTGCTCCTGTGCAGCTGCCACCCTAGTGAGGGTGAACCAGCAGGCGAGTGACGTGTCTGATTGTTGGGGATACAGGAAAGATTAGGCTGTGGGCTGCTGGGCCAGGAAGGGGTGTTTTTTTTCAGGGTTTATCTACTGACTTAACGAGGGAGGGTTATAGGTACAACCAGTTTAAAGATGGAAATCTTGAGAGAGCAGGCAGGGACTTAGTGCTGGGTAAGGCAAGCAGGTTTGTCAAAGCAGCTCTTTTGGGGCGGCCAGAATCCTGTACCAATGTCCTCAGCAGGTTCATCAGTTGCTGGGGGAGTGCCGGACAGGGTTAAAGCACAGGAGAACTTTCTGGATGATAGGAATGTTCTATATCTTCAAAGGAGGTGGGATACATGGGTAATGCATTTATTAAAATTGATCAAAATATACACCAGATCTGTGCATTTCACTGAAGATAAATTATACCTCAAATTAAAAACATTTTTTAAAAGACAGATGGGCCGGACGCAGTGGCTCACGCCTGTAATCCCAGCACTTTGGGAGGCCGAGGCAGGTAGATCACCTGAGTCAGGAGCTCGAGACCAGCCTGGAAAACATGGTGAAATCCTGTCTCTATTAAAAATACAAAAATTAGCCAGGCATGGGGACACAGGCTTGTAGTCCCAGCTACTCGGGAGGCTGAGGCAGGAGAATTGCTTGAACCCAGTAGGCGGAGGTTACAGTGAGCAGAGATCACGCCACTGTACTGGAGCCTGGGCAACAGAGCGAGACTCCATCTCAAAAGAAAAAAAAAGAAAAGACAGATGAAGGTTTTCAACTTTCACTAAAGGCAGAGTAGCTTGTTATAGATTAACCTCCCCACAAAAGCAGTTAGAGAAACGGGACAAAAATGTGCCCCCACCACCAAAAACAACTGTTTGAAGGTAATTGGAGACCTCAGTCAGGACTTGAGTGACCAGGCCTAGGAGGTGACCCTGACAGTCTGTACTGCTTTTCCGACATTTGGTGATTGGTTAACAGTAGAGGGCTAAGAGGCTAAGAAACTGAGTCTGAAGTGGTGGTTAAGAGGCTGGAGAGCCTAGCTGAATGTTTGGCACTCACAGGGCTGAAATGACCTCATGAGAATTTGGGTCCCAGTAAGGAGATGGGACCTTGGTGGGAACCCTGGAAGGGTCACCCCTAGGAGTCCAAATGAATAAAAAATAGACCAGCCGTCACAAAAACTAAAACCTGCTTTGAACCAGCTTAGTCCCAAACTAGATGAAGGTGATCTGCGCTGACTCCAATTGTGTGCCATAAAGTCAAAGTCAATACTCTCTGGAGGCAGATAAAAGTTTACTAGGAACGCCATAAGACAAGACAAGACTAAATGAGAAAGAACAAGATTAAAAAAAAGTAGAAACACAGGTAAGGAAGAATTTTTTTTTTTTTTGAGACGGAGTCTCGCTTTGTCACCCAGGCTTGAGTGCAGTGGCACGATCTCAGCTCACTGCAACCTCTGCCTCCCAGGTTCGAGCGATTCTCCTGCCTCAGCCTCCCAAGTAGCTGGGATTACAGGCATGCGCCACCATGCCTGGCTAATTTTTGTATTGGCCAGGCTGGTAATGAACTCCCGACCTCAGGTGGTCCATTCACCTCAGCCTCCCAAATTGCTGGGATTACAGGCATGAACCACTGTGCCTGACCAGTATTTTGCCACAATTTAAAATAAATTTTCTTGTTTTTTTTAGGTTTGGGCTCAGACTATATTCTAAACAGTCACATGGCGGCTGACTCTTCTCCAGGCCTTGCTGCCGGCTTTTACATGTTTATTGTTTTTGCCTTCTTGTCATGTGCTCGGTAGATGGCAGCTTCCAGGTGCTCCTGAGGGGCCAGGAAAGAGAGTGAGAAGGCACGGAGGCTGCCAGGTTGTCCCACTCGGGGCCTCACCCTCATCAACTCCCTCAACTGGGTCTCCTGCAACTATTGGGGGGCCACCTCGGCCACCGCTTTGCCCTGAGCTTCCTGCTGCTGCAGCTGGGCAGAGCCTCCTTCTCAGAGGCCAGCTGCTGATAGGCTGCCAGGTACTGCTGCAGGGGACCCAGGGAATGGTCTCGCTGCTGCTGCAGACTCTGAGCCTCTTGGCTCTTCAGCTCCACCTGCAGGATAGGCGTCAGGGTAGGTAGTGGCTGGCTTCCAGATTCTGGGCCCATAAACAGGGTGGCGAGGGCACAGTGGGGCTCTGTTATCTGCCCAGGACCCTGGCCCCTGACCCCGGCCCCTTCTTCCAGGCCTAAGTGACTGCCTCCCTTGCCTAGAGGCCCATGCCTCCCTCTGCAGCCTCAAATTTCACACCCTTCTTCCCATCATTTAATCTGTAGGACACAGACTGGTGGAAAAGCAGAGGGAGCCAACCACCATCTGCTAAGTTGTGGTGAGGTCGTTCTGTATGATCTCCAGGGTTTGCAACCACCTCCGCCTGCTCCCCCAAAGCTCGGCCTTCCGCCCCAGCTCCCCCAGCCTCTCCTCCAGCTCCTGCAGCCTCACCTCCTGCTTCTGCATCTTCTCCTGCTGCCACAGCCTCGACTCCTGCTTCCGCATCTTCTCCTCCTGCCTCCACATCTTCTCTTCCTGTTCTTGCATCTTCTCTTCCTGTTCCCACATCTTCTCCTCCTGCTCCCACATCTCCTCCTGCTCCCGTAGCTTCACCTCCTGCCTCCACATCTTCTCCTCCTGGTCCCGCAGCTTCTCCTCCTGCCTGCACATCTTCTCCTCCTGCTCCCACATCTTCTTCTCCTGCTCCCACAGCTTGTCTTCCTGCTCCCGCATCTTCTCCTCCTGCCTCCATATCTTCTCCTCTTGCCTCCATATCTTCTCCTCCTGCTCCCGGAGCTTCTCCTCCTGCTCACACATCTTCTCCCCCTGCTCCTGCATCATCTCTTCCTGCTCCCGCAGCTTCTCCTCCTGCCTCCACATCTTCTCCTCCTGCTCCCGTATCTTCTCCTCCTGCTCCCGTATCTTCTCCTCCTGCCTCCACATCTTCTCCTCTTGCTCCTGCCTCTTCTTCTCCTGCTCCCGTATCTTCTCCTCCTGCTCATGTATCTTCTCCTCCTGCCTGCACATCTTCTCCTGTTCCCGCCTCTTCCCCTCTTGCTCACATATCTCCTCCTGCCTCCACATCTCCTCCTGCTCCCGCCTCTTCTCCTCCTGCTCCCGCATCTTCCCCTCCTGCCTCCACATCTTCTCCTCCTGCTCCCGTATCTTCTCCTCCTGCCTCCACATCTTCTCCTCCTGCTCCTGCCTCTTCTTCTCCTGCCTCCACATCTTCTTCTCCTGCTCCTGTATCTTCTCCTCCTGCTCCTGCCTCTTCTTCTCCTGCCTCCACATCTTCTTCTCCTGCTCCCGTATCTTCTTCTCCTGCTCCCGTATCTTCTCCTCCTGCCTCCATATCTTCTCCTTCTGCTCACATATCTTCTCCTTCTGCTCACATATCTTCTCTTGCTCCCGTATCTTCTCCTCCTGCTCATGCATCATCTCCTCCTGCCTCCACATCTTCTCCTCCTGATCCTGCCTCTTCTCCTCCTGCTCCCGTATCTTCTCTTCCTGTTGCTGGTACAGGCGGTTCCACAACTCGTTCTCTCCCACCTGGGCTTGGAGCTTCGCGGACACACTCTGCAGCTCCTTACCCAGGTGGTCAGCCTCCTCCTGCAGCTGCTGCTGGAATAGTGAAAGTGTTGGTTTGAACCTCAGAAGGAAACAGACTCATGGGATAGTCATATAAATGTAATCTATCAAACAATGGTTTCCACCCATGATCCTTTAAAATATATATTTTTAAGCCCTAACTCTGAGATTCTGATTCCCCAGGAAGGGCCCCAGTTTGTAGATCTTTAGCACACTCTATAGGATTCTATGGTGGGACCAGAACAAGGGCCCAAATTTTCCAGCTCTTGGCTGGAACCTCCCCATACCCTGCATGATCCCTAGACCATGGTCCCAGCTGGACAGGGATCCCACAACCCCCGGGGCTGTAGCTGCTTGCCTGTGGCAGCAGGAGCTTGGCCTTCTCCAGCTTCCTTTTTAGCTCCTTTACGTTGAGCTGGATCTCAGACTTCTCAGATTCTACAAGTCGAAGTTTTTCTTGTAGTTCGGCATTTTTCTCCTTCAGCTCATCATCGGTTATGCTACGACCAGAGGCAGTAGAGAAAGGAATGAATGAAGAACAGAAAGGACCGCTTTGGTGATCAACCCTCTGCTTTCGCCCCACAACCACAGAACCGTGGCATTGGATGGGACCCCAAGAATTAAAAGTCCCAGGTGGCAGGCCAGAGACAAGACATGAGTTGCCTGAGGCTACCCCATGAGTCAGTGGCACAGCCGGCACTAGAGCTTCCCTGTGCACACATGAAAACCTGTATGAGCCTCTCACCATGCTCACCTGTACCCCCACCTCCCAGCACACCCCCCACGCTAAGAGCCCCCAGACCTCCCATCCCACGATCCCCCATCCTACGTGTTCCTGTACAGTTCCAGACTCAGGGCATCCCTCTCCTTTGTTAACTCCTCGATGTACTGCAAATAGAGAAAGGTGAAGTCAGGATAGAGCAGGCAGAGGAGTGGCTGGCCGACCAGGAACAACAGCCACCGTGACCACTCCACACACCACTCCCCACTCCCAGTCACACCTGACATGCTCTCAAGGCACTTCCAAGCCCAGGGTCTCATTTGTTTTTCTTTGTTTTCTTTCTTTCTTATTTTTTCCAGGCAGATTTTCAGTCTTGTTGCCCTGGCTGGAGTGCAATGGCGCAATCTCAGCTCATCACAACCTCCGCCTCCCGGGTTCAAGCAATTCTCCTTCCTCAGCCTCCCGATTAGCTGGGATTACAGGCATGTGCCACCACACCCGGCTAACTTTGTCTTTTTAGTAGAGATGGGGTTTCTCCATGTTGGTCAGTGTAGTCTTGAACTCCCAACCTCAGGTGATCCGCCCGCCTTGGCCTCCCAAAGCGCTGGCATTACAGGCATGAGCCAGAGCACCTGGCCCTCATTTGTCTTTCAAAGAACTCAGTAAAGGTGGAAGGGACAGGGAAAGAGACTGAATTCATAGCTGGCTAGCAGGGGCCCAGAGACATGAGATAATATTGCTATTGTTGTTACTGTTATTACTACCACTGTTGGAACCTTTACTGAGTGCTTCACCAGGCACTGCGCTAACAATCCCATTTAATCCTCACAACCTCCATAGGAGACGGTTACCATTATTACCTCTATTGTGAAGATGAAAAACATGGAGTATTAAGGGTTAAGTGCTTGCCTAAGATCACTTAGAGCTGGGATTTCAACACCCAGGTATATCTGATTCTCTAAGCCCATTCTTTTGCTGGGGGTAGGGGCACAGATAAGGAGGAGGAAATTAATCCTTTGTTGACATTTTGAAAGGATGATTCATTTGCATAGTCCAAAACTCAGAAAGCACAGAAGGGAAATATCTCCCCCCACACTGTTCCTCTCTCCTGAGTTTTTCTTGATCCTTACAAACATGTTTTATGTATATTACGATAATACACACACACATACGTGTTCCCTCTCTCAACACAAATAATAACATACTCAAGATACTCTTCTGTACCTTTATGGTACAAGTATCCTAACCGCCACTTAGGACTTGGCCAAGGCCACAGCCAAGTATGGGCAGGGTGGGCACTTGGCCTGTGAGCTCTATGTCCAGTGCTCGCTCCCCATGGCACCCCCCAATTCACCCACAGCAGCCAACTCAGCCCCTGTCAGCCTCTAACCACCACACAGAAAAGCAGCAAGAAATGGCCATGCTGCGTTCTGGGCAGGACACTCCATCAGACAGAAGGGACCTTTAGGCTCACTCCTCCGTCTGTGAAGCCGGGCTCCCAGGGGATGGGGCAGAGGGTTGGACTCACCCTTTCAGCCTTCTTCTTCTGTGTAGCGACAGCAGAGAGAGCCCGCTCTAACTCTCCTGCAAACTTCCATGAATCATGCAGGCGGCCAACCAGATGCCTGCAGTCTCCTGGAATGAGAGACATTCAGATGTGGCCCAAAGGTCTCCCCATAAAGGTCTGTCAAAGTGCCAGGTTGAAGGATGAGCGGGTGCCAGATTCCCACCTTGCAACTGCTGGACAGCACGCTGGCTGTAATAGAGTGCCGTCTGCAGCTCAGCTTTCTCACATGTAAGGATTCGTATGGTATGAACCTGGGCCTTTGGGAGAAAAGACAAGCAAGTGCTGAAACAGAAGCAAAGAAACCTTCTCCAGAGGACAGGAGGGAACTTCACACCCTCCACTCACCTCTAGCTCCCTCCTTAGGGCTTCCTGATGTTGGTGGCTTGCCTTCTTTTCCTATAGAAAGAGGAAGACAGAGCTCTTACTAGGGGGAGGCAGAGATGGCACCGCAAGAGACATGCCCCCAGAACGGCACCACTGCCCCAGGACAGGCCCACCCATGGGACCAGGTTATCAGGGACCCTGTGGGGACGGGGTGGAATCTGGGGGGTGAGCCTTCTTCCCCAGGCTGGGAGTGGGTGAGACGAGACTGGGGCCTCTACATCTGAGTATCCCAAACCCAGCAGTCATGTCGTGAGTAAACAAAGAAATCACGTTACTTCTTCCAGCTGGGCTCAGTTCTGCTGTTTCTGTGGGGAGAATCAAAGGAAGGTGACTGAGGGTGGCCCCTTCAACTCTATTCCCCAGGCCAGGAAGCAGTAGGCAGGGGCCAGGGATGGATTTTAAAGGCAAAATTCTCAGACCCAATGGGAACACGAACTGGTAAACTCTCCTCAACTCCCAAAGAAAAAGGACTTGGGTCTTTGTTGGATTTCGCCCACAGCCACAGAACTGAAAAAGTCTGAAACTAGATTCTCTGGAAAAGACAGTCACAGAAACCTTCAGGGATGGAGTGTGAGAAAAGCTCACCCTTCTGCCAGTTTGTGATTTAGAAAAGTGCATTCATTCAACAAACATTGACTGAGCACATATGGGCCAGGGACGGTTGTTCACAGCGGGGATATAGGACGGAAAAGGCAGACAGGAGCCCCTGGCCGTGAGGTTTCCATTCTAGTGGGCCTTTAACTCTCGGACTCTCAGAGCTAACAGAAACCTCTGATACTCCCTAATTCTACCTCAGGAAACGCAAGCCCGAGAAGGAGACTTTACAGCAGGCCCTGGACTAGGGATTAACATAAAAACTGCAATGACGAATCTCATTTAAACTTCACAAATGTAGATAAAACCACACCACTCCTATTTTACAGATGTGAAAAGAGAGGCCCAAAGAGCTCAAGCAATTTGCCCTAAATCATATCCCCAGCAGATGGAGAGGATTCAAACCCAGAATTCTTAACCAGTACCTGGCAGTTCTTCCACAATCTTAACAATTACCCTCCACCACCCCTTGGGCCCTCTGACCCCAGGAGCCTGGCCAGCCAAGACTCACATCCTCAGGTGAGTGGCAACCACCAGAAGTGGTTGTCTCAGGGTTAGTGCCGTTATTTATGTTCTTCTTTTTGGTGTCACTTGCTCCTGCACCAACACTAGGGCTGGCCTGGGGATGATAGTCTCTCAACTGTGGAAAGGAAGAGCAGTGACACTCATGAGAACTACAAGCTCCTACAGTCACATCCCGCATTACAGTTTATACAAAATACTCTTATACACCATCTCATTTAATGCCACCAACAACTGTAGGAAGTGTTGTCACAATCACTTAGTGACTGAGAGGGATTGATACCATGGCTGAACAGAAAGCAATAATGGAACTTAAACTCAGTCTTCTGGCTCTAAGCTCTGGGATTTTGCCACAACTCAGCAGCTGCCAGGGATGAAAACCAGAGGCAGAGGCAGAAAAGCAAATATTAAGTAGGTAGGAATGGTTTAGAGTCATACACCCTCACATGTCTGTTAGTGTGAAGAAGGGCACCACTACCTCTCAAACTTTGTATTAATGTATCCTCATGGCAGAAGGCAGCCTTTCTGTGAAATCTGGGAATTTAACACAAAGAGGACAACCCAACCCTCCTCTCAGACAAAAGTCTTGTATACTTTTATAAATCTATGTAACTGTCATCCCTAAGTACATTAATGTTTTGTCTCTCAATAGAATCAAGGGAAACTGATGCTTCAGAAAGATGCCCCATATTTATCCTGTGGCACTCGAAGTACCCCAGGTGGAGATGAGGAAGAGTGAAGCTATCAAGTTCAGTTTCCCAATATCTGTTCCACAGAAGATAAGCAGATCTCACTGCAGAAACCACTGACTGAGGGGCACTCTGGTCCCAGAACAATGGAGAATTCAAATCTGAGGTGGAGAACTCAGAAACAATGTTAAAGTCTCTCTGGAGAGTAGAAGCCTGGGAGAAAACCAAACCAAACCCGTTTCTCCCATTGACACTGTCAATGTGTTGAACTGATGGGGGAAGTGTAGGCTTTTCACACTGTGAATGTCTGTGTTAAGGAAGTAAGGCAGCCTGAAACCTCTCTCCCCTAGGTCCCATGGTCCCCATTCCCCATCCAGCTGGAAACCTGTGCTACAACAAGAGGAATCAGAAATGGGCAAAAATACTTAGGGGACCGGGTCCTAAGACCAAAGGCAGGTCTCGTGGCCATAATGATAGTTCCTAGGGGGACTGTGACATCACTACATTCCACTCCTCGGTGGAGTGGCAGGGGGGATACATGAGAGCAATGCCCAAGTTGTCGCTTTGGGATTGGGGAGGGGGTCGCTGGATTGGGACCCAGGTACTTGGAGACAGGAGCCCAAAGAGCCCAGGGAGGTCAGGCTTGAGGCGGTGGGAGGTGAGGGCCGAATGTGGAGCAGGGAGCCCAAGGAGTCACATGCCCAAAGTCACCCTGGGGCAACTGATGAGGGCAGGTTCTGGGGCACCCAGGTCCTTGGAGACATGAGCCCAAAGAGCCCATGGAGGTTGGGTTTGGGATAGCAGAAGGTAAGGGCAGAGTGTGGAGAGGGAAGCCCCAGGAGTCACCAGCTCAAAGTCACCCTGGGGTGACTGGCGAGAGCAGGGGAAGGACTCATGAGGGGAGTGGGGTGGCTCACAAGATTCTGGTGTGGGGAACCCAGAGGCACTTGGGAGCACCCAGCCCAGTGTGCCTCAGGAGTGACACAGACTCTGGCAGCAGTTCGACTGTCAGAGGGGACCTGGGGCTGGGTTGGGGTGCTGCAACCTGGTGCGTTTTACCTTTTGCTTGGCCTTGGCCAATTTGTTCTGTCGGGTTTCTTTGGACATCATGGGATGGGTAGGGAGGTGGGGTTGGGGCCACATCAGCACGATCTAGGCGAGGACAACTATACACCTCCAGTCACCTACCAGGTAGCTGTGTGACTGAGCCAGAGGAGGCGTAACCAGGGCCACACTAGAATGCAGAATAGGGGCGTGGCCTTAATGCTTCAAGCCCATTGGTCAATGAGAAAGATGAAAGAGAAAGGAGGCGTGTCATGAAGGACCTGTGGTGTCACAAGGAAAGCTGTCCCTGCAACCGCTGTCCCCGCCCACTCCAGGAGAGGGGTGGGCTGGCTTTCACTTTAAAAACTTTAAAACTGTATTACCTCAATTGAGGTACAAATCCTATGAAAATGGAATTTTATAGTGTGCTTGATGATTGATAAAGCAGACTGTATTATCCAACATTCCAATAAGATAATATAATCACAATGATTTCTCTTTTTTGGAAAAACTTTCTCTTACTCTCGTACTTTATTGTTAAAGTTTTTTTTTTAAAAAAGAAACATGTATAATATCTTTAAAAACACAAAGCTTTTGAGCCAGGCGCGGTGCCTCATGCCTGTAATCCCAGCACTTTAGGAGGCTGGGGCAGGTGGATCACCTGAATTCAGGAGTTCAAGACCAGCCTGGCCAACATAATGAAACCCTTTCTCTACTAAAAATCCAAAACTAGCTGGGCATGGTGGCAGGTGCCTGTAATCCCAGTTACTTGGTATGCTGAGGCAGGAGAATCCTTGAACCTGGGAGGCGGAGGTTGCAGTGAGCCAAAATCATGCCACTGCACTTCAGCCTGGGCTACAGAATGAGTCTCTGTCTCTAAATACATACATACATACATACACACACACACAAAGCTTTCCATTTAATAAACACTCAAAGGTCTTTACAAGTTTAAAACAAATACAGGACCCTTCCAAAGTAAGGCTAAATGCTAAGTGATGCGGGAGAGAAAAAGGACATAAATAACTCCTCCTCTCATGAGGTTAATCACTAAATCCTATTTTTCTAGAATCACCTGGCCTCTCTAAGCCCTGAAAATGAAACTGAATTTCTCTCTCAGTGATTGGCTATGACTTGCAATCATGAAAACCAAGAATTGTGTTCTGTCACTGTGTAGTGCTTGCTACCTGGGATCAAGGGTTGAGTTTTTCATGATTTGCTCCATTATCTGTGTGCTGCTTATGCCAGACCAAACTAAGCTTTTTTCTAGAGTTCTACAATTTATAGTTAGTATATAAGAGCGGCTCTCAAAACTATAGTCTCTGGACCAGGAGCACCTGGGAACTTCTTATAAATGTGAATTCTCAGGCCCACCCTAGACCTGATGAATCAGAAACTCTGGAGTAGGGACCAGCAATCCACGCTGCAATAAGCCCTCCAGGTGTTCAGGAACCACTGGCATACAGCAGGTAGAAAAATGTGTTTCCTTCTGTAGGTCCAAAGCCAGGGATACTATATGTTCTGTCTTGATACGAAGCAATGACATGCAATTAAAAGACATAAATCTCCTTCCTACTTCCACCCTGTAGCCAATGTGTTTTACTTTTATAAGTTCAATAAGAAAGCGAGTGGCAATCAGACATTTCTTCTAAAACATATATTTACAGATATCAGTTCTCATCCAGCCTGATCTCATCCAGTATCATTTACATCCTCTTACATCTAAAGTTTTAGAAAAGGATCTTCACAATGTAAGACTCAGGCACACTAGAAGTTCTATGATAAAAGACCAACTAGATCTGAATGTCCAAACTTTAGTACTAGAGAAGAAAGGTGGAATCACTGACTATATTTTCACATTGCATTCAACAGGAAATTAAAGTTTTGAATTTGTTTCACCTTCATCCTTCCAAGTTAATAGAATTAAACCAGAACACTCCATTCTCCCAAAGCCTCTAGCCAGGCAAAGTTTTACTATATTACTTCTTGCTTTTCAATGGATATAAAGCAGAGTCCTGGTCGGCACATTATGTATACCTGCAAAGATGCAGAACTAAACAGTTCCATCTGTTCCATATTAAAACAAAAGTCCTGTAAACCTCAGATGGTGAGTGTAATACTTCAGCACTAGCATGAAAGCCTCAGATATAAAAATATACCAAGAACACCTCTAGCAAAAACAGTAAGCTCTTGGCCGGGAGCAGTAGTTCACGCCTGTACTCCCAGCATATTAGCAAGCCAAGGTGGGGCAAGTCAGGAGTTCAAGACCAGCCTGCGCAGCATAGCAAATTCACATCTCTACAAAAAATTTAAAAATTAGCTGGGCATGGCGGCACACACCTGTAGTCCTAGAGCTACTTGGGAGGCTGAGGTGGGAAAATCGCTTGAGCCCAGGAGTTTGAGGCTGCAGTAGCTATGATCAAGCCACTGCACTCCAGTTGGGATGACAGAGCGAGATCTAGATATTACATTCTGTCCTGCTCCTGTTTCCACTAAAATCACTAAGTTAAAATTTTTTCATGCAGCAGGATAAAAATTAAGTGAAATGTGACATTGGTGCTTGGCTAGCAAAAAATAAAGCGAAATGACAAATTACGTACTGGGAGAAAGTCTTTGTAACCTCAATGACAGATTAAAGGTTTGTATCCTTAGCCGATAAAGAAAAATTTTAAATTACTCAGAGAAAAAAATGAATTATTTCCAGCAGAAAATCAGCAAAGGAGAAACTGGCACTTCCCACAAGAATAAAAATGGCCTAATAAGCATATGAAAAAGATTCAAAAGCACTAGAAATCAAAGAAATGTAATGAAAACAATGAGATTTTCTGCCTAAAGACCAGCAAAGATGACAAATGGAAGGGGGAACCTGGAGCTCTGTCCCTGTTGATGGGAGTATAAACTGAACCAATTTTCCTACAGGATAATTTGAACATTTCTTTTAAAAATCTTAAAACTGTTTTACATTATTTTCCTCTAGAAATTCTACTGTATGAATTCAGTGCAAAAATACTTACTTGAGTCCATTAAAATGTACATAGAAGGAAATTCAGCTCTGGGGTGCCAATGATTCACTTAACATACACCCAGCTATTAAAAATGATGATGCCAGGATATATTTCTGCCACAGAAACATGCTTAAAATATAGTGAGTGACAAAGGACCATATATTATGATTCTACTTTTTAAAATGTATATAACAAGTGTAAAAAGCAACAAACCAGAATGTTTTGAGTGGCAAAATTAAACTACAAAACAGATACAATTCTTAGAAGATACATACAAAAAGCTCTCCTAAGCAGATGGTCACAGAACTAGAACATTGATAATTTTACTGGGGATGTCAATAGGACTCCAGATATTTCCAAACTCAACTTGAACTCTCATCTTAGGCTTGTTTTGTATTTTGCTTTTCCAGTTTCACTAATGACACAAACATGCTATAAAATGAAAATCCAGAAATTCACATTAAAAAAGTATATTCGGAAATGAAAGGCAAGAACAGCATTTTACATATAAGGCACTGTTATGACCGGATTAAGAAAATATGGCACATATACACCATGGAATACTATGCAGCCATAAAAAAGGATGAGTTCATGTCCTTTGTAGGGACATGGATGCAGCTGGAAAAAAAAAAGAAAAGTAAGAAGCAGTCAATTTTCACATCAAGGACAGCATCTGAGAAGTTTTGTTCTGTGGAATAAAACTATGTCCTGGAATTATTTTAGTAGTGTTTCAATAGTGATGACTGTATTTTCCAACTTGTTCAGATTACCACCAGTGAATCTTTGTCAGCAGTTCCTTTTAAATGCAAATCAACAAATTCCCAAAAATTTATTGCTTTTTGAATTCTTCAATGTAAAAATCCTTAAAATAAGGTCTGTCTCTTTAAAAGAAACTATGCAGTTATCATTTGAGAGGTGACAATGTGCTAGCAGCCCTCACTCTCTGCGACTCCTCGACCTCGGCATCCACTCTGGCAGCACTTGAAGAACGCTTCAGCCCACCACTGCACTGTGGGAGCACCTCTCTGGGCTGGCCGAGGGTGGAGCCAGTTCCCTCTCTTTGCAGGGAGGTGTGGAGGGAGAGGCCTGGGCAGGAACCTGGGCTGCGTGCCAACCTCACAGGCCAGTGCTAGTTCTGGCAGGGAAGGTGAGGCCACACTTGGAGTGGCTGGCCGGCACCGTTGGCCCAGGGCAGTGAGGGGCTTAGCATCCAGGCCAGCAGCTGTGGAGGTTCCCCAGCACTGGCGGCCCACCAGCTCGAATTCTCGCTGGGCCTCAACTGCCTCCCAATGGGGCAGGGCTCGGGACCTGCAGCCCGTCATATCCAAGACCCTCCCCACTCCTCACCCCGACGGGCACCACCCCCGCACTCTGTGGCACCTGGTACAATCCTCCCCCGAAGGGCTGAGGAGTGCAGGCACGGCTCAGGACTGGCGGGCAGCTCCTCCTGCAGCCCTGGTGCGGGATCCACTAGGTTAAGCCAGCTGGGCTCTTGAGTCTAGTGGCAGAGTTGGAGAACTTTTACATCTAGCTAAGGGATTGTAAATGCACCAATAAGCACCGTGTCTAGCTCAAGTTTGTAAATACACCAATCAGTACTCTGTAACTAGCTAACCTAGTGGGGACTTGGAGAACTTTTCTGTCTAGCACTCTGTCTAGCTAAAGGATTGTAAATGCACCAATCAGCACTCTGTCTCTAGCTCAGGGATGGTAACGCACCAATCAGCACTCTGTCAAAATGGACCAATCAGCTCTCTGTAAAATGGACAAATCAGCAGGATGTGGTTGGGGTCAGATAAGGGAATAAAAGCAGGTTGCCCCAGTCAGTGGCAACCACACAGCGTTTATAAGCCATAACAGTGACTGCAAAGGTTTGCAGCTTCCCTCCTGAGGCCAGTGAGCCTATGAACCCACTGGGAAGAATGAACAACTCCAGATGAGCGGCCTTAAGAGCTGTAACACTTACCGCGAAAGTCTGAAGCTTCACTCCTGCAGCCAGCAAGACCACAAACCCACCAGAAGGAAGAAACTCCAAACACATCCGAGCATCTGAAGGAACAGACTCTGAACACGCCATCTTTAAGAACTGTAACACTCACCGCGAGGGTCTTCGACTTCATTCTTGAAGTCAGTGAGACCAAGACCCACCAATTTCTGACGCAATTTCTTTACAAATTAACCTAGTATAGTTTTCTGTTGGTTCCATTTTCCTTGTTTTAGTAGCTAATTTAATTGTAATCTTAATGATTATGTGGTAGAACAGGTTGGTGGAGCTATAAAAATTTCTAGCTACTTAAGAGATGAATTTCAGACACATGGTACACTTTATATTATACTTTGCTATAACACGGCTGGAATTGTGTTGTTTTTCAGATTGTAGTCTCAACTACATCTCAACAGTTTGTTCTCAGATATGTCCTATTACCATCTTAGTGTAATAGGTATTTTATTGACCAAGAACAATGCGTATTGTTTTTTGGTAGCAGGAGAAAAGTTTCAAGCCAAAACTTTTAATTGCTTATCTGTTCCATGTGAGGTATAAAACTCGCAACCTTGTCAGCCATCTAGCTTAGACGCATTTCTTAAAAAGTTTGCTGGAGGCCAGGACTACACTCATACCTGTAGTCCCAGCACTTTTGGGAGGCCAGGGTGGGGGATCGCTTGAGCTCAGGAGTTTAAGAGCAGGCTGGGCAACTTGGTGAAACACGGTGGTTGCCCCAAGGGAAGGGGGAAGTTTTCAAACCTGAGCTGTCCAAGCTCAGCATGAAGTGCAGTGGGCTGCTGAGTCAGGCCAGCAGAGGCAGCCAGGAACCATGCAGATCTGCAATCCCTTCTGCCAGGTCTGTCCCAGCAGGTGTCACTAAAAGGCAGTGCTGTGTGCTTCTGTCACTGTGGCAGCCTTGACAAGGAAGGTGGAAGGGAAAAGAGACCCAGTGCTGAACTCCAAGCAGAGATGGGGCTTTTCTCTCTGCGTCTTTTCCCTCCCCTCCCAGCCTGCATTTGCAGTAACATAGATTTATATTTCTATTATCATGTAACAAAAATGGTTGTAAGCAGCTGTTATTTCCTTTTACACACAATGTTAGCTCCTATTTAGATTCCTAACTGAACAATGTCTAAAGAGGTACTTAAACTGACATGAAACGCAGACAATCTTGTGAGCAAATGGCTTACTGCGAGAAAAAACTTCAAATTGCCACGAGGAGTCCCTCCAAATATAGAAAGGACCAGTGTTTTCAGAAGTATGTTAACTAAAATGTGGCAATATAAGGAGCGAAGCAGGAAGAACTTTTAAGTCCGAAACTTACAAGTAGTCAATTTCACAGTCAGTTTCCTGGTCGTTCCACAACAAGCTTTGGCATCTGTTTTCTCTACAATGGCGGTAACAGCAGCTATTTCAGAGCAGGAAAAGGCTTAGAGCAGTGCTAGAATATGGTCGTGGCTATATAAAGTTTAGCTATTTGTATATTGTAACAAACCTACAATTTTTTTAAATTAGCTGTCAGTAATAGATTTCTTTTGGAAAAGTAGCAGCCTCCAGTCCAGGGAACACCTGCAGTTCCCACTAAGTGAGCATTGGTGTCTGCTAACCTTTGCCTCTATTTCTCTCAATAATATACTGTCAAGCTGTTCCTTGATGTAGCCATTTTATTTAGTTTTTCTTTTTTTCCCTTTCCTGAGACAGAGTCCAGCTCTGTCGCCCAGTCTGGAGTGCAGCAGCGCCATCATATCTCAATGCCACCTGGACCCCCAGGCTCAAGCAATCCTCTGGGACCACCCGCACGGCCCACCATGCCTGGCTAATCTATGGGTTTTGTTTTGATTTTCCATAAAAGGACTGCGTTTCAGGTGGGCGCGGTGGCTCACGCCTGCAATCCCAGTACTTTGGGAGGCAGTGGTGGGCGGATCATCCGAGGTTGGGAGCTCGAGACCAGCCTGATCAGCATGGATAAACCCCCTCTCTACTAAAGAAACATCCAGAATTAGCTGGGCATAGTGGCTCATGCCTGTAATCCCAGCTATAGGGAGGCTATGGCAGGAGAAACACCCAAACCAGGAGGCGGAGGCCGTGGCGAGCCGAGACCGCGCCACTGCACTCCAGCCTGGGCAACAAGAGCAAAACTGCGCCTCAAAAAAATCAATAAATAAAAGACACCGGGTTTCACCATGTTGCCCCGGCCCCTCTGGAACTCCTAGGCTCAAACCATCCGCCGCTCTCGGCCCTCCAAAGTCCTGGGATCACAACCATAGAGCCACCACGTCAGGCCGATTCATTCCTTTGGTTAATAAACTGGGCCGGTGCAGTGGCTCACACCTGCAATCCCAGCTACTCTGCAGATGAGGCAGGAGAAGCGCCCAAACCTGGGAGGCAGAGGCTGCAGCGAGCCCAGACCGCGCCACTGCACTCCAGCCTGGGCAACAAGAGCAAAAGTCAGTTTAAAAAAAAAAAAAAAAAAAGAGACCAGGTTTCAACCATGTTGCCCATGCCAGTCTGGAACTCCTAGGCTCAAGGGATCCCCCACGCTCAGCTGTCCAAAGTCCTGGGATCACAAGCATGAGCCACCATGCCAGCCCGATCTACTCCTTTCTGGTTAATAAACTGGGCCTTGCGCGCTGCCTCACGCCTGCAATCCCGGCACCCCAGGAGGTTGGGGCGCCCTGGCGCTGGGGGTGGGGTGTGGGGAATCACCTGTGGTCGGGAGTTTGAGACCAGCCTGACCAACATGGAGAAACTCCATCTGTACCAAAAAATAATACAAAATGCGCCGGGCAGGGTGGCTCACGCCTGCAATCCCAGCCACTTGGTAGGCTGAGGCAGGAGAACCACCCAAAGCTCGGAGGCGGAGATTACAGTGAACCCAGACCACGCCACTGCACTCCAGCCTGGGCAGCAAGAGCAAAACTCCGCCTAAAAAATAATAATAAAATGTTAAAAAAAAAAAAAAATTCCCTTCTGAATGCTGGAAAGCACCACAAAGTTACAAGTCAAGAAATAATTTGGAGAAAAGAATTAGTAACTTGTTGGACAGACAAAAGACTTTAATATAAACAAATACTTTAAAAATACACATTCGAAGACATCTTCATAGAAAAACAGGCAAAGGACATAAATAGCAAAGTGAGAAGACAGCTTGATGTGGCCATTTTATCCAGGGGGACATTTTGGTGAGCCCTATGGACACAGCTACCATGATGCCACCAGTGTGACAGCTGTCCCCTTCAAAATGTGTGAGCCCCAGCTCTTCCTCTCCCCCTAACCTCCAGTCCAAAGGACCTGCATTTTCTCTTTTACAAATACGTTGTCATGAGAAAAAAGAAACAGGGTTAGCTCCTTAAAGGGGAGCAACAACCCCCTTCCTACAAGAAATTTTGTGATACAGTATTTGCATATACAAAACGAAGCCTAAGAGAAAAGTTGAGTATTTCCTCTGTAGGGAACCTTATCGTGTCCTAAATCTTTTCCTTCTTCCACCCAGTGTCTGTCTGGATCGACATTATCCATTCAATAGCAATTCACTCAGGCAGGCATGGTGCTAGACCTCGGTATCTCGCTGTGAACCAAAAACAGTCCCTACCTCCAGGATGCAGGCATTCTCCTGGGAGTTGGAGGAGGAACAGGTAAAAAATAATCATATATTCAGATTAACGATATATTGTCAGGTTTGAGGATTGAGGAAAGTGTGTCCACAATTGATGGGTTCTTGGTCTCACTGACTTCAAGAATGAAGCCACAGACCCTCACAATGAGTACATTACAGTTCTTAAAAATGGTGTGTTCAGAGTTTGTTCCTTCTGATGTTCAGACATGTTCAGAGCTTCTGCCTTCTGGTGTGTTCGTGGTCTACACTGGTCTCAGGAGTGAAGCTACAGACCTCTGCAGTGAGTGTTACAGTTCTTAAGGCAGCCCGTCTGGAGTTGTTCATCTCTCCCAGTGGCTTCATGGTCTCACTGGCCTCAGAAAAGAGGCTGCAGACCTTTGTGATGACTGTTACAGTTCATAAAGGAGGCACAAATGCAAAGACTGAGCAATAACACTTACAGCAAAACAATACTTCCACATCCCACAAAGAGCCCTGGCAAGTTGCTGCGGGTAGCGCAGGGCAGCCTGCTTTTATTCCCTTATCTGACCCCACCCACATCCTGCTGATTGGTCCATTTTGACAGGGTGCTGATTGGTGTGTTTACAAACCTTTAGCTAGACACAGAGTGCTGATTGGTGCGTGTTTGCAATCCTTTAGCTAGACACAAAAGTTCTCCCGGTCCCCACCTATCCTAGAAGCCCAGCCAGCTTCACCTCAGGGCACTTGCTGCAGGACTCTGCCGCACCCAGCCCGGGCACTCCAGCAGCCCAGAGGGAGCTCCTTCCCCATCAAACCCAGCAGGCTCTGGCCAAACGTGCAGAATGCAGGGCCAGCAGAGCCCGCACCCATTGGGAACCCGCACCCCTGCGAGCGCTGCGCTCAGCCCCGGCTTCCTCCCGTGCCTCTCTCTCGGCAGCTCCCTACAAGCAGAGGAAGCCGGCTCCCGCCTTGGCCAGCCCGAGAGAGGGGCCCCACAGCGCAGCGGCAGACTGAAGGGCTCCTCAAGCTCAGCCACAGTGGACGGATCACGGGCTGAGGAAGCGCGGAGAGGGAGCGAGGGCTGCTGGCACGTTGTCACCATTCTCAAATTCTGCAGAGAATGGCAGTGGCTGCTGTTTTAGATACTTGTGGCCAGGAGGCCTCCGATAAGGTGACCTTTGAGAGACATGCAGGAGATGAGGGAACAGTGAAGAGTATTTCTAAGAACACTCCAGGCAGACAGAACAACCACAGCCAAGGCTCTGAAGCGGGCGGGGGCCTGGTGTGTGTGAGGATCCTCAGGGTTGCCAGGGTGGCTGGAGCAAGACATGAAGCAAGTGGGCCGTGGGAGATGAGGGCAGGGAGCTCCCGGAGTGAGGAGATCAGACGGGGCTCGGTGTAACAGACTGTGCATTCTGTTCCAAGAGCTGGGAAGGTTGACATAATCAAGAAAAAAGCCCAGAAAAGCAGAGGTGTCCGTTTTTCATATTTTTTTTCATGGTAAAGATAGTTTCAATAAAAACATGATTCCTGGGTACATGTAATTTGTAGGCCAAATGGTGCCCAATCCCTAGCTCCCTCACCCCCTCACTTCCCTATCCCTAAAACCTGTACCTCCACTCCCATTTGTAAGTGATGGGAGTCAGGAATAGGGAAATCTGGTTGGGTGTTCTGAGTGAAGAGGTAACAGAGCAGCTGTTATTTTCTTTCTTTCACGTCTCCAAGGGAACCATGACTGACCCTTAGCTATCCCCTGGGAACGTGGCCCTCAGAGTGTTCTTTCTGTTACTGATCGGTGATTTTGTTATGTACACCTGGAGCAACGGAACATCCCTTACCAGCTTGTCAGGTTACTTTGTGCAAACATGGATGACGTGTGTGAACCCGGATCCATGCTTGGGGTCCTCATTTTCGGGTGCCATGGCCAGTTGCTAGCAGGTTGTATGTGTGTGACCAGCCCCTATCTGAGCCTCTCAGATGGTGAAACTCCAAACAGGCTTCCCTGGGCAGAGACATTCTGTCCATGCTCTGCAGCTTGTTGCTCAAGAGGGAAAGATCACATCCTGTGTGGCTTCCTCTCAAATGAAGGACATTGGAACCCTGTGTTGGGCTTCTCTGGACCTCCTCTGATGTTATACGTACGTATGTTAGAGACTGGGGTCTCACTCTGTTGAACAGGCTAGTCTTGAACTCCTGGCCTCAAGCAATCCTTCCACCTCGGCCTCCCAAAGGGCTGGTATTATAGGCATGAGCCACCATGCCCGATTTATATATTTTTCCAGCTCCCTTCTTTTCCATATCATTTGCTATTACTAATGCTTAGCTATTAGTATAAACTGATCTTGAGTTGTATAAACCTTTCTCGTGATTCACTGTGATGGGATGATTGTGTTCCTTGAAAAATTCCCATGTTGGAGTCATAACCCATGGTACACCTCAGGAAGTGAATGTATTTGTAG
Source organism: Theropithecus gelada (assembly GCF_003255815.1). Lineage (NCBI taxonomy): Eukaryota > Metazoa > Chordata > Mammalia > Primates > Cercopithecidae > Theropithecus > Theropithecus gelada. The sequence continues at coordinate 6,504,173 of NC_037674.1, forward strand.
ATAGATCTTAAAAGGGGCAATTGTAAATTAATTAATGAGGTCATTAGGATGGACTCTAATCTGATATGACTGGTATCATAAGAGGGAATTGGCACACAGACATACAGTCAGAGGAAAAAGACAGCCAGCCATCTACCAGCCAAGAAGGCAGACCTCAGAAGAAATGAACACTGCCTGCACCTTGATCTTGAACTTCTAGTTGCCAGAACTGTGAGAAAACAAATCTGTTGTTTAAGCCAATACCCAGCATGTGGTACTTGTTAAGGCAGCCCTAGAAAACTAATACACTCACTGAATGAGGCAGGTAGCTGTTTCTTTTCTTTTCTTTTTTGAGATAGGGTCTCATTTTGTCTCCAAGGCCAGAGGGCAGTGGTGTGATCACCAGCTCACTGCAGCCTCCCATCTTCCAGGCTCAAGCCATCGTCCCACCTCAGCCTCTCAAGTGGCTGGGACTACAGGCACGCACCAGCACTCCTGGCTTTTTTTTTTTTTTTTGTAGACCATGTTGCCCAGGCTGGTCTCAAACCCCTGAGCTCAAGCAATCTGCCCTCCTTGGCCTCCCAAAGTGCTGGGATTACAGGGGTAAGCCACCGCGCCTAGCCCAATTTTCAATAAAAAATTACAATGCCCAGTAAAAGGCAAAAAACACAGTTGAAGAGACAGAGCGAGTATAGAACCAGACTCAGACATGCAAAGGATGTTGGCATGATCAGACTGGGAATTTAAAACAACTGATTAATATGTTAAAAACTCTAATGGAAAACGTAGACAACCTGCAAGAACAGATAGGTAATGTAAGCAGAGAGAGAGACTTCTAAGAAAGAATGAAAAAGAAACGCTACAGATCTGATATGGTTTGGATATTTGTCCCCTCCAAATCTCATGTTGAAATGTGATCCCAGTTGTTGGAGGTGGGGCCTGGTGGGAGATGTGTGGATCACGGGGGTGGATCCCTCATGAATGGCTTAGCAACATCCCATTGCTGATGAGTGAGTTCACGAAAGATCTCATCGTTTAAATGTGCATGGCACCTCCATCCTTGCTCTCTTGCTCCCACTCTCACCGTGTGACGTTCCTGCTCCATCTTCACCCTCTCCCTTGAGTCAAAGTTTCCTGAGGCCTTCACTAGAAGCGAGCAAATGCCAGCATCACACTTCCTGTAAAGGCTGCAGAACCATAAGCCAATTAAATCTCTTTTCTATATAAATTACTCAGCCTTGGGTATTTTTTAAAATAATGCAAAAACAGCCTAACACAAGATCAAAGCCACTGTTAACAGAAATGAAGAACGCCTTTCATGAGCTCAAGGTGATAACGACAGGAGGCAGCCAAATGCCTAGGCAGATAGGGGAAGGTCCCCAGTGAAACCCCACCCCCAAGCCAAAGAAAAATTTATTTTATATTTTATTTTTGAGACGGAGCCTCACTCTGTTGCCCAGGCTGGACTGCGAAGGTGCAATCTTGGCTTGCTGCAACTCCATCTCCCAGGTTCAAGCAATTCTCCTGCCTCAGACTCCCAAGTTGCTGGGACTATAGGCACACACCACCATGTCCAGCAAATTTTTCTATTTTTAGTAGAGACAAAGAGACAAGGTTTCACCATATTGGTCAGGCTGGTGTTGAACTCTTGGCCTCAAGTGATCCACCTGCCTTGGCCTCCCAAAGTGTAGGGATTACAGGCGTGAGCCACTGCACCCAGCCACCAAAGACAGTTTAAAGCCTGAAAGCCAAGCTACAAGTTAAATCCTTGGACCAGCTTGAGAATTTGTCTTCCTGTTTGGTGTGCTTTCCTTTGGTTGATCTCCACCCTTCATCTATTTTACATATACCTGCCCTTTCTGTAACGTCATGCCCACCTTTAAGTGGTGTCTTTGCTTTAACCTTTTTTGCATACACACAAACCAATCAGCATCCACTCCCCATCCTGTGCCTATAAAGACCCCCGACTCAGTAGAGGAGGAGACTGCCTGACTTCAGGGAAGAGACAACCTGACTTCAGAGAAGATGACCTGTCCTTCCCATCCCCTCTCCACTGAGAGCTGTTTTCATTGCTTAATAAAATTCTTTACCTTCATTATCTTTCAGTTCATATGAGCTCATTCTTCTTGGTCACTGGACAAATGCTCAGGACCCACTGAGTGCAGACTCCCAGAAAGGCTGTCACACCAGCCCTTTGCCCTTGCCAGCAGAGGGCAACTGCCCTTGGATCGAGGCAAGGGGCTAACCAAGCTGCTAACACACCACCGTCCACGGAACTAAAGGAGCACTGTAACACTCCCTCTGGGGCTTCAGGGTTGTGAGCATCCTCACCTGGGCGCCACTGTGTTCCCCTTGAGGTAACATGCCTCGTCTGGCTGTGGGCCCTGCATGGAGCTTGCTCCTGTGTCAGTGCCCGGAGCAGCCAGCCAGATCCCACCCTCGCTTGCTTGCATGCTCCTCCCAACAAAAGGTTGACCACGACAGGCTGAGATGAGGTACCCCCTTCCATGAGTCTGGTGAAGGGGCCGAGAAAAATCCCGCATCAAAGGTAAACTGAATATGGCTGAGGAAGAAATTTCTGAACCTGAGCATATGTCTATAGAAATTTCCAAATCTAGACCTTGTATGGTGGCTCATGCCTGTAATTCCAGCACTTTGGGAGGCCAAGGCTGGGCTGGTCATATGAGTTCAGGAGTTCAAGACCAGCCTGGCCAACATGGTGGAACCCTGTCTCTACTAAAAAAAATACAAAAATTAGTCAAATGTGGTGGTAGGCAACAGTAATCCCAGCTTCTCGGGAGGCTGAGGCACGAGAATCACTTGAACCTGGGAGGCAGAAATCACAGTGAGCCGAGGTCACGCCACTGCACTCCAGCCTGGGTGACACTCTGCCTTAAAAAAAGTTTCCAAAACTAAATAGAAATTTCCCAAAAAAAGACATACAAATGACCAACTGGTATATGAAAAAAAGCCCAACATCACTAATCATCAGGAAATGCAAATCAAAACCACAGAGATATCACCTCATAACCATTAAAATAGCTACTACTTAAAAGACAAAAGATAATTTGGCGATGTGGAGAAAAGAAAACCCTTGTACACTTCTGGTGTGAATGTAAATTAGTACAGCCATTATGGAAAACAGCATTAAGGGTTCCTCAAAAAATTAAAAATACAACTACTGTATTGTCTTACTACATTTGTGTTGTTACAAAGGAATACTTGAGGCCAGATAAATTATTTTTTGTAAACACAGGATTCTTGCTATGTTGCCTAAACTTGTCTTGAACTCCTGGGCTCAAGCAGTATCCCTGCTTCAGCCTCCCACAGTACTGTGATTACAGGTGTGAGCCACTGCTCAGCCGAGGCTGGGTAATTTACAAACCAAATCTGGCTTAGAGTTCTGTAGGCTGGACAAAACACACAGTACTGGTATCCGCATCAGACTGCTTCCACTCATGGGGGAATGCAAATGGGAGCAGGCATGTGGAGATCACATGGTGCGCGAGGGGGCAAGAGAGAGAGGAGGGAGGTGCCAGGCTCTTCTTAACAATCAGTCCCGTGGTAACTAATAGAGTGAGAACTCATTCATTACCTTGAGGATAGCACCAAGCCATTCATTAGGGATCCAATGACCAAAACACCTGCACCACCTCCCACCTCCAACACAGGATCAAATTTCCACATGGGACTTGGCAAGCTCAGACAAACCATATCCAAACCATGGCACGTATGATCCAGCATTCCACTGGGGTATGTACACTTGTGGTATATGCAGAGGTAATGAAATCAGTATGTTCAAGAAGTATCTGCACTCCCATATTTATTGCAGCATCATTCACAATAACTAAGACATGAAATCAACCTAAGTGTCCACCAATGCTTGAATGGATAAAGAAAAGATACCGCACCAGAGCCTGAGACAGCAGGAGCCCCGCCTGGCCCGAAGCCGTTTCCGCGGCAGCAGGCAGAGGGGCTGAACAGGCACTATCAGCCAACGTGGGGTTCCGGAAGACACCCCCTCCGGGCACCCAAGTGCCCCTTCTCAGGGCTCAGTCTGACCATGGCCACGTCCTGCCTCACGCCGCCCCTTAGGCCTGGCATAGAAGCTCGTCAGCTCAGTCCTTGTCCTTAGAGCTGGACCCAGACCCCGGGTTCTGGCCAAATCCCCACCCGCAGGGCAGCGTGTTTGGTCTGCCACCTTCAGGAAAGCGGCCGTGGCCTCGGCCTCCCTTCGGGCACCCAGGAATGGGGGGTCTGCTCCGTCCCCCAACTATCCACTCTCTGAACCCCGGGGGCTGCGGAGCCTGCCGCCACTTCCTGCAGGTGGGGACGTTCTATGCAATACAAGGTTCCACTTTCGAGAAGTGCAAGCAGCTGTGCTGGTGGGCACAGCTAGGGTCACGTCCTGCCCTTCCCAGCCCTGCCCCCGAACTCCACGCCTGGGGCAGCCCCTCTGGCTTAGAATCCACGGTTGGGGATCCTCAGGTCATGTTATTTTTTTTTTTTTAAAGGAACAAATACACAAACACATCGGTTGACTTTGCTTCCCTGTTCTCGAATACTTGAATGTTGGGGGGATCTGGGAGGTGTGGGGGCCCCAAGACACCGTCTGCCCAGCCCTGCTGCCCCTCCCAAATCTCGTACAATGGTCACAGTCCAGTGGCCAGAGGGCTGCTGTGCCCTCCCTGGTCCCCACTGCCCTTATCTGTGGACTGCCCCTTCCAAAGACCCCTGGAATAGGGCGGACGGGCAGGCTGCCCTTCCCCCCGCTCCTCGTCAGTGATTTTATGGGGGAATTCACTACCTTTTTCTATAAAAGAACAAGCAAACGGACACCCGCCCTCTGCAGGCACCCAACAGCCATCTAGTCTCCAAAGGTGAGCAACTAGCAGTTTTTTTTTTTCCCCCAAAGGTGGGACAGTCATTTCCTTCTCCCTCCCCACCCCTCACATACCATCTGCGACGTGGAAGACTGGTCAGAACTGTTACTGTGGTTGAGTGAAGATCCCAGAGCACCGTGGACCCCAAGCCAGCTCCCAGCACTGGGGGACGGTAACAGCCATGTGTCAATGCTAAGATGTTTTTAAAAGACAAAAAAAAACACCCAAAGTTTTTCAAAGTGGGAGGACAACATCAAATCACTTTAATCACATCATACCAGGTGAACTTGTGTCCAGAATTTGTGGGCTCTTGGTGTCACTGACTTCAGGAACAAAGCCACAGACCCTCGTGTTGAGGGTTACAGTTCTTAAACATGGTGTGTTTGGACTTTCTTCCTTCTGGTGGGTTTGTTGTCTCGCTGGCTTAGATGAGTGAAGCTACAGACCTTTCTGCTGAGTGTTACAGCTCTTAAATCGACACGTCTGGGGTTGTTCATTCCTCCCTGTGAGTTCATAGTCTACACTGGCCTCAGGCGTTACAGACATTTGTTCGCAGTGAGTGTCACAGCTCTTCAGGCGGCGTGTCTACAATTGCTCATTCCTTCCTGCAGATTCATAGTCTATACCGGCCTCACTAGTGAAGCTGCTGACCTTTGCAGGGACTACTACAGCTCACAAAGCACAGCACACCCAAACAGCAAAACAACAAAGCTGCCACACAACAGAAGAAAAACCATGACTCATTACCAACTAATGACTGGGCCAGGGTGCTTTTATTCCCTTATCTGGCCCCACCCACATCCTGCTGATTGGTCCATTTTTACAGAGAGCGGATTGGTACATTTTACAGAAAGCTGATTGGTCTATTTTTCAGAGAGCTGATTGGACCATTTTGACAGGGTGCTGATTGGTGCAGTTACAATCCCTGAGCTAGACACAGAGTGCTGATTGGTGCATTTACAATCCTCTAGCTAGACATACAAGTTCTCCAAGTCCCCATTAGATTAGCTACACACAGAGCACTGATTGGTGCCTTTACAAACCTTGAGCTAGACACAGTGCTAGACAGAAAAGTTCTCCAAGTCCCCACTAGGTTAGCTTGATACAGAGTACCTATTGGTGTATTTACAAACCTTGAGCTGGACACAGGGTGCTGATTGGTGTATTTACAATCCCTTAGGTAGACATAAAGGTTCTCCAAGTCCCCACTAGACTCAGGAGCCCAGCTGGCTTCACCTAGTGGATCCGCAACTGGGGCTGCAGGCAGGACTGCCCGCCAGTCCCAAGGGAGCTGTGCCTGCACGCCTCAGCCCTTGGGTGGCCAATGGAACTGGGCGCCATGGAGCAGGGGGCTGCGCTCATAGGGGACGCTCAGGCTGCGGGAGCCCACCGCCAGGAGGGGGGAGGTTCAGGCATGGCGGGCTGCAGGTCCGGGGCCCTGCCCCATGGGGAGGCAGCTGAGGCCCTCGGAGAACTGGAGCGCAGCTCCAGCGGGCCGGCACTGCTAGGAGACCCCGCGCACCTAGGCAGCTGCTGGGCCGGGTGCTAAACCCCTCACTACCCTGGGCCGGCAGCGCAGGCGGTGGGCTCCGAGTGTGGGGTCCACGGAGCCCGCTCCCGCGGGAACTCACGCTGGCCTGTGAGTGCCTGGCAGAGCCTGGGTTCCCGCCCATGCCTCTCCCTCCACACCTCCCCGCAAGTACAAGGAGCCGGCTCCGGCCTCAGCCAGCCCAGAGAAGGGCGCCCATAGTGCAGCGGTGGGCTGAGGGGCTCTTCAAACACCGCCAGAGTGGATGCCTAGGCCGAGGAGGCGCAGAGAGTGAGGGCTGCTAGCACACTGTCACCTCCCAAACTGATAGAGTATTCTATCAGTTTGAGAGGAAAACAGTATTACGGGTTCCTCAAAAAATTAAAAATAGAACTACTGTATTTTCTTAGTACATTTGTGTTGTTACAAAGGAATACTTGAGGCCAGATAAATTATTTTATTTTTTGTAAAGACAGGATTCTTGCTATGTTGCCTAAATTGTCTTGAACTCCTGGGCTCAAGCAATCCTCCTGCTTCAGCCTCCCACAGTACTGTGATTACAGGTGTGAGCCACTGCTCAGCCGAGGCTGGGTAATTTACAAACCAAATCTGGCTTAGAGTTCTGTAGGCTGGACAAAACACACAGTACTGGTATCCGCATCAGACTGCTTCCACTCGTGGTGGAATGCAAATGGGAGCAGCCATGTGGAGATCACATGGTGCGCGAGGGGGCAAAAGAGAGGAGGGAGGTGCCAGGCTCTTTTTAACAATCAGTTCTCTTGGTAACTAATAGAGAACTCATTCATTACCTTGAGGATAGAACCAAGCCATTCATTAGGGATCCAATGACCAAAACACCTGCACCACCTCCCACCTCCAACACAGGATCAAATTTCCACATGGGACTTGGCAAGCTCAGACAAACCATATCCAAACCATGGCACGTATGATCCAGCATTCCACTGGGGTATGTACACTTGCGGTATATACAAAGGTAATGAAATCAGTATGTTCAAGTATCTGCACTCCCATATTTATTGCAGCATCATTCACAATAACCAAGACATGAAATCAACCTAAGCGTCCACCAATGCTTGAATGGATAAAGAAGAGATGATACCGCACCAGAGCCTGAGACAGCAGGAGCCCCGCCTGGCCCGAAGCCATTACTGCTGCAGCAGGCAGTGGGGCTAAACAGGCACTATCAGCCAACGTGGGGTTCCGGAAGACACCCCCTCCGGGCACCCAAGTGCCCCTTCTCAGGGCTCAGTCTGACCATGGCCACGTCCTGCCTCATGCTATCCCTTACGCCTGGCATAGAAGCCCGTCAGCTCAGTCCTTGTCCTTAAAGCTGGACCCAGACCCCAGGTTCTGGCCAAGTCCCCACCTGCAGGGCAGCGTGTTTGGTCTGCCACCTTCAGGAAAATAGCCGTGGCTTCGACCTCCCTGCAAGCACCCAGGAATGGGGGGTCTGCTCCGTCCCCTAACCATTCACGTTCCGAACCCTGGGGGCTGCGGAGCCTGCCACCACTTCCTGTGGGTGGGGACGTTCTATGCAATACAAGGTTCTACTTTAGAGGTGGGCACACAGCTGTGCTGGTGGGCACAGCTAGGGTCACGTCCTGCCCTTCCCAGCCCTGCCCCCGAACTCCACACCTGGGGCAGCCTCTCTGGCTTCTAAATCTGCTTTCGGGGATAAGTCTTTTTTTTTTTTTTTTTTTTTAAGGCACAAATACACAAACACATCGGTTGACACTGCTTCCCCATTCTCAAAGAGTACTTGAATGTTGGGGGGATCCGGGAGGTGGGGTTGCCTCAGACACCGTCTGCCCATCCCCGCTGTCCCTCCCAAATCTCGTACAATGGTCACAGTCTGTTGGCTGCGGGGGTGCTGTGCCCTCCCTGGTCCCCACTGCCCTTATCTGTGGGCTGCCTTTTCCAAAGACCCCTGGGATAAGGCAGGTGGGCAGGCCGGCCGCCCTCCCCGCTCCCATCTCACTTGTCAGTGATTCCACATTTTGCAATGGGGAATTCACTGTCTTTTTGTATAAAGGTACAAGCAAACAGATACCCGTCCACTGCATGCACCCACAGTCATCAGGTCTCCAAAGCTGAGTTAGCACTCTTTCCCCGAAGCTGGGACAGTCACTTCCTTCTCCCTCCCCACCCCTGTCGCATACCATGTGCGACCTGGAAGACTGGTCAGAACCGTTACTGTGAATGAGTGAAGATCCTGGAGCACCTTGGGCCCCACACCAGCTCCCAGTGCTGGAGGACAGGAAAAGTCGTGTGTCAATGCTAAGATTTTTTAAAAGAAAAAAAAAAAGTTTTTTTGAAGTGGGGGAAAAGCATCACTTTACTCACATCATACCAGGTGAACTTGTAGGTCTGGAATTGGTGGGTTCTTGACTTCGCTGACTTCAAGAATGAAGCCACAGACCGTCCTAGTGTTAACAGTCCTTAAAGACGCTGTGTTTAGAGTTTGTGGTCTTGCTGGCTTACAAGAGTGAACCTGCAGACCTCCGAGGTGGGCATGTCTGGAACCATTACATTCCTCCCTGTGGGTTCACAGCCTATGCAGGCCTCAGGCCTGAAGCTGCAGCTGTTCGCGATTAGTATTACAGCCCTTAAGTCAAGTCCGCGTGTCTAGAGTTCATTCCTTCCCGACAGCTCAGTCTACAGCGGCCTCACGACTAAATCTACAAAACCTTTGCAGACAGTGTTATAATTCATAAAAGTAGTGCTGACCTAAAGACTGACCAGCAACAACCACCACCACTAACAAACAACAAAAGAACAAACGCTCCCCAATACAGAGGAGAACCCAAACTGATTGTCACTGGCAGGTTGGGGCAGCCTGCTTTTATTCCCTTATCCGACCCCACCCGCATCCTGCTGATTGGTCCATTTTACAGAGAGCTGATTGGTCCATTTTAAGAAGAGCTGATTGGTCCATTTTTCAGAGAGCTGATTGGACCATTTTGACAGGGTGCTGATTGGTGCGTTTACAATCCCTGAGCTAGACACAGAGTGTTGATTGGTGCATTTACAAACCTCTAGCTAGACATAAAAGTTCTCCAAGTCTCCGTTAGATTAGCTAGACACAGAACACTGATTGGTGTATTTACAAACCTTGAGCTAGACACAGAGTGCTGATTGGTGCATTTACAATCCCTTACCTAGACATAAAAGTTCTCCAAGTCTCCACTAGACTCAGGAGCCAAGCTGGCTTCACCTAGTGGATCCCCCACTGGGGCTACAGGCAGGACTGCCTGCCAGTCCCGAAGGAGCTGTGCCTGCGCTCCTCAGCCCTTGAGGGGCTGTGCCGGGACCCTGGGGCTGCATGGAAGCCCACCGCATGGTGGGGAGAGGTACAGGCATGTTGGGCTGCAGGTCCAGGGCCCTGTCCCATGGAGAGGCAGCTGAGGCCCTGGGAGAACTGGAGCGCAGCTCCCGTGGGCCCGCACTGCTGGGGGACCCGGCTGCACCTACCGCAGCTGCTGGGCTGAGTGCTAAGCTCCTCACTGCCCTGGGCCGGCAGCCCCGGCCAGGGGCTCCGAGTGTGGAGCCCATGCCCGCGGGAACTCGCCTAGCCTGTGAGTGCGTGGCACACTCCTGGTTCCCGCCTCCGCCTCTCCCTCCACACTTCCTGGCAAGCAGAGGGAGCCGGCTCCGGCCTCAGCCAGCCCAGAAAGGGGCGCCCGCAGTGCAGTGGTGGGCTGAGGGGTTCCTCAAGCACCTCCAGAGTGGAGGCCAAGGCCGAGGAGGCACGGAGAGTGAGGGCTGCTAGCACACTGTCACCTCTCAAACTGATAGAGCTCAAAAGTTTGCCCTTACACCAACTGTCAATGCTGGAATTTTGTATTCTGTTTTGTAAGGATTTAATGTCAAAAAATCTGCCAAAAAAAAAGAGAAAAGGTGATACACATGCATGCGCACACACACATGGTGGAATACTATTCAGCCTTGAAAAAAGGAAATCCTGTGATTTGTGACAAAATGGATGAATCTGGAGGATGTTATATATTAAGTGAGGTAAGCCAGGCGCGGAAAGAAAACCACCTCATCCTCTCACTTACACATGGACCCTAGAAAGGTCCCTAGAAGCAGAGAGTACAATGCTGGATACCGGGGACTGAAGAAGGTGGGGAGAAGAGGGAGGTGTTGGTCAAAAACTATGAAGTTTCAGTTACAAGGAAGAAATTTTGGAGATCTGTTGCACAGCATGGTGGCCATAGTTAATAATAATGTATAATTGAAAACAGATTTAAATGTTCTCACAAAAAATGGTAAGTATGTAAGGTGATAAATATAACTAGCTTGATTCGTTTCCAAAAAGGCAATACAGTGAGGCTTCAACTTTACAAAAAAAAAAAAAAAATTAACTAAGTGTGGTGTCTTGTGTTTGCAGTCCCAGCTACTCGGGAGGCTGAGGTGGAAGGATTGAACCCAGGAAGTGGAGGCTGCAGTGAGCTGAGATTGTACCACTGCACTCTCACCTGGGTAACAGAGTGAGACCCTGTCTCAAAATAAAAAATAAATAAATAAATACTTCTAAGCCAAGAAATACTTCTAAGATTTAGTAAGTTAATTTCTGAAAAATGCCTGACATTGCACTAGCATCTATTTCTAGTTCTGTTACTATTTCTATCACTAACCAGATATGCTGGTTGATTACATATGGGATGTAAAAGAATGAAAAGGGTCAAAAATGTATCCTAGGCCTGAGTAATTGGAAAGATAGAAATTGATGGGGAGAGTTGAGAGGTGAGGGACTGGAAACATATGCCACCACACTTGGTTAATTTTTTTTTTTTTCTTTTTTTGGAGAGTTGAAGCTTCAACTAGTTATATTTATAACCTTACATACTTACCATTTTTTGTGAGAACATTCAAAATCTCTGTTTTCAATTACACATTATTATTAACTATGGCCACCATGCTGTATAACAGATCTCCAAAATTTCTTCCTTGTAACTGAAACTTCATAGTTTCTGACCAACACCTCCCTTTTCTCCCCACCTTCTTCAGTCCCCGGTATCCAGCATTGTACTCTCTGCTTCTAGGGACCTTTCTAGGGTCCATGTGTAAGTGAGAGGATGAGGTGGTTTTCTTTCTGCACCTGGCTTACCTCACTTATTATATAACATCCTCCAGATTCATCCATTTTGTCACAAATCACAGGATTTCCTTTTTTTAAGGCTGAGTAGTATTCCACCACGTGTGTGTGTGCATGCACGTGTATCACTTTCTTTTTTTGCAGGTTTTTTGACTTTTATTAAATCCTTACAAAACAGAATACAAAATTCCAGCATTGACAGTTGGTATAAAGGCAAACTTTTGAGCTCTATCAGTTTGAGAGGTGACAGTGTGCTAGCAGCCCTCACTCTTGCGCCTCCTCGGCCTTGGCATCCACTCTGGCGGTGCTTGAGGAGCCCCTCAGCCCACCACTGCACTGTGGGCGCCCCTCTCTCAGCTGGCTGAGGCCGGAGCCGGCTCCCTCTGCTTGCCAGAAAGTGTGGAGGGAGAGGCGAGGGTGAGAACCAGGGGTGTGCCAGGCACTCACAGGCCAGCGTGAGTTCCTGCGGGCACGGGCTCCGTGGGCCCCACACTCGGAGCCCCTGGCTGGGGCTGCCGGCCCAGGGCAGTGAGGGGCTTAGCACCCGGTCCAGCAGCTGCAGTAGGTGCGCCTGGTCCCCCAGCAGTGCTGGCCCCCGGAGCTGCCTCCCCATGGGGCAGGGCCCCGGACCTGCAGCCCGCCATGCCTGAACCTCCCCCCGCCTCACGGTGGGCTCCCGTGCAGCCCGAGTGTCCCCTATGAGGGCCACCTCCTGCTCCGTGGCACCCAGTCCCATTGGCCACACAAGGACTGAGACATGCAGACACAGCTCCTTTGGGATTGGCAGGCAGTCCTTCCTGCAGCCCTGGTGCGAGATCCACTAGGTGAAGCCAGCTGGGCTCCTGAGTCTAGTGGGGACTTGGAGAACCTTTATGTCTAGCTAAGGGATTGCAAATACACCAATCAGCACCCTGTGTCTAGCTCAGGGTTTATAAATACACCAATAGGTACTCTGTATCAAGCTAACCTAGTGGGGACTTGGAGAACTTTTCTGTCTAGCAATCTGTGTCTAGCTAAAGGGTTGTAAATGCACCAATCAGCACTCTGTGTCTAGCTCAAGGTTTGTAAACGCACCAATCAGTGCTCTGTGTGTAGCTAATCTAATGGGGACTTGGAGGACTTGTATGTCTAGCTAGAGGATTGTAAATGCACCAATCAGCACTCTGTGTCTAGCTCAGGGATTGTAAACGCACCAATCAGCACCCTGTTAAAACGGTCCAATCAGCTCTCTGAAAAATAGACCAATCAGCTTTCTGTAAAATGGACCAATCAGTTCTCTGTAAAATGGACCAATCAGCAGGATGTGGGTGGGGCCAGATCAGGGAATTAAAAGCAGGCTGCCCCCCCCCCCCCCCACCCCAACCCCACCAAGGCCACCAGTGATGATTAGTTCAGATTCTTCTCTGCCCTGTAAAAGCTTTGTTTTGCTGTTTGGGTGTGCTGTGTTTTTTTATGAGATGTAGTAGGCCCTGCAAAGGTCTGCAGCTTTGGTCTTTGGACCAGCGTAGAACTATGAATCCATAGGGAGGAATTAGCAACTGCAGACACGCTGCCTTAAGAGCTATGGCACTTACTGAGAACGAACACTTGCAACACCTGAGGCCAGGGTAGACTATGAACCCACAGGGAGGAATGAACAACTCTAGACACGCCGTCTTAAGAGCTGTAACACTCACCGCAAAGGTCTGCAGCTTCACTCCTGTAAGCCAGCGAGACAACATACCCGCCAGAAGGAAGAAACTCCCCACACGTGCGAACATCAGAAGGAAAAGACTCCAGACACACCGCCTCTAAGAATTGTAACACTCACCACAAGGGTCTACGGCTTCATTCTTGAAGTCAGACCAAAAACCCACGAATTCTGAACACAAGTTCACCTGGTATGATGTGATTAAAGTGATCTGATGTTTTCCTCCCACTTTAGAAAAACTTTTTTTTTTTTTTTTTTTTTAAACCTGTTAGCATTGATACGTGGCTACTGCCCTCCCCCAGTGCTGGGAGCTGGTCTGGGGCCCACAGTGCTCTAGGATCTTCACGCACAGTAACAGTTTTGACCAGTCTTCTAGGTCGCACATGGTATGCGAGGGGTGGGGAGGGAGAAGGAAGTGACTGTCCTGCCTTTGAGGGGGAAGAAAAAAACTGCCAGTCACTCAGCTTTCGAGACCAGATGGCTATGGGTGACTGCAGAGGGCAGGTGTCCGTTTGCTTGTTCTTTTATATACGAAAAGGCAGTGAATTCCCTGGTTGCAAAATGTGGAATCACTGACAGGTGAGGCGGGGAGCGCAGCTGCCGGGCCCTCCCTATCCCAGGGGTCTTTGGAAGGGGTAGGCCACAGATAAGGGCAGTGGGGACCAGGGAGGGCACAGCCCCCTGGTGGCCACGGGACTGAGACCATTGTACGAGATTCGGGAGGGGCAGCGGTGCTGGGCAAACGGTGTCTTGAGGCCCCCACACCTCCCACATCCCCCCAACATTCAAGTATGCTTTGAGAACAGGGAAGCGAAGTCAACCGATGTGTTTGTGTATTTGTTTCTTTTAAAGAAATAAAACTAAACACGACTTATGATCCCCAACCGCGGATTTAGAAGCCAGAGGAGCTGCCCCAGGCGTGGAGTTCGGGGGCAGGGCTAGGAAGGTCAGGATGTGACCTAGCTGTGCCCACCAGCACAGCTGCATGCACTTCTCGAAAGTGGAACCTTGTATTGCATAGAACGTCCCACCCGCAGGAAGAGGCAGCAGGCTCCGCAGCCCCCGGGGTTCGGAACATGGATGGTTGGGGAACTGAGCAGACCCCCCATTCCTGTGTGCCCGAAGAGACGCCGAGGCCACGGCCATTTTCCTGAAGGTGGCAGACCAAACATGCTGCCCTGCGGGTGGGGATTTGGCCAGAACCTGGGGTCTGGGCCCAGCTCTAAGGACAAGGACTGAGCTGACGAGCTTCTATGCCAGGCCTAAGGGGCGGCGTGAGGCAGGACGTGGCCATGGTCAGACTGAGCCCTGAGAAGGGGCACTTGGGTGCCCCGAGGGGGTGTCTTCCAGAACCCCAAGTTGGCTGATAGTGCCTGTTAAGCCCCTCTGCCTGCTGCGGCGGAAACGGCTTCGGGCCAGGTGGGGCTCCTGCTGTCTCAGGCTCTGGTGCGGTATCATCTCTTCTTTATCCATTCAAGCATTGGTGGACACTTAGGTTGATTTCATGTCTTGGTTATTGTGAATGATGCTGCAATAAATATGGGAGTGCAGATACTTCTTGAACATACTGATTTCATTACCTTTGTATATACCCCCAAGTGTACATACCCCAGTGGAATGCTGGATCGTATGTGCCATGGTTTGGATATGGTTTGTCTGAGCTTGCCAAGTCCCATGTGGAAATTTGATCCTGTGTTGGAGGTGGGAGGTGGTGCAGGTGTTTTGGTCATTGGATCCCTAATGAATGGCTTGGTGCTATCCTCAAGGTAATGAATGAGTTCTCACTCTATTAGTTACCACGGGACTGATTGTTAAAAAGAGCCTGGCACCTCCCTCCTCTCTCTCTTGCCCCCTCGCGCACCATGTGATCTCCACATGGCTGCTCCCATTTGCATTCCCCCATGAGTGGAAGCAGTCTGATGCGGATACCAGTACTGTGTGTTTTGTCCAGCCTACAGAACTCTAAGCCAGATTTGGTTTGTAAACTACCCAGCCTCGGCTGAGCAGTGGCTCACACCTGTAATCACAGTACTGTGGGAGGCTGAAGCAGGAGGATTGCTTGAGCCCAGGAGTTCAAGACAAGTTTAGGCAACATAGCGAGAATCCTGTGTTTACAAAAAATAAAATAATGTATCTGGCCTCAAGTATTCCTTTGTAACAACACAAATGTAGTAAGACAATACAGTAGTTGTATTTTTAATTTTTTGAGGAACCCTTAATACTGTTTTCCATAATGGCTGTACTAATTTACATTCACACCAGAAGTGTACAAGGGTTTTCTTTTCTCCACATCGCCAAATTATCTTTTGTCTTTTAAGTAGTAGCTATTTTAATGGTTATGAGGTGATATCTCTGTGGTTTTGATTTGCATTTCCTGATGATTAGTAATGTTGGGCTTTTTTTCATATACCAGTTGGTCATTTGTATGTCTTTTTTTGATAAATTTCTATTTACTTTTGGAAACTTTTTTTTTTCTTTTTTTTTAGGCAGAGTGTCACCGAGGCTGGAGTGCAGTGGCGTGACCTCGGCTCACTGTGACTTCTGCCTCCCAGGTTCAAGTGATTCTCGTGCCTCAGCCTCCTGAGAAGCTGGGATTACTGTTGCCTACCACCACACTTGACTAATTTTTGTTTTTTTTTTTAGTAGAGATGGGGTTCCAGCATGTTGGCCAGGCTGGTCTTGAACTCCTGACCTCATATGACCAGACTTGGCCTCCCAAAGTGCTGGAATTACAGGCGTGAGCCACCATGCCCGGCTAATTTTGGATATTTTTTTTAGTAGCGAGGGGGTTTATCCATGCTGATTGGGCTGGTCTCAAGCTCCCAACCTCGGATGATCCACCCACCTCTGACTCCAAAGTGCTGGGATTGCAGGCGTGAGCCACTGCGCCCACCTGAAACCCAGTCTTTTTATGGAAAATCAAAACAAAACCCATAAAGATTAGCCAGGCATGGTGGGCCGCAGGGGTAGTCCCAGTTACTCCAACAGCTGATGTAGGAGCATTGCTTGAGCCCGGGGGTCCAGGTGGCATTGAGATATGATGGTGCTGCTGCACTCCAGACTGGGCGACAGAGCTGGACTCTGTCTCAGGAAAGGGAAAAAAAGAAAAATAAAATGGCTACATCAAGGAACAGCTTGACAGTATATTATTGAGAGAAATAGAGGCAAAGGTTAGCAGACACCAATGCCCACTTAGTGGGAACTGCAGGTGTTCCCTGGACTGGAGGCTGCTACTTTTCCGAAAGAAATCTATTATTGACAACCAATAAAAAAAAATTGTAGGTTTGTTACAATATACAAATAGCTAAACTTTATATAGCCACGACCATATTCTAGCACTGCTCTAAGCCTTTTCCTGCTCTGAAATAGCTATCGTTACCACCATTGTAGAGAAAACAGATGCCAAAGCTTGTTGTGGAAGACCAGGAAACTGACTATGAAATTGACTACTTGTAAGTTTCGGACTTAAAGGTTCTTCCTGCTTCGCTCCTTATATTGCCACATTTTAGTTAACATACCTCTTAAAATACTGGTCCTTTCTATATTTGGAGGGACTCCTCTTGGCAATTTGAAGTTTTTTCTTGCAGTAAGCCATTTACTCATAAGATTATCTGCGTTTCATGTCAGTTTAAGTACCTCTTTAGACATAGTTCAGTTAGGAATCTAAATAGGAGCTAACGTTGTATGTAAAAGGAAATAACAGCTGCTTACAACCATTTTTGTTACATGATAATAGAAATATAAATCAGTATGTTACTGCAAATGCAGGCTGGGAGGAGAGGGAAAATACGCAGAGAGAAAAGCCCATCTCTGCTTCGAGTTCAGCACTGGGTCTCTTTTCCTTTCCACCTTCCTTGTCAAGGCTGCCACAGTGACAGAAGCACACAGCACTGCCTTTTAGTGACACCTGCTGGGACAGACCTGGCAGAAGGGATTGCAGATCTGCATGGTTCCTGGCTGCCTCTGCCAGCCTGAGTCAGCAGCTCACTGCAGTTCATGCTGAGCTTGGACAGCTCAGGTTTGAAAACTTCCCCCTTCCCTTGGAGCAACCACCGTGTTTCACCAAGTTGCCCAGCCTGCTCTTAAACTCCTGAGCTCTAGCGATCCCCCACCCTGGCCTCCCAAAAGTGCTGGGACTACAGGTATGAGTGTAGTCCTGGCCTCCAGCAAACTTTTTAAGAAATGCGTCTAAGCTAGATGGCTGACAAGGTTGCGAGTTTTATACCTCACATGGAGCAGATAAGCAATTAAAAGTTTTGGCTTAAAACTTTTCTCCTGCTCTCAAAAAACAATAGATGTTGTTGTCATTGTTCTTGGTCAATAAATCACCTATAACACTAAGAAGGTAATAGGACATATCTGAGAACAATCTGTTGAGATGTAGTTGAGACTACAATCTGAAAAACTGAACAGAATTCCAAAAGAAAGCCGTGTTATAGAATAGTAAAGTGTAATCTAAAGTGTACCATGTGCCTGAAATTTAATGTCTCTGAAGTAGCTAGAAATTTTTATAGCTCCACCAACCCGTTCTACCACATAATCATTAAGATTACAATTAAACTAGCTACTAAAAGTTAGCAAACAAGGGAAAGGGAACCAACAGAAAACTATACTCGGTTAATTTGTAGAGAAATTGTGTCCAGAATTGGTGGGTTCTTGGTCTCACTGACTTCAAGAATGAAGTCGCGGACCCTCAAGGTGAGTGTAACAGTTCTTAAAAGATGGTGTGTTTAGAGTGTGTTCCTTCAGAAGTTCAGATGTGTTTGGAGTTTCTTCCTTCTGGTGGGTTCCTGGTCTTGCTGGCTTCAGGAGTGAAGCCTCAGACCTTCGCGATGGATGTTATAGCTCTTAAGGCAGCACGTCTGGAGTTGTTCATTCTTCCCAGTGGGTTCATGGTCTCACTGGCCTCAGAAGTGAAGCTGCAGACCTTTGCAGTGAGTGTTATGGCTCATAAACACTTGGTAGTTGCTGCTGGCTGGGGCAGCCTGCTTTCATCCCCTTATGTGACCACACCCACATCCTGCTGATTGGTCCATTTTACAGAGAGCTGATTGGTCCATTTTGAGAGTGCTGATTGGTGCATTTACAATCCCTGAGCTAGACACAGAGTGCTGATTGGTGCATTTACAATCCTTTAGCTAGACAGAGTGCTAGACAGAAAAGTTCTCCAAGTCCCCACTAGGTTAGCTAGTTACAGAGTACTGATTGGTGTATTTACAAACCTTGAGCTAGACACAGTGCTGATTGGTGCCTTTACCATCCCTTAGTTAGACATAAAAGTTCTCCAAGTCCCCACTAGACTCAGGAGCCCAGCTGGCTTCACCTAGTGGATCCCACCAGGGCTGCAGGAGGAGCTGCCCGCCAGTCCTGAGCTGTGCCTGCACTCCTCAGCCCCTGGGCAGTGGATGGGACTGGGCGCCACAGAGCAGGGGGCGGCGCCTGTGGGGCGGGGCAGGGGAGGAGGGGGCGGGGGGGAGGGGGCGGGTCTTGGACATGGCAGGCTGCAGGTCCCAAGCCCTGCCCCATGGGGAGGCAGTTGAGGCCCGGGGAGAATTCGAGCTGGTGCATGGGGGCCGGCAGTGCTGGGGAAGCAGAGGCAACCTCTGCAGCTGCTGGCCTGGGTGCTAAGCTCCTCACTGCCCTGGGCCGGCAGTGCCGGCCAGCCACTTCAAGTGTGGTGCCCACGGAGCCTGCACCCTTGCCCGCCAGAACTAGCGCTGGTCTGTGAGGGTGGCGCGGCAGCCCCAGTTCCCGCCCACGCCTCTCCCCCCACACCTCCGGCAGGGAGAGGGAGCTGGCTCCAGCCTTGGTCAGCCCAGAGAGGTGCTCCCACAGTGCGGTGGGGGCCTGAAGGGCTCCTCAAGTGCCCCTAGAGTGGATGCCAAGACCGAGGAGTCGCAGAGAGTGAGGGCTGCTAGCACACTGTCACCTCTCAAAATGATAACTGTATAGTTTCTTTTAAAGAGACAGACCTTGTTTTAAGGATTTTTACATTGAAGAATTCAAAAAGCAGTAAATTTTTGGGAATTTGTTGATTTGCATTTAAAAGGAACTGCTGACAAAGATTCACTGGTAATAATCTGAACAAGTTGGAAAATACAGTCAACACTACTGAAACACTACTAAAATAATTTCAGGACATAGTTTTATTTGAGAGAACAAAACTTCTCAGATGCTGTCCTTGATGTGAAAATGGACTGCTTCTTACTTTTCTAAACACACGGTGGTATAATTAACAATACTCAATTACTTCTGTTCTTTCCTGCATATATAAAAATTAAAATAACAATTTAAAAACTAATGTATCTTCTTATTTCTTATGGATAAGATTTAATGTTTCACTCAATAGTGGTGTGGTTTAAAATATTTTTTTTCATTTACAAGTTAAACCACAATCCACCCAAAGGTAACTGACAGTCTATAGGCTCGTAGTGCAAATAAACACTTTAGGAATGCAGCAACTGACATTTCTAAACTATAAAACAGATACAATTCTTAGAAGATACATACAAAAAGCTCTGCTAAGCAGATGGCCACAGAACTAGAACATTGATAATTTTACTGGCGATGTCCATAGGACTCCAGACATTTCCGAACGCAACTTGAACTCTCAACTGAGGCTTGTTTTGTATTTTGCTTTTCCAGTTTCACTAATGACACAAACATGCTATAAAATGAAAATCCAGAAATTCACATTAAAAAAGGTATATTCTGAAATGAAAGGCAAGAACAGCATTTTACATATAAGAACACTGTTATGTTGCCAGGGTTCTTACTAAACAAGCAGATAGTACTACTGTATTTTAGACCAGTAAAGTTTGGGGAGTGTATCTTTGACAACAAAGCAGTAGTCCATCCCATTATTTTATTTTGTTTTTTTGTCCTAATATGTAGTTTTTTTTTTGGGGGGGGGTGTTGTTTTGTTTTGTTTGTTTCTTTGAGACAAGGTCTTGCTCTGTCACCCAGGCTGGCGTGCAGTGGCGTGATCTTGGCTCACTGCAGCCTCTGCCTCCCAGGTTCCAGTGATGCTCCTGCCTCAGCCTCGCAGGTGGCTGGGATTACAGGCACATGCCACTGCACCCAGCTAATTTTTGTAATTTTAGTAGAGACGGGGTTTCACCATGTTGACCAGGCTGGTCTCGAGCTCCTGACCTCAGGTGATCCACCTGCCTTGGCCTCCCAAAGTGCTAGGATTACAGGCGTGAGCCACCGCAACCGGCCTCAATATGTAGTTTTGAAAGACAAATAAAGTAGGGAATTTTAAGCATATGACAGTGGGAGGCCAGGGTAAGTGGCGTAAAAAGATGGAGTAAAAAGCCTGCTTTAGGTAGTGTGCTGTTGCAGTCTTCCTAAATCTTCCTCAACCATGTTCCCACATCCATGGGACTCCTGCCTCCAGAGTAAGAGGCAGGTATTCAAAGGACAGTGAATTAAAAGACTAAAGTCGATCATTTATTTCTTACTTATGGTCACATTTATCATCTGAAATAATAATGCAACAGTTATTGTATATTAAAGCTGTTCCAACTATTTCAGTCAACAAGAAGTGTCACCCTAGCCTGGCCAGGTTCTAGTTCTAAGGACGTCGGTACTAGACTACAGCTTTATCTGACTAATGGGAACCATCAGTCTGTTCAAATTATGAGGTGCTGGAGGAGAAAACAATTCTCTTTCCTAAATTTTTATGCGGGTTTTTAAAAATGAGTGAGGAAAAATAAGCAGTTACTTACATTCAAATCCCTGAAGTCTTCATTAGAGTCAATGCCAGTTGTCTGGAATTTCAAATCCAACAACTGAAAAGAATCATAATTCATCATTTAGATACAGAAAACATCACTTTTAAATCTAATACTGGCAAATGTGCCTCTCTACAAATATTCTCTAAGCAATCATAAGCCATTTCACATAAAACTCTTGCAGCTTAAAGATGGTTAAATGATTGACAAAAAAAAGTAATTCTCTTACAGTCTGGCCTATAGCCAATACCTCGTGGGGTCCTTTTCACCAGCAAGCTGTTAATTACAAAACGTGACATATGCAGAGAGACTACAGGGCATTACAAAAGAGAAGATCAATGTTTCTAAACACTGTTGCATTTCATCCATGCTGACTGTGCCATGGTTACTGTTAACACACCCAAGGAAAGTCTATGAGATGGAGAGCTAAACTGTGGGGATTACTAGGAAGGGGCAGCAATGAGTTGACACTGCAGACAAGGGCCTTGGTTGATCACCTAGAGCCTGAAGGACAGTTCAGAGACCTGCACCATGACTACCCGTGTGTCCATCGAAGGGGAGCTAATCAGGAGGATGAATGGGGATACAGTGTCAATGAGCAAAGAGGTAAAGATAAGGGTTCTCAGTCCAGAAGCCTTGGAAATACAATCCCTAAACTGTAAATGAGTGTGGGAGAGGTGAGCATCACCTTTCATCACAGCATTCTCTGTTTTTAAAGAGTCGAGTCTCGCTCTGTGGCCCGGGCTGCCGTGCAGTGGTGTAATCACAGCTCACTGCAGCCTTGACTTCTTGGGCTCTAGCGATCCCCACACCTCAGCCTTTCGAGTAGCTGGGACTACAGGTGTGTACCACTTCGTCCTGGCTGCATCACAACTTTTAATAACTGGCTTACAAAGAGGAACTTTAGGCTAAAACCATGAGTGTGCCAAAAGAACCATATTTATTTTTGAGAGCAAAAGCTGCAGGTGGTATCCACTCTGCCAGAAGCCTATTTTTTTTTTTTTTTTTTTTTTTTTTTTGGAGACAGAGACTTGCCCTATCACCCAGGCTGGAGTGCAGTGGGGCGATCTCGACTCACTACAAACTCTAGCTCCCGGGTTTAAGCCATTCTCCTGCCTCAGCCTCCTGAGTAGCTGAGACTACAGGTGCCCGCCACCGTGCCTGGCGAATTTTTTGTATTTTTAGTAGAGATGGGTTTTCACCATATTAGCCAGGATGGTCTCCATCTCCTGACCTCGTGATCTGCCTGCCTTGGCCTCCCAAAGTGCTGGGATTACAGGTGTGAGCTACCGCACCCGGCCACCAAAACCTAATTTTATAACCCAAATGCTGCCTGTTGAATAATATTCAGCCATTAAAAAAAGCTATAGAAGCTGCTTTGAAGCCTTTATAGATATTAAAGGCAGTCTCAAGAAACTTACACTTTCATACCTTCCTAGATAAATTCATGTATTTAAAGAGCTGGAAAGGGCCTAAAGTGATTCTCAACCTGGACGGCACATCAGAATCACCTGGTACCATTAAAACACAACCCAGGCTACCCAGTCCACAGCACTGACCAATCACCTCAGAATTGCTGGAGATGAGAGACAGGCTGCCCAGGCCACAGCCCCGACCAATCACATCAGAATTGATGGAGATGAGACACAGGCTACCCAGGCCACAGCCCCGACCAATCACATCAGAATTGCTGGAGATGAGAGGCAGGCTGCCCAGGCCACAGCCCCGACGAATCACATCAGAATTGCTGGAGATGAGACACAGGCTACCCAGGCCACAACCCCGACCAATCACATCAGAATTGCTGGAGATGAGAGGCAGGCTGCCCAGGCCACAGCCCCGACGAATCACATCAGAATTGCTGGAGATGAGACACAGGCTACCCAGGCCACAACCCCGACCAATCACATCAGAATTGCTGGAGATGAGAGGCAGGCTGCCCAGGCCACAGCCCCGACGAATCACATCAGAATTGCTGGAGATGAGACACAGGCTACCCAGGCCACAACCCCGACCAATCACATCAGAATTGCTGGAGATGAGAGGCAGGCTGCCCAAGCCACAGCCCTGACCAATCGCATTAGAATTGCTGGAGATGAGACACAGGCTGCCCAAGCCACAGCCCTGACCAATCGCATTAGAATTGCTGGAGATGAGACACAGGCATAGGGTGTCCTGGTTTTTGTTTTTACCTCTCAGGTGATTCCAATGTGCAGCCTAAGTAGCGAACCACTGACCTAAGCCATAGGCTCCCAGGGATCATCTAATCATGTCTCTCATGACTCTTCCAGTAAATGGATAGTGGAGACACTTCAATTCCTTTTCCATTTAGAAAGAACATAACGAACCAATGACAGCCAAAACCTTTCCCTCTACCTGAACTCAGGAATGCTCCAGAAAAGGTTCACTAAACTCAGTTCAATCTGTATGAGGAGTTCAGGAGAACCCAGCACCTCATAGGGCTACAGATCTGAATGTTTAATAAAGCTCCATCTCTAAGGCATGACTAGAGTTGCTTCTGAAGCATTTTCCGTACTGTAAATGGGTAGCCACTCCTAAGAAGATATATGCAAATGGCCAATAAGCAGACGGAAACATGTTCACCATCATTAGTCATCAGAGAAACACAAATCAAAACCACAACGAGATACCCCATCACAGCCACTAGGACGGCTATAATAAAAAAGACAGTAACAAGTGTTGTCAAGGATGTGGAGATATGGGAACCCTCATATACTGCTGGTGTAAAATAGTACATATACCTTGTTAAACAGTCTGGCAATTCCTCAAAATGTTAAACGTAGAGTTACCATCTGACCTAGCAATTATATATGCAAGAGACCTGAAAACTGGTATCAAACTTGTACACAGACATTCAAATCAACATTATTTATAAGAGCCAAAAGGTAGAAACCCAAATGTTCACCAACAGATGGATAAACAAAACAGGATATAGTCATACAATGAAATATTATTCAGTCAAAACAAGGGACAAAGTACTGATACACGCTCCAACCTGGATGAACCTTGAAAACACTATGCTGAGTGAAAGAAGGCAGGATATTGCATGAGTCCATTTATACGGAATGCCCACAATACACAAATCTGTATGGACTTTCTGTAGAAAGTAGATTAGTAGTTGCCAGGGGCTGGGAGAAGGGAGACTGACTGCTAATGGGTACAGGGTTTCTTTTGGGGGTGACAAAAAGATTCTAAAATGAAATGGTGGTAGTAGATGCACAACTCTGAATATACCGAAAACCACTGGATTGTACAACTTTAAAAGAGTAAATTTTATGTGACTCATAGTTCCGTTAAAAAAAAAAAAGAGTATGTTTACGGTTCCAGAACCAGCTACATATATAATATGCTAAAAATCTTGTTATCTTCCCTACATTCTAAAAGGCACAATTAGCAGTTAGCCAACTGCTCACTACGATGAGATCAGTCACATTGTAACAATGAGTGAAACAGTGTTTGCAGTTAAAAAGATTTTTAAATATATTATCTCCTTGACATAGTTTCCCTGAGAAAAAGATGTTAACAATCATTCCCCTTTAAAGATGAGTAAATACGTTCAGAGAGATTAAATATGGAAGCGTTTCTCAGGGTAAGTGGCAGTGAAATGCCGGACTAAACTCCCACATCCGTGTCTTTCTCCCTTTACTGCTCTGCCTAGAACAGGAAAACAGGAACTGGGTGGGAAGAACCTTAGACATCATCTAGGCCATGCATTCTCTCTTCTCTCAATCTCTCTTTTTTTTTTTTTTTTGAGACAGGGTCTCGCTCTGTGGCCCAGGCTAGAGTGTAGTGGTCTGATCACAGTAGGCGACTTATTCTCAACAGAGGCAATATCACCTCCAAGGAAGCCAAAACTAATTCTCAGCGGGGAGACATTACAAATCTTAGACATGACAAGATTTGTGACTCTCCAAAACTCAACCCTACCCAACACTCTTATTCCTTAGTGTTGAATTTCTCTCTGAGTATTCTATAAACAGCTGATGTGGAATTCATGGAAGATACATGAAATGTATGCAAGATCAGTGCTACAAAACTGTGGCAAATAGATGACTTGTGTCAGCAAATGACCCAAGTATTTTTTGGGTGTGTCCTACCTGTGGCAACACAAAATCTCTCTCTCACGAACCAGTCTATCTCAATTCCACAGCATATACAGGAAAGAACAACAAAAGAGTACCCAGAGGATTAAAGTCTATGCCACGGTAGGTTGACATTGAAAGCCCTAAAGAGCAGGTAGAAAAATAAGCAAGTGCACTGGTAAGTTTCTATTAGGTTGGTGCAAAAGTGATTGCGGTTTTTGCCATTTCACAGGATACTTACTTAGTGTCCTATAATGCATCGCTTATATACTCTCATAGTGTCTGTCCCAAATCTATTTAAAAGAAAAACTGGCCAGGCACGGTGGCTCACACCTATAATCCCAGCACTTCGGGAGGCCGAGGCAGGCGGATCACGAGGTAAGGAGATCGAGACCATCCTGGCTAACATGGTGAAACCCCATCTCTACTAAAAATACAAAAAATTAGCCAGGCATGGTGGTGGGCGCCTGTAGTCCCAGCTACTCGGGAGGCTGAGGCAGGAGAATGGCGTGAACCCGGGAGGCAGAGCTTGCAGTGAGCTGAGATTGCCCCACTGCACTCCAGCCTGGGTGACAGAGCAAGACTCTATCTCAAACAAACAAAAATAAGCCCTCAAAGGATCACTAGTGGTCAGCAACTATACGCAAAGAAATAGGAAAACCTACTAAAAATGGATAAATTTCCAGACACATCCAGCCTACCAAGATTGAACCACGATAAGATCCAAAACCTGAACAGACCAATAACAAATAATGGGATCGAAGCGGTAATAAAAAGTTTCCCAGCAAAGAAAAGCCTGGGACCTGAGGATTCACTGCTGAATTCTAGCAAATATTTAAAGAAGAACTAATACCAACCTTACCCAAATGATTCCAAAAATAGAGAAGGAGGGAAAACTTCCAAACTCATTCTGCAAGGCTAGCATTACCGTGATACCAAAACCAAAGATGCAAACCAAAAAAGAAAACTACAGGCCAATATCACTGATGAATATTGATGCAAAAATCCTCAACAAAATATTAGCTAATTGAATTCAACAACACGTTAAAGTCGGGGTGCAGTGTCCCAGGTTCACTCGACCCTTCCCGTTTTCCTCTCTGTGTGTGTCTACTATGGTGTGTTCCCTGGTGGCAGCGGCGGTGGCAATGTTGGTACGTGGGCCTCCCAGGACAAGGGGAAAGTGAGTATGCCCTTTTCTTGCCTCCTGCCAGATGTCTGCAGCCTGGCACAAGCTCTGGCCAGGTCTTCAAGCAAGGGACCTGGAGCTGTTCTTTTCCAATTTCTGGATTGGTAACTTGAGGCAAATTCTGAGTACTAGAGTCAGAACTAAGAGGAGAGTGAATCAGGGGAGTCTGGGGTCCTGAGAGGCAGAGACCTGAAACCATCTAGAGTGTGTAGGTAGCTGGGTGTGTGTTCAGGCCAGTTGCTTCTCTCTAAGCCTCAATGTTCCAGGTACCCTTGGAGGGTCTAGACGCCTAGGGATTCCTGGAGCCTGGCTGCATGACCTGGCCACCCTGATGCCCTTGTGTTCTCCTTGACAGGACGGCAAGGCTGAGGAGAATGGCTCTGACAGCTTCATGCAGTCCATGGACCCACAGCTGGAGCTGCAAATGGAAACCACCCAGAACCTGGTGTACTCCTACATGGCCATTGTCAGCAAGACCACGTGGGACCTCATAGTTGGTGTCATGCCCAAGACCATTGTGCACGTCATGATCAACAACGTGCATGCACCGCCTCATGGGGGTGGGGGCTCCTGTGGCACTGGGGATGCAGGTGGCCATGATGGCCTGGGGGAGATGCCGACCAGCCCTATGGGACCAGGTCCAAGGAGGGAGGCATGGTCCAGACGTGAGCTGTCTCATAGAAATATAAGGTGGGACTGAGCGCAGTGGCCCATGACTGTAATCCCAGCACTTTGGGAGGCCCAGGAGAGAGGATAGCTTGAGCCCAGGAGTTTGAGACCAGCCTGGGTAATGTAGTGAGATCTGGTCTCTACGCAAAAATTTTAAAAATAGCTGGGGTGGCACGTGCCTATAGTCGTAGCTACTCGACAGGCTGACACTGGAGGATCACTTTGAGCCCAAGAAGTTGAGGCTGCAGTGAGCGGTGATCTCGCCCACTGTACTCCAGCCTTGTGACCGAGCGAGATCCTATCTCCAAAAAAATTTATTTAAAAAACTCAGTAGACAGGTGTGCTGGTGGCATGATAGGTCCTGGGTCCCCTCCCAGACCTGTGACCTTGGACAGGTGACTTTTCCTCTGGACCTCAGTGTCCCTATCTGAGTGAGAAAAGGGCGGTGGGGAGGCAGATCTTTGAGTCTAAGTGGTGTAGAAGCTGCGTCTGAAAAGCCATACTCAGGGCTCCAAGTCCAGCACACAGTCCCAGCAGGGCCTGGCAGGAGGCCAGGGCAGCACAGGCATCAGGTCCCAACCTCCTTCCCTCTTTGCCCACTCTCAGACCAAGGAGTTCATCTTCTCAGAGCTGCTGTCCACCCTGTACTCGCGTGGGGACCAGAACACGCTGATGGAGGAGTCGGCAGAGCAGGCACAGTGGCGCGGTGAGATGCTGCGTATGCACCACCTGCTGAAGGAGGCACTCAGCATCATCCACGACATCAACACAACCACCGTCAGCACTTCCACGGGGGCCCGTGGACAACTCCTGGCTGCAGGTGCAGAGCATCTTTGCCGGACCCAGGTACCATGGCTGGCCCCCACGGCCCCAAACCCCCCCAGCTCCCATGGCTGAGCCTGGGGCTCTTGGAACGGGCTCCATGCCCAAGCTGGCAGACGTGGGTGCTCTCTGGAACCATCAGAGAGCTCACAGTTTATGGTGTAAGGGCTGAGAGCTGGGAGGGGGTTGTGTGTGGGGCTGTACTCTGAGACAGCCAGAGGCCTAGGAATGTCATCCTGGGCACACTGTACCTGTTGTGCAGTCCGAGTCATGCTGCCAGGGCAGAGTATCCAGTTCCCAGCCTCGGAGTGTGAGAGCCAAATCCACTGCAGAGCAGGGTGAGAGTCAGGGTCCCACCTCCTCTATCTGTCGGCAACCCAGTGGTGATCCAGGATAAAACCTCGAGAGTCCCAAACACACAGTCAACCCACAACACACCTCACAGACCAGGCGGGGACAAACAGCCCCTTCCCTCCCTCCCAGGTCCCATCATAGCTGCCAGCGTGTGATTGAAGGCAAGGTCCCTGGTCCCCGCTAAAGCACTATCTCAGGCCAGCAGGCTCATGCACCTTGGCCTGTTGCTCCTTGAGGTCGCCTCTGCTATTCAGACAAGGGGACCACAGTGCCTGCTGGCCTGGCTGAGCCCACCCACCTCCCCTGCCATGGACTCTCCCTCTTCTACTTTTCCCAGCAGGAAGGACCCAGCCTCACCTACGCGACCTGCAACCCCCAACAAGCTGAGGCTTCCCTCTTAGACTTACAAGTCTATAGCCAGTGGCATCTGGCTGCCTGCCCTCCCTGCCTCCCCCAGGGTCCCTTCAGAGGATCCTGGGCGTTCCGACCACCCAGAGGGTTCTCCGGCGATCACTCCAGACATCCATCCCTTTTAGCTTCATCATCCTGGTTCAAGCAGTGTTCCTTCTCTATCAGGCCTGGTGGCTGTTACGTTGGGCTCCCCAAAGTAAGAGGTGACCCCAGACCAGGGGTTGGAAGACCGAGTGACCAGAGAAGAGGGAAGCCCAAGGGGGTGAGCATTGGTCTGAACAGTGGGTGCACTGCCTGGGTGCCGTGGACGAGGCCAGGGTGTGTGGGGTGGGGAGGGTGGCCACAGCCCCCAGGCACTACCTGTGAAGCTCCTGCTCCTCCCTCTGTCTTCCTCCCCTTTCCCTTCCAGCTCCGCTTTTCCAGGAACCTTGCCACACCCTCACCTGCGCCCTCCCCTCCCC
This sequence comes from Theropithecus gelada, assembly GCF_003255815.1. NCBI lineage: Eukaryota > Metazoa > Chordata > Mammalia > Primates > Cercopithecidae > Theropithecus > Theropithecus gelada. The sequence goes on from NC_037674.1 coordinate 6,533,114, forward strand.
GGCCCTCCCACAGCTGCGGTGGCACACCTGTGCTCTGCACTTGCCTCACCAGCTCTCTGCTCACTTTTCTCTCTCCTGTTTTCTCTCTGCTTTCTCTCCAACTGCCAGCCGATCGGGTCCGGCAAGTCCATCCTGGCCCCGCTTTGACCTCTAAACAGATCCGTCCTCTTCTCTGAGACCTCCCTTTCCAGGCCTGCCTGGGTGGCTGTTCTGTGATTTGACAGTGGCTCCCCCAGCCCCAAAGCCAGCCCCCTTCATCTGTGACTTGGTCTGCTGTAGTGGTGAGCTGACACCTCCAGGTGTGACTGTGGCTAAAAACGTGTGCCCCCCTCTGTGGTATGCCCCTGCCCTGTTCTATAAATATCTATAAATACATGTATGTACATATATACACATACATATATACACATACATATACACACATACATATACACATACATATATACACACATATACACACATATACACACATACATATATACACACATACATATATACACACACATACATACACATACATATACACATACATATACACACATACATATATACACATACATATATACACATACATATACACACATACATATATACACACACACACACACACTCTCCTACATGTGGCTGGCCGCCTGGCCTCTAGCACTGGGAATCAGTCACCGTGCTGTCCTTCTGGAGTCCTGTGTCCCAACAAGAGAAAGCTGTCCCCTGACATTGCCCCTCCAAAGTGCAGCACCTCCAGTGAGCCTCCCTGTCCTGCCCGGCCTACGGACAGCCCCCGCCATCCCTCCCACCCCCACCAAGCATGGGAGTGCTGTGCAGGCAGCTGTGTGGCCTGACAGTCTCTACCAGTCCTGCTGTCCCTCACACCCATTTCTGGATGGCGGGGAAATGTGTCCTCTGCTGGCTGTGTTCTCTGTGGAGCTCAGGGGAGGGGAAAGGCCAAGCCATTTCTAGGGTGCTGTTGGGAGCGGTGAAAAGGACATACCCTTTCCAAGGTTCACTTTTCCTGGAAAGCCCCTGGAGCTTCCCTGGCTCTTATCCTGTGAAGCCGGCTCTGGCCACCAGGGGGCAGGCCATGAACTCAGCCTGGAGGGAGCCTGCGGGGCAGCCGGCACTCTGGAGGGACAGACAGAAGAGGCCACCAGGTGCAGACAGGAGAGGGAGGCACGGGGACGGAATGGAAGACGCCTGGGCTGGGTGGAAGTCAGTGCCCTTAGGTGCTGGTACCTGTCTTCCCGGCCACCGCTAGATCAGGCTTCTGAGCCTGTTGGCTGTCAGGGCCAGACTGCGCCCCATAGGCGCCATGGCAGTCCCCGTGGAATCCCCCAGGTGCCACCAGGCAGCATACAGGTAACAAGCCTGGAAGGTCCCCAACAGCCTAGCTGGACATGCTCAAGACACTCTGGGGTTCCTCGTTTGGTGGCACAAACTCCAGGACCCAGTGAGGGAAACGGGAACACACCAGGCCGAGGAGTATGGCTAAATCGGTTTATTCCAAAATAAAAAGCAAAATAAACAAGAGTCGCATCACCAGGGAGCCACGACCCCATCCCCGCCTCCTTCCTCTGTCCTGTGCTAGCAATAAATAAGTTTCCAGCCACAAATAATTATTAGAACCTCCTGCCCATGTGCCAGCTCCAACCACCGCTAGGTCCAATACAGGGATGGCCCTACCCTCTGGAATATACAAAACGTTACACAGACACAGTATGTACACCAGGGAAGGGGGCCACCCCAGCAGGCCGTACCCTCGCCTGGTCCACAGTTAGCCCCACTGTCCTGCCTCAGTTACCTCTCTGAATAAGAAGCTGGGAGCCCTGCTGAGGGAAAAGTTGCTATGGTGAGAGAAAGGCCATCAGGCCTCCAAACAAACCAACTCCACCAGCCTCTGGCTCTTAAATAACAATCATCGTCATCTGGAAATTTAAAGACTCAGCCCTGGTCAAGGTGGCAAAGGGTCTGTTTGTCTTTCCCCATTAGACAGAGGTCTTGTCTTGCTACCCTAATTGTAAAGGGGTGACTGGGAAGGGGTGGCAGGGACATGGTGGCGGTGGAGACTTCAGCCCCATTTCTCCAGGCTTTGCTGAGAGGGGCCGGTTTTTAATTTTTATTTTTATCTCATGACTTTTTTATCCCATAATTTATTTTTCATAACTATTTTTGGTAACTTTTCATAAAACTTTTTTCTACTTTTTTGTCACAAGTTTTTTTGCCATAAGTTTTTCACCCCATAACTTTTTTAATCCCGTAACTTTATTTTGTTGCATATATTACACTTGCATATATTACAATTTTGTAAAAATGAAACAGATTATCTCATGCCAGGCATGCCCAACATTTGCACACTTTCAATACCTTTAATATTATAGTTTTCGAGACACGCAAAATAAAATTTTAAGGCAAAAACAGCACTTTGCAACAATTTAAGAATTTATTACATTACAGTAGCATCACACCAGCAGTCCATGATGCCACTTTAGGCAAAAGTCTTTCAGTATTTCCATTATACATTCTGTTTACAAGAATTCGTAAATCGGTAAAATTCATTCTAAGAAAGCTTGGCAAATAAAACTTTGGACTGGAATTGGCATTTCTTTCTCTACTTTTCCTTCCCACCATCTTTATATTAAGCAACAGTATTCATATTTTTAAATGTTTAAACTTATTTCAGAACATTAAGCTAGCAGTTACATTTTTTAATAGTTATATTATTTTAAAATGACTCTTTAAGATAAAGTTTTAGAGAAACTTCATTATGGATAGGGCTGATTAACATTTTCAGTTTTCTAAAAATCTGCTTTGGTTTTAGAGCTGATTTTTTTTCATTTCTGGAAAATCTATCAGGTTTAATAAATACTTTAAAAACGATTATTATATATTGCGGTCTTTAGGTGTTTTGATTCTTCCTACAGAAATTCAAATTTATTCAGTTGAACTCACATTGTAAAATTCCATGTTTCTGGTGAACTCTAACCTTCCAACGTTGCCTTCTAAGCAAGTTGAAAGTTGCGTTATACTGAATGAGGAAGAGCACAAATACTTGGCTGAATGAGATATCGCAAAAGTCTGCATGCACTTTGAAGAAAGACTTACGTTATTGTCATACGATTTCCATTCTTTGTAATTTTTTCTTAAATATATGACAAATACCTAAACAAAGAGTGGTATTTCAATTAATATAGTAAATTTATTTTCCAGACTGACATTCAGCTTAAATATGCCAGTATGTGATTTAATCCATAGGCAGCTGAGGAACACATTATTGTCAGATTAGGTACAGATGCTAGCAACTGTCTTTGAACTCAAAGAATGCAAAGTGGCAAGTTCAACAAATAAAAGGCAGAACAGGACTTTAAGTCCATTTTAAAACACAGGCTAAAAATCGTACCACTGTTAATCAGCTGCATTATTTGGTCTAATATTTTTTCTTTATCATTCTGAAACTGGGTTTATCTGATACATTGATACATTCATACAATTTGGAAGAGTCAGTTGAAGTCACAAGGACCCAATATTTACAGTCTTTCAGTGAATGCAGAAAATCTGTTATTCCATCGGTAAAATCATATTGTTGCTCTTCTGTTAACGTCATATTTATAAAAGTATCATGAAGATGCCAAATGCTGAAAATGGAGATGGTCTAGTAACTAGAAATCCCCACCCCAGGGAGCACACGTACGTATCTCCCTACATCCTAATACTGTGATGTGTTTTGAACACAGACATTAGAACTTCATGAGGTTTTAACTGTTGATTCTTTCCCAAGCATCAAGTTATGATTTAGACAATGTGTGACTGAAATTCATTCATTCATCATGCATAGGCACAATCACATAAATACTGCACAAAATAGGTCCCTAACTGACACCGAGAGGTACAAAAACATATTTCACTCTTCGTAAAGAAGTTTGTGAGGAAATATACTACTCTGTGATTGTATAGACACGTTTCCTGATAATACACTGACATTCACAAACAGTAGATTGCACTGCAGTTTGTAAACATTTTAAGTTGCATAAACTTCTCCTTGATTTTCAAAGATAGTATAATACTGTCTACTAAAACTTTTTTGTTTCAGCTAAGTACTCTCATATATTAGTTTATAATAATGTTTGTTATTATTTTTTAAAGTGTTTTCAAGGAAAGAAGTAAATTCCTATGTCAGAGTAACTAAGGTGGTTGAAGAATAGGTATTAGCCAGAGAGGTCTAGATGGTAAAATCAATCTTCAAGCCTCAAAGAAGCTCAGTGAACAGAGGAATGCCAGGTGTCACACGGCTTTCCTTCACTCTAATTCATTCTGGACTAGAGCCTCTATGCCTGTTCCAGGGACATTTAAACTCTTAAAGGACTTCTCATGCTTTTTACTAAATACATTAAGAAGAATGCCAGCCAGTGCCCTTTTGTGTACTGGGACATGTAGTCATGTGATTAAAACAGGTAACATGAACTCTGATTTTCAAATGTATTACAGATACCAATGCTCTAAGCTAGGAAAGGTTTTCCACATCCACAGTCAACGATGGGAGCCTTTCATTCCTCAGAAATAATCCCTTCTTAGGTGAGGGATAAAGAGTACAACTGCTGCAGCTCCTGATGCAATATCTTCATGAGCCCAGAGCACACACAAATCCTAAGGGAACTGCCATAGTACAGCGCTCATTCTTGGCACCGGAACAAAGGAAACACACTGTATCCCGCACATTCCTGCTGGAGCAGGCCACTGTCCTCTTCTGTGAGATTTAAAAACCTTCCCCAAAACGTTATTACTCCCATCACCAGTATACAGAAAATGGGGGAAAGGCTGTTTCCAGTTCTCGGCCTTTAAACAACTCTAATGTCAGTACTCACGGTGGCATATATTACAAAGTAATCAACAGTGCACACTTGAGGGCAAACCGCATATTGAGCTAATGAAGGGCTCACTGTGATTAAGATTAAATCAAACATAATAGCACAACATAAGCAAATTTTATCTGAATTCTGTAATGAACATACATGCTGTAATAACATTAAAAAAGCATGGCAGCCTATTCCAAACCAGCGAGAATAGTTTTGTGCAAACAGTGGGTCTTTGTGTGTTTGAACTCCCACCACATAACGGCAAACTCGATATACATGCTAATGACCTACAATTATGAAATTAAAACAGAAAAATGCTAAAGGATGCCAGAGTGAACCTCAGTGAAAGCCACAGAGACCCACTCTCTTATAACTTTTTACAAATAAACTTAAACTATAAATTGGAAACAAAAATAATCAAGCGTGGCTCTAACATTCAAAGGAAGGAAATGAATTGTGTAGGAGATTCACCCCATAGCTTTGTTTCTTGTTTTAAAATGTCTTGACTAGCTCTTTGATGACGGTGATGTTTATCTCCTTCTTCTCGGCAGCCAAGCCCAGCAAAAGAATGGTACAGAGCGGTTGCTGCCCAAGCCTGGGTGCTCCTGGTGCTCCTGCGTGATGGGCTGTGCAGTAGGGTTGTTGTGGGGAGATCCCTCCCTGGCCTCTCCTTGTCCAGTCTCGGCGCTGTCAGTGAGGCTCATGTCACGAAGATCTTTGGAGAGAGGAGGGCAGGGATCTGAGTGCAGCTCCAGCACCCCCTGCTCCTGCCTGCCCGCCCCGCCTGAGGGCTCTACCCACCGCCATGCTTGTGGGCAGCCCCAAGCTCCTGGGGGGCTGGGGCTCCTGGACCGGGCTCATGAGCAGAGTTCTGGGAAGAGGTCAGGAGTTTGCTGTGCTGGTTGTTGTGGTCAGCACAAGCCGCAACACCATCTCCTGAAGCTCCAGCAGCTTCACCTGGAGGGAGGGGTGCTCAGCCGTCACACCGCTGCCGGCGCCCACCCTCACGCCCACCCCACCCCCGCAGAGATGTTGCACACGCTACCTTCATCTCCTCCCTGTCCTGGGCCAGCTTGATGATGTCCTCCTCGTGCTGCATCTTTGACACTGCCTCCTGACTCATTTATAAGGTGACGAATTTTCCTGCGGGAGGACAGGGCTCAGACGCTGGGGCCCCTCTGAGGGCCCTGCAGCTCCCCCTGCCGTGCCCTGACCTCCCACTCACTGATGGCATCTCTCCCTCCAGTAGCGGATGAATTGAACTTCTAGTTTCTCCACACGCTCCCTCAGGTCCGCCTTCTCCTCCAGGAGGTCCATAAGGCCGCTCTGGAGCCAAAATAATGGGGTCACATCTCGGCAGTGACCTGCCCCACCCCTGCCCTTCTTGGCCCATGCCAGCACTCACTCACCTCCAGCTTCTCCATGACTTCCCGCAGGCCCCGCTGGGGCTCCCTGATCACAGACTCGCCCCCAGTCCCTGGGGCTGGGACCACAGAGGAAGGTGGCAAAATGGGTGCAGGGGGAGTCAGGCTCACCATGGCCTCCCAGCTCTCCAGGTCCTGTGGGACGCTCGGCATGGGCCGAGGTCCCTCCTCCTCCTCACTGTCCACATGTCCTCCATCTCCTGTGGGGGGTGGCCAGAGGGCTCCTCAGACAACCCAACAAGGGAGGTACTGTGGGCCCAACTCTGCCTCCACCCTCACTGGGTAACCCTGAGCCAGCCCCTCCCCAGAGAAGAATGAGCTACTGTTCTTTATTTTTTCTTTTAAGAACCAAGATCTTGCTATACCGCCCAGGCACAGTCCCACTACTGGTCAGTGCAGGAATTCTGACCTGCTCCGTTTCTGACCTGGGCCAGTTCAGCCATCCTTAGGCAACTTGGTGGCCCCCCGCTCCCAGGAGGTCGCCATATTGATGCCGAACTTAGTGCAGGCACCCGGTCGGCATAATGACCAGCTGTTCTAAAGGTCTCTTCCAACTCCTCAATCCTGTGCTGCTAACAGTCCCCCCTTCCTCCTGGGGCTCTGCCCTCTTCCTCTGAGTGGTCTCCCCTAACTTTACCGGGGAGAGCCATGAGGCGCAGCTGGGCCGTTAGCTGCTGCTTCTGCTGGCTGGCAGCCTCCAGGTGCTCCTAAGGGGCCAGGAAAGAGTGACAAGGCACTGAGTTTGCCAGGTCGTCCCCCTCATGGCCCCGTCCTCAGCCGCTCCCTCCCCTGGGTCTCCTGTAACTTTTGGCGGGCCATCTCGGCCACCGCTTTGCCCCAAGCTTCCTGCTGCTGCAGCTGGTTCATTAGCTGGGTCTGCTGCAGTAACTGCCTGTGCAGCGCCTCCTTCTAGGAGGTCAGCTGCTGATAGGCGGCCACCTGCTGCTGATAGGTGGCCACGGACTGCTGCAGGTGACCAGGTAATGGTCTGGCTGCTGCTGCAGACTCTGAGCGTCTTGGCTCTTCAGCTCCACCTGCAGGAAGACCCAGGGCATGACGGCACGTGGCGGCTGGCTTCCAGATTCTGGGCCCATTAATAGGGTAGTGAGGGCACTGTGGGGCTCTGTCACCTGCCCAGGCCCCAGGCCCCTTGCTCCAGGCCTAAGTGACTGTCTCCCTTTCCTAGAACCCCATGCCTCCTTCCCCAGCCTCAAATCTCATACCCTCTTCTCACCATTTAAACTGTAGGCCACAGACTGGTGGAAAAGCAGTGAGAGCCAGCCACCATCTGCTAAGTGTGCTACAGGCCTAATGCTTTCCATGTATTATCTCATTTAATCCTCAGCACCTCTGTAAGGACAATGCTAACTTCCTTTTGAAGTTAAAGAAATAGAGACAGCCAGGTGTGGTGGCTCACACCTGTAATCCCAGCACTTTGGGAGGCCGAGGCGGGTAGATCACGAGGTCAGGAGATCGAGACCATCCTGGCTAACACAGTGAAACCCTGTCTCTACTAAAACATACAAAAAATTAGCCAGGTGTGGTGGTGGGCGCCTGTAGTCCCAGCTACTTGGGAGGCTGAGGCAGGAGAATGGCGTGAACCAGTGAGGTGGAGCTTGCAGTGAGCGGAGATCGTGTCACTGCACTCCAGCCTGGGCGACAGAGCGAGACTCTGTCTCAACAACAACAACAACAACAAAACAGAGACTTAGAGATGCAAAGTACTTGAACGGTGACCAGTGGAACTGAGGCTGGAAGCCAGTTTTAATCTAAGGAGGCTTTTTGCTTTGTTTTGAAACAGAGTGTCACTGTGGCCCAGGCTGGAGTACAGTGGTGCAATCTCAGCTCACTGCAACCTCTACCTCCTGGGCTCAAGCGATTCTCATGCCTCAGACTCCTGAGTAGGTGGGATTATAGGCATGCGCCACCATGCCCGGCTTTTATATATATATACACACACATATATATACGTATATATATGTGTGTGTATATATATATAATATTAGTGGAGATGAGGTTTTACCATATTGGCCAGGCTGATCACAAACTCCCGACATCAAGTGATTCTCCTGCCTCAGCCTCCCAACGTACTGGGATTATAGGCGTGAGCCACTGTCCCTGGCATAAGGAGCCTCTTATCCCACTGTCTCTTCCCCTATGATTGGGGGGCTCTATGCCTCTAGCTGGGATGATGATGTCCAGACCTGGGAGGAGCCCAGGGCTACCCACCTCTAAAAGTCAGAGGATAGGAAGCAACAAACAATCACAGGACTGCCCTGGAGGGTGCTGGGGTCACCTGCCCCCAGGCTGGAGCTGCCTCTGGCCTGGCACCTCCCCTCCCCAGAGGTTGGTGCCTGCCTCCCTGCCCTTCTTGGATGGGGCAGAGGTTACCGTCCCCTTCACCTCACCCACCTTCTCCTGTAGCTCCTCCACTTGCTGCTCCAACTGCAGTGCGCTCTTGTTCTCGTTGTTCTGGACAGAGAGAAGCAATCAGCAGCCACCCACTGCAGCTGGAGACCCCAGAACTTGGTGTCTGCCTCCCATGGCACCGGGAAGGGTGGAGGCAGGTTAGAAAAATCATCCCCTCTCTCCCACAGCCACCAGAGCAGGGCTCTGGCTCACAGGTGCCTTTAAAAGTAACATTTCACGTGAAGGCTACACTGCCCCATTTTACAGATGGGGAAACAAAGGCCTGGAGGGCTAGGGAGGAGGGCAGGCTCCCCAGGTGGGGCAACGCACCAGCTCCTCAAAGCCACTCTGTGGCTCGGCCAGCTGCTGAAGCCTCTCCTCCTGCCTCCGAAGCCTCTCCTTTTGTGCCTGGTTTAGGAGACTTACGTGCTGTTGGTTTTCCACCTGGGCCTGGAGTTCTGCTGACACTCTCTCTAGTTCCTTCCTCAGGTGCTGCAGCTCCTCCTCAGGGGGCACTGCTGGGGGCTCCAGGGGCAGGGGTTTAGCTGAGAAAGGAAGCAGACAATAAGGGCCTCTGGATTCTCAAACAAAACAAAACAAAACAAATAAACAAACAAAAACCCCTCCTCTTGGTGCACAGCTCCTCTCAGGCTCCCCAAACTTGGCCTCACTGCTAATGATTCCTCGCACCCGGATGGTAGCCAATCTTCCAACCACTTTCAGATACAGAGCACTGTGGGTGGCTGACAATGGGCCCTCTGTGCTGATGGGGACACTGAGGCTCATGGAGATGACAAGATTTGCCATCTCCTGGCACAGACCTCTTTCCCTCTGCCTCAAAGCTCTTCCATCCACCCACCTCCCTGGGGCATTCTAAGCCCCCCACAGCCCTCTGATGCCAGGCCTGCTCCCAGGTCACGGCAGGCCCATCTTACCCATCCGGTTCTTGAGTTTGCACAAGCTCCTCTCCAGCTTCTCTACCCGACGCATGTCATCCTTCTTCTCCTTCTTCAAGGTGCAAACCTGCCCAAAGCACAGGGGGAAAGGGCCCTGGAGAGAGTGGCTGGTGGCTGGTGGCTGCCATCTCCCTCTCTGCCCCCACCTCCACAAAGCCCAGACCCATGACCACCTCTGGCTGTACTGTTCCCATGTTACAGATGCCCAGAAAGATTCCGTGACCCATCTAAGATGGGGGAGCTGAAGGGTCAGATCTCACCTCCTGCGACATTTTCTTCATCCTCTGCTGCCACCGGGCCCTCTCTCCTTTTAGATGTTGAACATATTCATCCCTCTCTAGATGAGCTTGTTTTAGTGACTCCTTCAACTGCAAGAATGGGCACAGAAGTTAGGAAGGGCTGTCACTGGTCCTCACCTGCTCCTGGCCACCTGGGGTCATCTTCCTTCCACATCCCTCCCTCTGCAAAACCTCACCTGGGTCATCTGTGCTTTCAGAAGTGCCTGCTCCCGTGTGGACCACTCTAACTTCCACTCCATACGTGCTTTCCTGTGGCTCGAGGACTGGATGGTGAAGAGTGAGAAGTTTCAATCTGGGGAGCCTGGGCCATTCCACACAGTGCCCCTTAAAAGAGCTAGGGCTAGACTCAGTATACAACTCAGTCAGTAAAGATCAACGCACTTCCAAGCCCATGGTCTGGTTTTTAAAAGAACTCAGTAAAGTTGGAAGGGACAGGGAATGAGATGGAATTTACAGCTGGCTAACAGAGGCCCAGAGAGGTCAGATAATATTGCTATTGTTATTACTGTTATTACTAGCACTGTCTGAACCTTTACGGAGTGCTTCACCAGGCACCATGCTAGCAATCCCATTTAATCCTCACAACCACCATAGGAGACAGTTACTATGATTCCCTCTATTGTGTAAATGAAAAACCATGGAGTATTTGAGGTTAAATGCTTGCCTAACACCACTTAGGCAGAGCTGGGATTTGAACACCCAGGTCTATCTGATACTCTAAGCCCATTTTTCTTGCTGGGGATGGGGGTACAGATAGGAAGGGGAAAATTAATCTTTCGTTCAGTTTTTGAAACGATGAGACCTTTGCATGGTCCAAAACTCAGAAGGTACAGAAGGGAAGTATCTCCCAGCCACCCTGTTGCTCTCTCCTGAGGTTTTTATGAACCTTGCAGACATGTTTTATGTATATTATCATAATATGTACACACACACACACACATACACACACACACACACACACGTTTCTTCTCTACAGAAATGGTATCATACTAAAGGTAATCTTCTGTACCTTCACAGTACAAGTACCCAATACCCCACCTAGGACTTGGCCAAGACCCCAGCCAGGTAAAGGCAGGGCAGGCACTTGGCCTCCAAGCTCTGTGTCCAGTGCTCCCCACCGCACCCCCCAACTCACCCACAGCAGCTGACTCAGCCCCAGGCTGCCTCTAACAACCAGACACAAAAACAGCAAGAAATAGCCATGCTGCCTCCTGGGCAGGCCACTCCATCCTGAAGAAGGGACCCTTAGGCTCACTCCTCCATCTGCGAAGCTGGGCTCCCAGGGCACAGGGCGGGTGGTCGGACTCACCCTGTCCACCTTCTTCTTCTGTGTGGCGGTGACAGCAGACAGAGCCTGCTCTAACTCTCCTTTACGCTGCAATGAACATTGCAGGCGGTCGGCCAGATCCTTGGACTCCTCTGTAATGAGAGAGTTGAGATGGGGCCCAAAGGACTCCCTCTAAAGACCTGTCAAAGTGCCAGGCTGAAGGATGACAGGGTGCCCAGATTCCCACCTTCAAAATATCTGAGTGAGCGTTTCGTGCGATACAGGTCCGTACTTAGTTTCCCTTTCTGCATGTTCAGTCTCTGGATTTGAACCTTTGGGAGAAAAGCCAAGCAAGTGCTGGAAGAGAAGGAAAGAAACATTCCCCAGAGGACAGGAGAAAACTTCACACCCTCCACTCACCTCTAGCTCCCTTTCAGTTTTCTGTTTCTCATTGTTTGCCTTCTTTTCCTATAGGAAGAGGAAGACAGAGCTCTTACCAGGGGGAGGCAGAGATGGCACAGCAAGAGACATGCCCCCAGAAAGCCACCAATGCCCCAGGACAGGCCCACCCATGGGACCAGGTTATCAGGGACCCTGTGGGGATGGGGTGGAATCTGAGGGGTGAGCCTTCTTCCCCAGGCTAGGAGTGGGCGAGATGAGACTGGGGCCTCTACGTCTGAGTGCCCCCCAAACCCAGCAGTCATGTCACGAGGAAACAAATCACGTTACTTCTTCCAGCTGATGTTCCACTTGTTTCTTCTGTTGTTTCTGTCGGGAGAGTCAAATTAAGGTGATGGAGGGTGGCCCCTCAACTCTATTCCCCAGGCCAGGAAGCGGTAGGCGGGGCCAGGAATGGATTTTAAAGGCAGAGTTCTCAGACCCAATGGGAACACGAACTGGTAAACTCTCCTCAAGCGCCCAAGGACAGAGGATTTGGGTCTTTGTTGGTTTCCACCCACAGTCACAGATCTCAAAGTCTGAATCTGAAATCTCTTGAGAGGACAGGAACATAAACCTCTAGAGACGGAGTTTGAGAAAGGCCCCCCTCTTCCACTGACTTGTCATTTAGAAAAGTGTGTTCGTTCAGGCTGGGCGCGGTGGCTCAAGCCTGTAATCCCAGCACTTTGGGAGGCCGAGACGGGCGGATCACGAGGTTAGGAGATCGAGACTATCCTGGCTAACACAGTGAAACCCCGTCTCTACTAAAAAATACAAAAAAAAACTTAGCCGGGCGAGGTGGCAGGCGCCTGTAGTCCCAGCTACTCGGGAGGCTGAGGCAGGAGAATGGCGTGAACCCGGGAGGCGGAGCTTGCAGTGAGCTGAGATCCGGCCACTGCACTCCAGCCTGGGTGACAGAGCGAGACTCCGTCTAAAAAAAAAAAAAAAAAAAAAAGAAAAGTGTGTTCGTTCAATAAACATTCACTGAGCACGTATGGGCCAGGTACGGTTCCTCACAGTATATATAGGACGGAAAAGGACAGTCAGGTGCCCTTCGCCCTGAGGTTTCTGTTCTAGGGGGGCTTTAAATCTCGGACTCTCAGAGCTAACAGACACCTTTGATACTCACTACCTCCTCTGGAAACATGAGCCCAAAAGGAGAGGTGGCTTGTCCAGAATCGAAGAGCAAATTAGGGACTGAGTCACGGCAGAAATACAGCACCCCTGACAACGAGTCAGGCTCGCACTTCCCCGAGAGGCCACAGCCCCAGGGCGTGTGTAGCAAGGACTCAAGCAGGGGTGTGTGGAGAGGAGACAGTCGGCAAAGAGGGCAGCAAAAGAAGAGCCATGGTGCGTGCTCTGGGGTCCCTCCAGGTGAGGTCTGGGCACCCCAGATCCCTATTTGTCCTTGGCACCAGGGGGCCTGAACCCCTTTCTTCAGGGCCCCAAGGGGAAACTGGAGCCCAGGATTGGCAGCATGGAATCAGGGGACCCCACTGGACTCTTACCAAAGATTTGATGGTGTTCTTCAGTTGACTGATTTTGACAGACCTCGAGTCCAGGACTACTGCTAGTTCTTGGCACGGGCTCTGAGGCATATGCAGAGAGGAGGAGGTGGAGGAGGAGTCGGGGGAGAGGTAGAGAGAACAATCATTACAGCTGGGGTGTGTGTGGGCTATCTCAGCTGGCAGAGGGGCACCCAGTCCCCGCTGTGGGAGGAGGTTGGAGGGCTGGCCTGCAGGGTCACTGCACCTCCGCCCAGAGCCTCTTACCTCCAGATCCTTGAGGGGTGCAGATGACGTAGGGCCCTCCCCGCCAATACCTGTTGCTGACTACAAGAGATGAGAGTGCATATGGAGATGTTCTCTCCCCCTCAGTGTCTAAGCCCTCTGACTTCCTTTCTTCCCCATCAACTGTTACAATTTTCTTTTCTGCCTATCTTGGACCCTTTGCCCCATAACTCCTTTGTGCCAACTTCTCTCATGGTTCTTATCTCCCCACCATCCCACCGTGGGGCCCTTTCAGTGACTCCTGATGGCAAGTGGCTGTTCTCATTGTCCTGGCTTCCCCTTAAGACTGGGGATGAGAAAAATCAAACAATGACTATATCCTGGGTGTCCTGAGTGTTTACAGCAGACCATGTACTGGGGATTAACATTAAAAACAACAGTAACAAATCTCATTTAAACTTAAAAAATGGAAGTCAAACGATACCACCTCTATTACACAGATGTGAAAAGGGAGGCCCAAAGAGCTCAAGGAACTTGCCCTAAATCATATCCCTAGCAGATGGAGAGGCAGGATTCAAATCCATAATTCTTTTTTTTGTTTGTTTTTTGAGATGGAGCCTTGCTCTGTCACCAGGCTGCAGTGCAGTGGTGCGGTCTCGGCTACTGCAAGCTCCGCCTCCCAGGTTCATGCCATTCTCTTGCCTCAGCCTCCTGAGTAGCTGGGACTATAGGCACCTGCCACCAGGCTCGGCTAACTTTTTTGTATTTTTAGTAGAGACGGGGTTTCACCGTGTTAACCAGGATGGTCTCAATCTCCTGACCTCATGATCCATTTGCCTTGGCCTCCCAAAGTGCTGGGATTACAGGTGTGGGCAACCATGCCCAGCCAAATCCAGAATTCTGAACCAGTACCCAGCAGTCCATCCACAATCTTAACAATTACCCTCTACTGCCCCTTGGGCCCCCTGTCCCCAGAAGCCTGGTCAGCCAAGACTCACATCCCCAGGTAAGTGGCAACCACCAGAAGTGGCTGTCTCAGGGACACTGCCATTTGTTTTCCTGTTCCTCTTCGCTCTTGCAGGAACACCAGGGCTGTTTCTCTGCCAATATTCTTTTAACTGTGGGAAAGAAGAACAGTAATACTCATGAGAACCATCAGCCCCTACAACCACATCCTCCTTTACAGTTTTTACAAAATACTCTCATACACTATCTGATTTAATGACACCAACAACTATACAAGGTGTTGTCACAATCATTTAGTGACTGAGAGGGATTGATATCATGGCTAGAAAAAAATAAGAAAAAGGCAAAACTGGAACTTTGAAACTCAATCTTCTGACTCCAAGCTCTGAGGTTTTGCCAAGAATCAGCAGCTGCCAGGGATGAAAACCAGAGGCAGAGGTAGAAAAGTAAACATTAGGTAGGCAGGAGCTGTATGCCATGTGGTTTAGAGTCATACATCCTCACACGTCTGTTAGTGTGAAGAAGTGCACCAGTACCTCTCAAACTTTTATATCAATGTGTCCTCATGGCAGAAGACAGCCTTTCTGTTAAATCTGGGAATTTATCAGAAAGAGGACAACCCAAACCTCATTTCAGAGAGAAGTCTGGTATTCTCTTAGAAACCTATGTGACTGTCATCCTTAAGTACACTAATGATTTTTCTCCTGATCTCAAGAGAATCAAGGGAAACTGATGCTTCAGGAAGATGTCCCACATTTATCCTGTGGCACTCAAAGTACCCCAGATTGAGATAATATGAGGAAGATGCAAGTCATCAAGTTCAGTTTCCCAAGATCTGTTCCACAGAAGATGAGCAAATCTCACTTCAGAGAACACTGACTGAAGCACAGTCTGGTCCCAGAACCATGGAGAATTAGAATATGAGGTGGAGAACGCAGAAAAAAAAATGTTAAAATCTCTCTGGAAAGTAGAAGCCTGGGAGAAAACCAAAACCAAACCCATTCTCCCATTGCCACCCAGAGATACTGTCAACGTTTTGAGCTCACGGGGGAAGTGTAGGCTTTTCCCCCTGTCAATGTCAATGTTAAGGGAGTGAGGCAGCCTGAAACCTCTTGCTCCTAGGTCCCATAGTCTCCATTTCCCTTCCAGCTGGAAATGTGTGCTGTGACCAGAGGAACCAGAAATGGGTTGAGAACGCTTAGGGGACTTTAATCATAAGATCAAAGGCCAGTCTTCCAGTAATGACAGTTACTAGGTGGACTGTGACATCATCACATTCCACTCCTCCTGGTTCGGGGGAGGGACCACATCCACATGATGTCTGTTGCTGCTTCATGATGGGGGAGGGAAACACAGGGTTGGGACCCAGGTCCTTGGAGACTCCAGTGCAAACAGCCCAGGGAGGTCGACCTTGAGGCAGTAGGAGGGGAGGGCAGAGTCTGCAGCAGGGAGTCCCAGGAGTCACCAGCCCAAAGTCACCCAGGGATGACTGGCAAGGGAGGGGCTGGGGCTGGGGAACCCAGGTCCTTTGGGATGAGAGCCCAAAGAGCCCAGGGAGATCAAGCTTGGGGTGGCAGGAGATGAGGGCCCAGTAATGGAGTGGGGAGCCCCAGGAGTCACCTGCCCAAAGTCAACCTGGGGTGATTAGTGTGGGCAGGGACTGGGCTGCTTGCTGAAGGGGTGGGGCTGACTGACAAAACTTTGGTGGGAGTAGCCCAGAGGCACCGGGGTTGGGGGGCCCAGTCCGGTGTGCCTCAGGAGAGGTATCAACTCTGGCAGAAGTCTTGTTATCAGAGGGGATCTGTGGCTGGGTTGGGAGGCCATGACGCAGTGCGTTTTTACCTTTTTCTTGGCTGCAGCCAATTTGCTCTGTTGAGTTTCTTCTGCCATCGCAGGGTGGGGAGGGAGGCGGGTTTGGGGCCACATCAGCAAAATCCTAGTGAGCACTGATGAACACCTCCAGTCACTGACCAGGTTGCTGTGCGACTGAGCCAGAGGAGGCGTAACCAGGGCCCCAGTAGAATGCTCAATAGGGGCGTGGCCTTAATGCTCCAAGCCCATTGGTCAATGAGAAAGATGAAAGGGAAAGGGGGCGTGGCCAGACAGCAGTGTGTCCAGAGGGACCTGTGGCTCACAAGGAAAGGTCCCCATGCAACCGCTATCCCAACCCACTCTAAGAGAGAGGAGAGGCCATCCACTCTGGGAGAGGGGAGGGGCTGGCTTTTGCTTTAAAAGCTTTAAAACTTTAAAAATAAAATGTGTGCATACTTTATATATATGTGTGTCCATGTGTGTGTATCTATGTTTTCCTCCAGAACTGTCTTCATTATCCAGCTTCTATGCAAGGTCTATGATTTTGGCCTATATTTTTCATCTTCAAATACAGTACAAAAATTACCAGTGTTACCTTAACTGAGATACAAATTCTATAAAAATGGAAAATCCATAGCATGCTTGATGATTAATGAAACAGACTATATTATCCAATATTCCAATAAGACAAAATAATCACAATGATTTCTCTTTTTTGGAAAAATGTTTCTCTTATTCTTCTACGTTTTTGTTAAGATTTTTTTTCTTAAACCAGAAACATGTCTAATATCTGTAAAAACACAAAGTTTTGGGCTGGGTGCAATGGCTCATGTCTGTAATTGCAGCACTTTGAGAGCCCGAGATGAGTGGATCACGAGGTCAGGAGATTGAGACCATTCTGGCTAACACGGTAAAACTCCATCTCTACTAAAAATACAAAAGAAAAGCCAGACATGGTGGTGAGCACCTGTAGTCCCAGCTACTTGGGTGGCTGAGGTAGGAGAATGACATGAACCCGGGAGGTGGAGCTTGCAGTGAGCCAAGATCATGCCACTGCACTCCAGCCTGGGCTACAGAGCGAGACTCCTTCTCAATAAATAAATAAATAAATAAATAAAACTTAATAGAGCAATTTGAACAAAAGCAGCAATAAAATAATTTAGAAAATACAAGCTATTAAAAAATAATTTTAAAACTTGTGGAACAAAGTCAAACAGCACTCAAAGAAAATGTATACCCTTATATGTTTGTTTACAAAGTAATTTAAATTACATTGATCTACTAAACTAGGAAAAGCAAAATAAACAAAAAGGGTAAATAATTAAGACATAAGGAAAAAGTAGAAAAAAAACGATTTAAAAAATAATACTAAATGAGGATTCTTTCAAAAGACTAAGATAATAAAATAGAGAAGTCTCTGATAAGTAATCAAGATAAAGAAAACCTTGAAGAGAAAAGAGCATATAGCCACATGTGAATATGATGCAAAAAGTGAAAACTACACATCTTTACAACACCTTAGAAGTATGGATGAAGTGTTCATTTGTTTAAGAATCTACTGTTATGAAAACTAACTGAGGAAGTGGAAAATCTGGAGACCAATATGCAGAAGAAGGAAAAAAGACAAAGACTCATCCTCCAAATTGGATATTTATTTAAACCAGAATTTGTTAGCCTCAGCAATATTGATATATTGGGCCAGACAATTCTTTGTGGAGGGTTCTCCTCGTGTGTTGTTGGACGTTTAGAAACATCCCCTCTACCTACAGAATGCCAATAAGACCTCCCGACCATGACCAGTTGTGACCATAAAAATGTCTCCAGATGTTTCCAAATGTCCCATGGAAGGTAAAATACTCCTGCAGTTGAAAATTACTCTGTAAACTAGATCTACATCCCAGATCTTAGAAAAAAAGATGTTAAGCTTCCCAAGTCAGCCCTGCATACCCTTGACACTGAAATGAAATAACAGCCTTAAAGGAAACAAACAGAACTATAATCTTATTTAATACAGAAGGAAAAATGTAAAAATAAAATATTACCATAGCCATTCTAACAGTGTTTATTATAGGAATGTAAAGATAACTCAAAATTAGGAAAATTTCATCAGGCAAGTCACAAATTATATTTCTACATAGAATTGAAGGCACAATCATGAAAAGCAAAGTAGCTCTATATGCATTAAGTCCATGATCTATTCCAATTTGCAGATATCTTACAGAAGGAAAACTGAACACTGAACACATATTTTTACCATCTGCTCTTTGTCCTGAGGCTCCAATAGAAATACAGTGAAGAATAAACATTGTATAAACACACAATTACAAAAAGGAATGGGGTTACCAATAGAAGAGAATTCATCTCCGTTAGACAACGATAGTAAATGGAAAATGGTTAATTAACGGAGCAAAGCTAACAAAGGTGGAGGTCAGGGGGATACTGAGAACAAGGAGGCTAATTTGTCCCACAGCAACCTGGAAAGGTTTTAGACTCAGATACGAGGTACCCCCGAGAGTGGGACTGATAGGCAAGACTGAAAACAGAGATTAACCAAAAGCCTGTATAGAGAACACATGTTACAGGCCCTGAAATACACTGTTGCCCCCATCTCCTTAAGCAGAACCCAAGCAAACATACCTACCTCAGGCAAGAGAATGTAGATTTTACGTCTAGAGGAATGGAGTAGTTCCAGCCATCATTTACAATTGCACCAGGAGATAAGATAGAGGGGTGGAGGATAACAATTAGGAATCAGCATACATTCCCCTAAAAGCTATCAGTTGACAAGTCTTGGCCACAAAGAACTCCCAATCAATTTTTATTTATTTTTATTTGTATTTATTTATTTATTTATTTTGAGACAGGGTCTTGCTCTTTCACCTAGGCTGCAATGCAGGAATGCAGTGGCGTGATCACAGCTCACTATAGCCTCAACCTCCCGGGCTCAAGCAATCCTCCTGCCTCAGCCTCCCATGTAGCTGGGACTACAGAAGGGTGTCACCACACCTCACTATTTTTTTTTTATTTTTTGTAAAGATGAGGTCTCACTATGTTGCCCAAACTAGTCTTGAGCTCCTGGGCTCAAATGATCCTCCAAATTTGGTCTCCCACAGCTCTGAGATTATAGGTGTGAGCCACCACACACTGGCTCCCAGTCTTTTAGCACCTCTCTCAAATATGAATGAACAAATAAAGGAATTAAAAAAAAAAAAAAAAGACTACAGGTCAGGCACGGTAGCTCACACCTGTAATCCCAGCACTTTGGGATGCGAGGTGGGTGGATCACCAGAGGTTGGGAATTTAAGACCATACTCATCAACATGGAGAAGTCTCATCTCTACTAAAAATACACAAATTAGCTGGTAGTGCATGCCTGTAATCCCAGCTACTTGGGAGGCTGAGGCAAGAGAACCGCTTGAATCTGGGAGGCAGAGGTTGTGGTCAGCCGAGATCTCATCATTGTACTCCAGCCTGGGCAGCAAGAGCGAAACTTGGTCTCAAAAAAAAAAAAAAGAAAAAAAGACTACAAATGATAAGCAACATAGAAGAGATATTTAAGGAAAGGCTTTAAAAAGAAAAATAAGACCAAAATAAACTAAGAAAAAAATGTATTAAAGAACAAAGAGATGCAAGGGAGAAGACAAAGAGTATCAAAATCACTTCATAAAGACACTTGTGAATATATTACATGTATAAAACAAAACAGAATATGAATAAGAAATAATCAGAGAAGAAAAAGTTCTTAGAACTCAGGGTTCATCCTGGGAGTTGGTCCGCAATGAGCCACACCTCCCGTCATCACGTCCTTGGACAGGTCCATCCCACAGTGAACCTGGGTTGGCCCCAAGACTCACTTTAACCTGTAACATGTGGTAGAAATGACGCTGGACCTGTTCCAGGTCTAAGCCTTAAGAATGCCTGGCAGGTCCACTTCTGTGCTTCTGGAAGCCAAAAATAAGAATTGACTACCCTCTTGGAGAAAGAAAAGCCACATGAAGAGGCCCGAGAGGATGAGGTGCTATGCAGAGAGAAAGGCCACAGGAAGAAACACCAAGGCAGCAGAGTCCCGTGGGTGAAGAAGCCGTCTCAGACATTCCACTGCAGCTGAGCATCCAGACGACCAGTCCCTGCCACCGTCTAACCGCACAGTGAGAGCTGCCAAATGAGACCAGCAGAAAAACTGTCCAGCTAGCCCCAGTTATCCCATACAGTAGTGACAGATAGACAAATGTGTAGTTTGATGCCATTAAGTTTTGGGATAATTGGTTAAGCAACAATAAATAACCAAAACAAAACTTAAAGTTATGACTCTCCAAATAAAATTTCCTCAAAGTTGAAAGATAAGAAAAATATTCCGGAACTTAAAATTTTTAAAAACATTAGAAATAACGTGAGATACAAGACTCAAGGCAAGAGGTCTAAAATCCAATTAACAGACACTTCAAAATGAACAAATAAAATGGAAAGGAGAAAGTTAACAACAAAAATATGACAAGATTCAAGACTCAACTTTGAAAGAGCCTATCCATAGGCCTATCCATTTGGTGTACCCAGCACATGAATGAAAAAAGACCCACACTAAGTACACTGTTGTGCTATTTCAGCTCACCAAGGAAAAGACAAACTCCTAAAAGCTTCCAGGGAGAAAGTTCTGCATAAAGAAGTGAAACTCAGGATGGCGTGAGGCTTCACCACCACAACTGGTTAGAAGACAACAGCACGGACTTTGAAATTCTAAGGTAAAATTATCCTCAACCTAGAAATACATAATCAACCAAACTATCAATCAAGCGTGAGGGTAGAATATGAGAGACGTGAATACTGATGGGGATGTGGTACGCACCAGGCAGTGTTCTAAATGGCTTACATGTACCAATTCAATTAATCCTCATAGCTCCCTAAAAACATAGGTACTACTGCTATTACTGGCTCCCCCATTTTGCAAATGGAAAATTCATGCATAGAGCAATTAGGGAATCATCCCAAGGGCATACAGCTAATAAGTAGGAGAACCAAGATTCAAACCTATCTCGGACTGGCTCCAAAACTCAAACACTGAGTCATATTTTTTTGGAAGATAGAGCTCAGAAAAGATACCACTCCATGCTTTCTTAGGGTTTTATTTGAGGACGTTGTCAGGTAAAATGAGAAAGAGTAAGCCAAGAAAGACGACCTGGGATCCAGGAAACAATGGAGCTACTCTAGGAAAGCAGATGAGAAAACCCTCAAGATGGCATCTGCACAGCCAACCGAAAGAACAACCTGCCAAGATGGGCACAGAGGAGCCAAAGGCTTCAAAAGAGAAGGAGATCTCACAGAAAGGGCTACAACAGCATTTTTTAAATGAAAAATTACTACTATGACGAAGACCTGCAAAACAAAAAACAGTGCCAAGAAAAGAAATACCCTATCCTAAATAGTCTAGAAAACTTGGCTTTACTCTACAAAGTCCTAATGATAAGAGATTACTTGTATGACTAAAGATAATGTTTGAGGAAGGGGAAGTGGGTGGTATAAGAGCTAAATTCTCATGTATTATAGTAAAAAGTAAATAATTGATGCCTAAATAGGTAAATCCAGGAAGAAGTTAAGGGTGGTTGTGAGCTAGTGGAGATTTCTGTTGCTTGCAGGAGATGACATTTGGGCAAGTCCTTAAGAAGCACAGACAGACGTAAGGAGATGGCATTTCTAGGTGAAGGTAACTGAATAAGCAAAGACAAAAAAAGAAAGAAGCAAGAACATTTATGGACACCAGGAATATTAACAACGAAAAGATGGTGGTAGGAAGAAGGGCAATTGTTTGCCTGTCATAGTAAATACCATCAGCTCCAAAGAATGAAAGGTTATTTTTAGTACCTAAAACAGAACAAAGCAATTCAACAGGAACAAAAAAACCTAACTTCTAAATAAGTTGAATAATAAAAAAAAATCATCCTAGTTTGACTTTTGCTTGAGACAATTTATTTTAATCTCTTGAACACTAGAGAATTTTTACTTTACCTGTAAATAATTCATTATTACTATCATTAGTATTATTATTTTTGAGAGGGAATCTCGCTCTGTTGCCCAGGCTGGAGTGCAGTGGTGCCATTTCGGCTTACCGCAAGCTCTGCCTCCTGGGTTCATGCCATTCTCCTGCCTCCACCTCTGGAGTAGCTGGGACTACAGGCGCCCGCCACCACGCTCGGCTAACTTTTTGTATTTTTAGTAGAGACGGGGTTTTACCGTGTTAGCCAGGATGGTCTCCATCTCCTGACCTCGTGATCTCCCACCTTGGCCTCCCAAAGTGCTGGGATTATTATTATTATTTTTGAGATGGAGTTTCACTCTTGTCGCCCAGGCTGAAGTGCAATGGTGTGATCTCAGCTTGCTGCAGCCTCCACCTCCCAGCTTCAAGCGATTCTCCTGCCTCAGCCTCCTGCGTAGCTGGGATTACAGGTGCCCGCCACCACACCCGGCTAATTTTTGTATATTTATTGGAGACAGGGTTTCACCATGTTGGTCAGGTTAGTCTCAAACTCCTGACCTCAGGTGATCCACCCGCCTAAGCCTCCCAAAGTGCTGGGATTACAGGTGTGAGTCACCGCTCCAGGCCTAATTATTTTTATTTGTCTACTTGACTTTTTTTTTTTTTTCTATCCCTACCCACACCTCTTTCCTGGAGTAGGAAAATATAGGAATCCATGAGTCCATCCCAACATGGACTCCAAGATGCTCCAGGCTGTCTCTCTCACTCATCGTGATTCTGTATTACACACCCAGCACAAAGTGGACTGTCAAATAAAGAAAATCTTAGAGTAAAAATGGCCTGCAACAAAACTATGGAAACAGTGAAAAGATCAGGCACTGCCAGGGGTTGAAGGGAGGGACGAATGAATAGGCAGAGCATAGAGGATTTGGGGGCAGTGAAACTACTCAGTATGATACAGTAATTATAGACACATGTTATTATACTTTTGACCAAATCCATAAAATGTCCAACACACCAAGAGTGAAACCTAATGTTAACCATGGACTTTGGGCAATAAAGGTGTATCAGTATAGGTTCATTGATTGTAACAAATGGACCACTCTGGTGCCCATGTTGGTAGTGGGGAAGGCTGTGAATGCGTAGGGGCAGGAGTTATATGGGAACTGTCTGTACTTTCCGCTCAACTTTGCTGTGAACCTAAAACTGCTCTAAAAATGATCTATTTAAAAGAGAGAGGAGGCCAGGTGCAGTGGCTCATACCTGTAATCCCAGTACTTTGGGAGGTCGAGGCGGAAGGATCATGAGGTCAGGAGTTCAAGACCAGTCTGACCATCATGGTGAACCCCCATCTCTACTAAAAATACAAAAAATTAGCTGGGCATGGTGGCAGGTGCCTGTAATCCCAGCTACTCAGGAGGCTGAAGTGGGAGAATCGCTTGAACCCAGGAGGCAAAGGTTGCAGTGAGCAGTAAGCCAAGATCATGCCATTGTACTTCAGCCTGGGCTACAGAGGAAGACTCAGTCTCAAAAAAAAAAAAAAAAAAAAAAGAAAAAAGAAAAAAGAAAAGAAAAGAGAGAGAGCGAAAGAAATGGCCTAAGAGACTACAAAATACCACCAGATGACACTCTTTCTCTCAGAAGCTTCAATGAGGGCTGCATTTGCAGAAATTGCTGCTGCTAAAGAGTGTAGCAGGGATTGTGACTGCCCCGGCCCAGTTATTCATGAAGCTCAAAGAGCTTCACAATGTTGTCCCAGCCCAGCCCCAGGTTTGTACTTTCCATGGGTGTTATTAAAGATAGGTATTATTAGGATTCAGGTGTGATGAGGCCAACAGGTCAGGAGATGACTGCCACTGGAAAGAGAGTTTTTTACTATTCCCAAGAGGAAGGGGTACCAGGTAGGTCAGGAGATAGAGCAGGAGCAAAAGGAGGGCAAGGGCCTTTCTTATGGTTTCCACAAGAAGGGACAGGTGAGGCAGGGTAAGCAGACTTAGCATTGACTGGTTTGAATAATTTCTGGGGCATGATTGACTGGGGCATAGGGCTGTCCGTAGTATTCTGGTAGCTGGCCCTGGGGTGACTAGGGCAGGTAGATCCTGGCCCAGAGTGTAAGAGCCTGAGAAAGGAGGGGGCTAGGGTATGAGCACTGGATTGCTTGAATTTTTTTTTTTTTTTTTTTTTAGACGGAGTCCCACTCTGCGGCCCAGGCTGGAGTGCAGTAGCGTGATCTTGGCTCACTGCAACCTCTGCCTCCCAGGTTCAACAGATTCTCTTGTCTCGGCTTCCCCGGTAGCTGGGATTACAGGCATGTGCCACCATGTCCAGCTAATTTTTTTTTGTATTTTTAGTAGAGACAGGGTTTCACCCCGTTGGCCAGGCTGGTCTGCAATGGATTGGTTGATTTGTGTACGAAAGGCAGGCTTTCAGGCAAGCTCTTTGCTATCTCAAGGAACTGGCTAATCCTGGGAAGCACAGTCTCTCTCTCCAGAGTCACCAAGGCTCCAAAATGCCAAAGCGTCTGAACCACATGGTTAATAAAATGGAGTATAGTGACGCAAAGTTACAATCTCCAGTTCACAAGTGAGGTCAGAAGCAATTCCAGGAAAATTAGTTTCTTATGGTTACTATTATCAGGCCACTCAGAGGAGTTTTGATTTCCTGAAAAGGAAATCTTCCACACTGATGCTATAGAAAAAGATCTAATCGCTTCTATAAACTGGCAAGAATATTACCATAACCACAGAATTTTTTGCCAATTTCCCAACTGGAAAAAAGTAAGACGTATTTGAGCTCCTTTAAGTCACTCTTGTTTACCCACATGGTCTTAAGGTGACTCTTACAGAGAGGGCACAGGCAATGTGAGTGGGAGAAGGGCCCAGGTACCCCACCTAACTTGTACTGGCAGATGGGGAGGGACAGCACAGACCGCACATCTGAGAGAAGAACTGGTTACCCACAGACAAGGCCAGGAGTGTCCTGAGGTTACTCCAGGGCCTGAGAGCTTCCAGGCAGGTGTAAACATGAAGGGTGGCTTGGAGCAATTGTATTATAACTGCACAATCTGAAGTGAGGCATTGTCTGTGGCAGCAGCCTCCCTGAGCCGGCAATAATCCCTTTTTCTAAACTGGTTTAATTAAGTGGACACCAGGCGTGGATCAGAAGAGAAGGGTCATTTATGGGATTGCATTATTTAACCAGGTGATCACTTAGAAGGTTTTGAGTTTCTAAAACAAAAAGAGACTGTGCTACTAAGAACTGGCATGCAGTAGACAGTTTAATAAAACTGAAATGCCGGCCGGGCACGGTGGCTCATGCCTGTAATCCCAGCACTTTAGGAGGCCAAGGTGGGTGGATCACCTGAGGTCAGGAGTTCGAGACCAGCCTGGCAAACATAGTGAAACCCCCGTCTCTACTACTAATAATACAAAAATTAGCTGGGCGTGGTGACGCGCGCCTGTAATCCCAGCTACTCAGGAGGCTGAGGCAGGAGAATTGCTTGAACCTGGGAGGTGGAGGTTGCAGTGAGCTGAGATCGTGCCACTGCACTCCAGCCTGGGCAACAGAGCGAAACTCCATCTCAAAAAACAAACAAACAAACAAACAACACACACACACACACACACACACACACAAAACACTAACTTTTCTTTACTGTGTATAGTTTTACTGCAATTCCCTGCTTAACCCCGAACTGCATGGTGGGAAGTGCAGGGATAGGTGAGCAGCGCAGTTCCTGATAGGGCTTCCTGCCTATGATGAGACCATTGAATACAGACTGTGAGCCTGTTATTTCCATAATGTTGAAAATGATCATTTGAGGGTGTGGGGAGATGCGGAAATGACTATTTGGGGATCAAGGAGGAATTTAAATTGATCAGGGGTTAGCCAGACTGCATCTCTTTTCGTCTTTTGAAGTTTACTGCAGCAAGGTGTTGATTAGTGCAGCATAATGGTCTTGGGACAGGACAGTCAGCATTGTGCGGCTCCTGGCTTTAATCTGAAGCCTACCTTCCTCCCGCAGATCTGTAATAATTCCAGGTGGCAGTATGGTTTTGCTTACAGGTGTCCATGCGATGTGGACATTGCCCACGGAGGGCACAGAGCAGCAAGACCCAGGAGGGAGATATTTCCCCAGTTCTCCACACACCAGGATGTTTGAGAGAAGAGCCAAGTCTTGGTTTTACGACAGTGAGACAAGAACACAGAGAGAAAAGAAGAGGAACAAGTGCCTCTCGGATACTGATGAGTTATAAAGAGAAGATCCTGAAGGAATTCAATGTGAGTCAGCTGCTCCCGCACTTGGCGTCTGATGGCGTGTTCTCCTTAAAGGAGTACCCAGAGATCCTCCCTCAGGATTGCTATCCCAAGAGAGTGGAAGCTTTTCTCCTGAAGCTCTTTTTCAAAGGTGCAAAAGCCTCCTGTGCTTTCTGCTCTCATCTGGAGGAATTCTGCCTTCCCTACTCACCTACTTTTTTCTTCATTACGAAGGTAAGGACATAGTTTGCTCTAAAAAGTAGTAAGCTTAATTATGATCTAACCAAAATATCAGGTACCCAGCCACAGTATGTTATCATGAGTTTCAACCCTGCATTGATTTTTACTTTAATAAAAATACCCACTGCTTCTCTCTAAAATCTCATGATGTAGCAGGACGAGCCGCAGACAAAACTCCTCAGACACCAGATTAAAGAAGGAAGAGGTTTTTTTATTCGGCCGGGAGTGTCGGCAGACTCACGTATTAAGAGCCGAGCTCCCCGAGAAAGAAATACTTGGCCTTTTTAAAGGCTTACAACTTTAAGGGGTCCACGTGAAGGGGTCGTGATAAATCGAGCAAGCGTGGGAAACGTGACTGGGGGCTACGTGCATCAGCTAACAGAACAGAAAGTTTTACAATGCTTTTTTCATACGGTGTCTGGAATTTACAGATAACACAGGTAGTTTAGGCCAGGGGTTGATGTTATTATTATTACTTTGTTTAACTTTTAGGACTGGGTGATGGTGCCAAGGTTGTCCGGCTATTTATCTTACTTTTGTTTCTTTCTCACTCTCCTCCTGTCTTGTGAACTAGGCAAGGTGGGGGGAGGAGGGCAGCAGGAGTAGTAGTGGTCTCCTTCCTTAATGATATAGAAGTAAGCATCTGTGATGCCCAATAAAACTGTGTACAGCTCCTGACACAACCTGAGGGATGATTTCTAATCATCTAATAGAAATATTTATATCTTTCTTGTTTTAATGAGGATTTTTAAGTGCAAGACATAAAATATTAATAGGTTAAGGAAGCTGGACTTAGCTTTCATTCTGCAGGTAGAGGCACAAAAATGATCATGGTTCTTCAAAATGTTAGAGTTGATGTATGATCTATGAATTCCATTCTTAGTTATAAACTCAAGATAAATGAAAATGTGTCCATGAAAACCTGGTCTAAGAAGGTTCATAGCAGCATTGTTCATAATAGTCAAAAAGTAGAAACAACCCAATTACCTATCAACCAGATGGATAACAAAATATGGCGTCTCTACACAACAGAATATTATTTCATCATAAAAAGGAATGAATTACTGATGCATGCTGCAACACAGATAACCTTTAAAACTATGCTAAGAGAAAGAAGCCCATCACAAAATGTACATCTGTAGGTTTCCGTTCCTATGAAATGTCCATAAGAGGAAAATCAACAGAGACAAAGTAGATTAGTGGTTGCCAGGACCAGAGGTCGTGAGTGAATGGGAAGTGACTGCTGACGGTACAGTACTTCTTTTTGAGATAATGAAAATGTTCTGAGATTAGATTATGATTGCATACATCTGTGAATATGCTAAAAACTACTGAACTATATATATTTTAAAATTAAATATGTTAATATTTAATATTTTAATATATTAAATATATGTTAATATTAAATATAAATGTTAACATTTGATACAGTAAATATTTAAAAACATATTAAATGTTTAAATATATATTTAAAAGGGTGATTTCTGTGGTATGCACATTATATCTCAATAAAGCTGTCATTTAAAAAAATTGGCACAGGGACAAGGTGCGGTGGCTCATACCTGTAATCACAGCACTTTGGGAGGCGGAGGTGGGTGGATCATTTGAGGTCAGGAGTTTGAGACCAGCCTGACCAACATGGTGAAAACTTTCTCTGCTAAAAATACAAAAAAAATTAGCTGGGCGTAGTGGCACATGCCTATAGTCCCAGCTACCCACGAGGCTGAAGCAGGAGAATGGCTTGAGCCTGGGAGGCGGAGGTTGTAGTGAGCCAAGATGGCGCCACCGCACCCCAGCCTGGGCAACAGTGTGAGACTCTGTCTCAAAAAAAAAAAAAAAAAAATTGGCACGGAAGTCTTCTCAACTGTTTCTCTTCTCCCAGCCTTCCAAAGAGAGATCTGTAATTGCCTGTTCTAATTTTCCAATCTCCTTCCTTCTCAAGAGAAAGGGTTCTTTCTTGCTAGGAGAGGGTTTGGGTTGGCTGATGTCATAAAGAAATGAAGGCTGGGTGCCGTGGCTCACGCCTGTAATCCCAGCACTTTGGGAGGCTGAGGCGGGTGGATCAGGAGGTCAGGAGATCGAGACCATCTTGGCTAACACGGCGAAACCCCGTCTCTACTAAAAATACAAAAAAACTAGCCGGGCGAGGTGGCGGGCGCCTGTAGTCCCAGCTACGCGGGAGGCTGAGGCAGGAGAATGGCGTAAACCCGGGAGGCGGAGCTTGCAGTGAGCTGAGATCGCGCCACTGCACTCCAGCCTGGGCGACAGAGCGAGACTCTGTCTCAAATAAAAATAAATAAATAAATAAATAAATAAAAAGAGAAGAAGAAGAAGAAATGAAGAGTCGGGGGAGGGAAAGAAGAGTAGGAGAGAGAAAAGGTGAACAGGGCTGGTCAGAAGAGAAAGGTTTGGGGAAGGTAACCGCAGCAGATGTTCTGGGAAAGTTGCAGGAGTAACGGGGACAGATGAAAGAACAGGAGATTCCTATTTTGTGATACCATGACCTGTGTGCATGTGGACCTATTTAGGTTTCAGAGAATTGCAAGAAAAGGATTTGAACTATTTTGAAGTAGCATTTGGTTGCTGGTCTTCATTTGCCTACGTTTCTCCAAGACAGAACCATAACGGCCCAGACTTATATTTTAAGCGTTTGTAATACAGTCAAGCTTTTATATTTTACAATATATTGAAATAATATATTTTAAGGTTTGTCTCTGGAAAAATTGCCTTTGGCTTTTAGGATAGTTGTGACAAATTACAGGTTAATTATAAACCCTTCCATTCCACAGTCTCCGTAACATTGAGTAAAATGATCAATCCCCTGAAAAAGTCAAGTTGGTGAAAATGAATATTTATGAACGACTTCTTATGTTACTTTAGGCTTTCATGTAATACAATTTTTTTCTGAGAAGTATTTATTCATCCATGTAGCTGAATGAAAGCTACATGTTTTTGCAACTTCCACGAGAATCTAAAACTACTTAAAAGTTGTATTTTTTTAAAAAATGATATAGCAATTATATTATCCAAGTTTAACTGAAGAGATTGTTTTTGAGGTTTTGGTTTTTGTTTTTTTTTTTTGAAAAATAAAATTTAGGCTGGGCGTTGTGTTCACGTCTGTAATCCCAGCACTCTGGGAGGCTGAGGCAGGCGAATCACCTGAGGTCAGGAGTTTGAGACCAGCCTGGCCAACATGGTGAAACCCCATCTCTACTAAAAATACAAAAATTAGCCAGGCATGGTGGTAGGCGCCTGTAATCCCAGCTACTTGGAAGGCTGAGGCAGGAGAATCGCTTGAACCCAGGAGGTGGAGGTTGCAGTGAGCCAAGATCATGCCATTGCACTCCAGCCTGGGTGATAAGAGCAAACCTGTGTCTCAATAATAATAATAATAATAATAATGTATTATTACTGTAATACCTTATAATACCTGTGTCTCAAAAAAAGAAAAGAAAAGGGAAGGGAAGGGAGGGAGGGAGGGAGGAAGGAAGGAAGGAAAAGAAAGAAAAGAAAGGAAAGAAAGAAAGAAAGAAAGAAAGAAAGAAAGAAAGAAAGAAAGAAAGAAAGAAAGAGAAAGCAGAGAAAAAAGGAAAATTTGAAAATGTTCGTTCTTTTGCCACCTGAATGTCATAGCAGTGGTCAGAATTTAGGCTTTTAATGTTTGTAAGTGATTCCCTGGGTAATAATCAATCCCAGGCTATAAAGCAAGTACTTTGCAAGAGCTTAAGCCCCTCCCAGCACTGGGCAAGCCATCTGTGCTCAGTGGGGCTCAGCCTCTGTGGGTGCCCCCAAAGAGGCTGATTTATGATCGGCTATAACGACATCCAACTTCAGAAGGAAATCCATTTCTTCTCACTGTATGGGGTAGACTCAGCTCATATAAATTCTGAGGAAGCCCTACAGTTCTGTGATACAAAAACAAGCAGCTGCCGTCATTAGAAACACAGACTATTAAATAACTGCATCCTAGGGTAGCACAGCAAGGAAGTTCCAAGTTAGCAGTGCTGCTGCAGAGTGCTCCGCAGAAGGCAGAATTATCAATTCAGCACAAAACTGAAGGCAAGAACTCGTGGTATTTCGCTATCATTGCTAGTGATATTCACGGGGCCTGGAAGTCCTATACTGTCTCTTCATGTTTTATATCCACATTTTAATGTTGTTTGTGGACAATACTGGTTGTTACAACAGGTCACTTGTACCATAAAAAGAATGACTGGCACCTCTAATTACAGGGGAAGACGTACCTCACAGGGACCAGGGAGTAGGGGCAAGAGGCTCATCCCTGCAGCACTTCCCACCTCTTTGTTTGTTTGTTTGTTTGTTTGTTGAGACGGAGTCTCGCTCTGTCGCTCTATCTCCCAGGCTGGAGTGCAGTGGCGCGATCTGGGCTCTCTGCAAGCTCCGCCTCCCGGGTTCACGCCATTCTCCTGCCTCAGCCTCCCGAGTAGCTGGGACTACAGGCGCCCGACACCACGCCCGGCTAATTTTTGGTATCTTTAGTAGAGACGTGATTTCACCGTGTCAGCCAGGGTGGTTTTGATCTCCTGACCTTGTGATCCGCCCGCCTCGGCCTCCCAAAGTGCTGGGATTACAGGCGTGAGACACCGCGCCTGGCCCACTTCCCACCTCTTAAAGTGGCCACACATTTCTTTTGTTCCTGACCTTCTCCCACTGGGAAGATGGGCAAGAGCTAGAGCTAGAAGGGCAACTGAAGTGTAAACATACCAGGAAAGCTCAGGGAAAGCGGCCCCCAAACCATTTTTCCCATAGCTCTTCTCTTGGGGTGGGCTCTTCTGCAGTGAAGTGATTCAATGTGACTGCATGATTATGTGTTCACAACCAGCACGCACGGGGCTGGCACTGACTACATGATGATGGGAGGATGGGCGCCGCCTTCAGGAGCTGGAGGAGCAGAAGACGTGAACAAAGATGGCGGCCGATATGCGCAGGGGTGGGTGAAGAGATGCAGGAGGCGGGCTTGGAGAGTTAAAGAGGATCCACAGAAAGTTTCAATCCATGTGCCGTCAGCTCTTTGCTGGGGACCATTGCCTCTTGGGCCTGATGGGAAGCAGGGCGGAAAGGCCTATGAGGGAACCAAGTGGCTGAAGTGTTCAACCAGGTGTGCGGGGAAAGTGCTGTCCAGGCAGAGGCAGAAATCATGGTCAGATCCCGAGGAGGAGCAAGACGAGTTCAACTGGTGAGTCTTAGAAGTCAGCCAGAACCGCCCTCTGACTCTGGTTCCCAAGCTCAAGAGGGACCAAGCCCAAACCCAAGCCCAAGATGGGGAAGTCGTGCGCATCACCGGTAGGTGGCTCAGGAAGAAGCCATATTTGAAAGGGATTCTGGTGCCTCCTTTTCCTTCTTCCCCTGATTCCGTGAAACCCGTTTTTAAATATTGCAAAGAATGTAGGTATTTCCTCTCAAAGCCCCATGTTCAGAAAAATAGCAGCATGCACTTTTGAAAAAGGGCCACTCTATTCCTAGCTGAGACAAGCACTTATTTATTTTGAACAACTGGTAATGATGTATTTTTCAATGAATGAATGGATGTTTGTTTAGAGAAATGTAAACTGAATAATGTTGGTTCTTTTATATACAATTTGAGATAGCTAAATCTCTAGCAACATATTGTTATAACTTTAAAAAAGATAAGCAACCAGTGGATGAGCTTGCCAGAAATGTGATACCCACTTGTGTTATAATGCAGAACAATCCCATAGGATCTTACAAGATGCATCTGCTGCAGAAGAAAAAGCAATGGTTGGAACTCAACCCGATCCTAGCAGTACCCTTGGAACTGAAGATCAAGAACAAAGTCTCCAATGATGTAACAAGTATGTTAACATTCTCAGTGTGTTTGCAATCTTTAAAAAGGCCTATCTTTTTACTTTTCATTTTCTTCCTCTCCTCATAGTTCTTGTTCCACCGCGTCCTTTGGCTACTTACACACCGTTTTGCTGATGCTAATATTTTCTAGGACATACTTAGACCACTGTGTGATTTTTTTGGTTGTTCCACAGTATGAAAAGAATGGTATTTGGAGGCCTCCATTTGACTGTGGGGACTTGATGCTGTTGAAGTGTGTGCCTGGTGTCTGTTCTTAGTTTTTGTTCAAGCCTAAAACAAGATGATGCAACTCATTCAGAACATTCCAGATAACTCTGCATTTCAGTAGTAAACTTCTAAAGTATGAGTAAGAGGTTATAAATTAAGCAGTCATTCTCTAAAATGTGTGCCTAATGCTTCTCCGAAAGGAAAGAAAAAATAGTCTTAATTCCTGGTGAGACATTCTGAATTTGCTCCAACATAAATGGCCTCCAGCTTCTCTTTTGGCTCATAAATTACGTGTTTTGTGGGCTAGAGTAAAACTTGAACTGCGGTAAGCCTTCATGGCTATTCCTTGCAGGTACAGACTGTCTGATAGGAAGAATTTGCATAAAATGAGAACACAAAGCAGCTATCCAAATGGTCCCTACTCCATGCAGTGTCCTTCCCACCTCAGAAGCATGAATGGAGGCTGGGCATGGTGGCTCACACCTGTAATCCCAACACTTTGGGAGCTAAGGCGGGCAGATCGCTTGAGGTCAGGAGTTTGAGACCAGCCTGGCCAACATGGTGAAACCCCATCTCTACTAAAACTACAAAAATTAGCTGGGTGTGGTGGTGGGAGCCTGTAATCCCAGCTACTCAGGAGTCTGAGGCAGGAGAATCGCTTGAACCTGGGAGGCGGAAGTTGCAGTGAGCTGAGATTGTACCACTGCACTCCAACCTGGGCAACACAGCCAGACTCTGTCTCAAAAAAATAACATAAAATAAAATAAACAATAAAAAAAAAAGCATGAATGGAATGTCAATAGTTGGTGTGTATGCCATTTGTTTCCTTCAACTTGCTTATGGCATATAAGTATCCAAGGTACAACCTTCAGTAAGTATTGTAGAAAAATATAATACACAGGTCAACATTTACTATGTTTAAATAACATATATAGTTAATTTTACCTTTAATCAGGCTTGTTATTAGAAACATGTACTTGGGGGCCCCATTATCACAGTGTGTTCATTTAGAAAGCACACAGCTTTCCAACTTTTCTTTTGCTGGATAGAGACCCATGTAATCTCAGGACAAAGCCCTCCAAGGTCCCTGAGCCTGACTTAGGTGGACTTGGGTTCCCTGTGATGGCAGGCTCCTGAAGAGCCGGGAGGCTTTTGCTGGCTGGAGCTGAGCTGGTGGTTCTGGGGTGGGCCCCCTCCGTGGAGACATGAAGTCCTGACAGCCCCATCCAGGAGGTAAGGTCTGCCCTTCCTAATACAAGATTCTGGACTGCCGGTGCCTCTGGGATTTAACAAAAGTGTGATTTCTGTTTCTTTTCCCCTTCTACTTCCTGCTTTCAGTACGGAGAGAGAGACAGAGCCTCATTTATATGTAATTATAATATGGACACATGCCGAGAAAAGGAGATCTATTTTAAGGAATTGGCTCGCACAACTATGGGGACTGGCAAGTCCAGAATCTGTAGGGAAAGCTGGCAGGCTGGAAATTCAGGTAAGAGTCAATGTTGCAGTCAGTCTTGAATCTGAATTCCATGGGGCAGAAGACTAGGAACTCAGGCAGAGTTTCCATGTGACAGTTTTAAAGACAATTCCTTCTTTCTCAGGAAACCTCAGTCTTTGCTCTTAAGGCCTTCTACTGATTAGATGAGGCCTATGCACATTATGAAGGGAACTGTGCATTACTCAAAGTCTACTGATATAAATGTTCGTCACATCTGGCCAGGTGCAATGACTCAAGCCTGTAATCCCAGCACTTTGGGAGGTCGAGGCGGGTGAATCGCCTGAGGTCGGGAGTTCGAGAACAGCCTGACCAACATGGTGAAATCCTGTCCCTACTAAAAATACAAAAAAAAAATAGCCGGTTGTGGTGGTGGGCGCTTATAATCCTAGCTACTCAGGAGGTTGAGGCAGGAGAATCGCTTGAACTCAGGATACAGAGGTTGCAGCGAGCCAAGATCATGCCATTACACTCCAGTGTGGGTCACAAGAGCGAAACTCTGTCTCAATACAAAAAAGTTCATCACATTTAAAAAAATACTTTCATAGCAACATGTCGGCTGATATTTGACCAAATAACTGGGCGCCACAACTTGACTAAGTTAACACAAAATTAAGCATCGCAAGTATTCTGCAGCCTTGGGCAAACTGCTAAACCTTTCTATGCCTTAGATTCTCATCTGGAAAATGAGGATAATGAACAGCACCTGTCTCATAAATTTGTGGTAAGGATTAAATGTACAAAAACATGTAACCTCCTCTGATCCATTCGTCTGTGCCCCAAACTACTCTATGCCTGGCATATCTTTGGCACTCAAGTCATGCTAAGTGGTAACTGACTCAGCAGCTTGTAGACTGCGTCTTTCTGCTTACCTCCTTTTTTACTCTGAAGACAACCATCAGGTCCAAGGCTTCCAGTACTTTATGCAACTAGTCCATGCATACCAGGCCTGCTGACTAAGCTAATCCCAGCACTACTTCCGCACCTTCAGTTTGCCTGGGACTGGCCCCCAACCAGCCCCCAGAAATACCTGAGGCACATGCATTGAATTAAACAGTGCTGCAGATCTTTCTAGATTTTTACTTTCTTTCTTGTGTCTTGTGGAAACACAGTATCTTGATTCTTATTGCTTGATACATCCTACCTATCCTTGGGTCCTAGCTCCTTCTTTCTTCTGTCTTTTCTTTTTTAGTCTTCTACTCAGGGACAGTGTTAAGATGGTGTGATAATTAATTTTATGTGTCAATTTGGCTAGGTCAGTGCCCAGATCTTTGGGCAAACATTATTCTGGATGTTTCTGTATTTTTTTTTTTTTTTGATGAAATTAACATTTAAATTGGTGAACTTTGGGCTGGGCGCGGTGGCTCACGCCTATAATCCCAACGCTTCGGGAGGCCGAGGCGGGTGGATCGCCTGAGATCAGGAGTTCAAGACCAGCCTGGACAACATAGCGAAACCCTGTCTCTACTAAAAATACAAAAAAAAATTATCCAGACGCGGTGGCACACGCCTGTAATCCCAGCTACTCAGGAGGCTGAGCAGGAGAATCTCTTGAACCTGGGAGGTGGAGGTTGCAGTAAGCTGAGATCGCACTGCTGCACTCCAGCCTGGGTGACAGGGTAAAACTCTGTCTCAAATAAATAAATAAACAAATAAATAAACAGGTGAACTTTGAGTAAAAGCAGATAACCATTCAAAATGTGGGGGATCTCACCCAATCAGTTAAAGACAATAGAACAGAGACTGACCCTTCCTGAGAAAGAAGGAATTCTGCCAACAGACTGCATTTGGAATCTAACTGTAACTCTGCCCTGGGTCTCCAGTCTGCTGGTCAACCCTGCGTAGTTTGGATCTACTACTGCTCCACAGGCTCATAAGCCAATTCATTAAAATACATTTCATGAAATTTTATATGTGTAAATAAATATACACACATATATACTGAGATGTTTATCTCAATATCTTGTGTGTGTGTGTGTGTGTGTGTATGTATTCTGTTGGTTTTGTTTCTCTGGAGGAATTCTAACTAATACAGATGGAAAGAACAGTCCTCAAATCCATAGCTCTATGTTGGCCCTGAGAGCTGAAGTCTGGGATCCAAGTAGCCCCCCTGCTATAGCTTTCTTTCTTTGAGTTTCTAAGGCTTTTGGGCTTCTGATTCCTGGGGAAGATCAGCACCTTCTCTTTTTCCTGCATTTTCAAGGTCCATGTCTGCTGCCAACCTTTCCCTCAGAGTCTGTTGATACAGATGCCCATGGGGTAAGATATGTACTGGAGTAGTCTAGGAATAAAGACCTGAGTCCTTTCTGCCCCCATCCCCCAGCCTAAGTTCCAGAGCTATTTCCTCTTCTGGCTTTAAAACTAAGCCAACAATATTCCCACACTTCCATTTCCCAAGGAACTGTTATAGCCAACCCTGCCTGCATCCTTAGGTTGGCACCCCTCTCTGTAGCCATGATCTGTTCACTAGCACAGGGAAGAATGGGTGGCCCCTGGTCCATTCTTCCCTTTCTGCCCAGGCTAGTCTTCTCTCTGACTTCATTGCCCTTTTCTGGTCTGAAAATCTAAACAGAGTATTCCCAACCCTTCTAGGAAACGCAGAAAACATGCCCTGCTGGGGCCACATCTGGACTTTCTGTCTGTATTGGTTTATCTTTATATCACCACTACCTGTGTGTTCACTGCTTATTGCTAACAATGTCTGCATACTTCCCCGCATGCTCCCTACTATTAATAAATCCCGCCATGGATTCAACAGTAGAGTTCAAAGTTCCCTACCTACTGAATAAATTACAATAATGTCGGTTAGGTTAACCTACAAGGTGCATAAAGTCGATTTTGTTTATTAAAAACAACCTGCAACTTACAGATTTTCTGCATCAGTGAAACTTTGGTCTAAAAATATAATTAACATAATCATCTCATACTCATTTGAAATATAGTCCTGTGGAAAATGCACCTTATTTTTATTGTATCACACCAGATGTGACAGTATGGTATTATTAAACACCTAGAATGTCAGCTCGCTCCTCCTTCCTTCTCCTTCCTTCCTTCCTTCCTTCCTTCCTTCCTTTCTTTCTTTCTTCCTTTCTTCCTTTCTTCCTTTCTTCCTTTCTTTCTTTCTTTCTTTTTCTTTCTTTCTTTCTTTCTTTGACAGTCTTTTTCTGTCACCCAGACTGGAGTGCGGTGGCGAGATCTCGGCTCACTGCAATCTCCACCTCCTGGGTTCAAACAGTTCTCCTGCCTCAGCCTCTCCAAGTAGCTGGGATTACTGGCACGTACCACCACACCCAGCTACTTTTTGTATTTGTAATAAAGATTGGGTTTCACCATGTTGGCCAGGCTGGTCTCGAGCTCCTGACCTCAGGTGATCTGCCCACCTCAAATATGCCTCATGGAACGAGCAGGAATATGGATAATGTCAAAAAACAATTTCTACTTGGGTGGTGAGTCAATGAATGGGGGAAAGTTTTTCTCCTTAATGAATTTTGCCATATTAACATCAAAATCAGTTGTGACTCCACCGGCCGTCGAGGACACGTGAACTGCACACACATCTGCTGTGGTAAAAGCCCCTCCCCGTGACCTCGGGATGGGACCATGTGCCATCCCAAATCCTTGAGCTCAGCACTGGAGGACAAGGTGGGATGGAATACCACACAACATGTCACAAAAGCCGGGCTGGAAGGAAGTCCCTCAGAGTGGCACGTTTCCACTCAGCAGTTGCGACTGATTTCAGAAAATGCACGGTGATTGCTTTGTGATTTTTCTGTCTCCATGCCATGAACGGCTAGAGAGAATGGAGTTAACTGGGAAATTGGGACACAGCAGACTTTTGCTTTTAAAACCTCCTTTTTCTGTTCATTTGGCTGTCAAAACAGACAACCTTACTCACTCACAGAAGCGTACATTGAGGAGAACAACAGAGGAGACAGAAAAGCATAACCGATTTTGAGCTTCATCATGGGATAAACTCAATCTGTAAGTGCAGAGAATAACTCGGAGGCGCTTCTGCACCTACCCACACACATCACTGTGCATTCACCAAGGCGACAGCATCCAGGACCTCGGATCCACCAATGAGAATCCCACAGCAGCAGCCGGGAGGACAGCTGGTGGCTGCCGGAGACATAGGTGACACGCCACATCCAGACAAGTCTGCGGCACGCAGGGAGAAGTGAAGCCTGTGTTGTGCTTTGGCTCACAAATATTTAATCCGTTGAAAAGGGAGTCGTATGGGAGAGGTAGAAAGAAATGCTGGTCATGTATTCTACCTAGAATTGTTCACTCCCTGGTCCCATGAACCCCAGTTCCCCAAAATGGCAGGCTTGGAAACTGAGGCTCTCAGCTGAAGTGACTTGCTCCAGGTCCCATGTTCTGTGCTCTTTCCAGAGCCTGTGGCTTGCAATGACTTGGTGCATCTCACCCACAGGATGCGTGTGCCCAGACACAAACCTGAGATGGGCTGGCCTGGTTCTTAACCTTAAGGATGGAAACACGGTCCTCCCACCTACCCCGGCCCACCAGGGCTTCTGCCTTGGACAGGAAACAGCCAAACTACCACCAACCTGACTCCACGCCCACATGGGCATGGTCACCATGGCAACAACGGATGGAGGGTCCAGGCTCTTTGGCTGATTAAGTCCTTGGGCATCTTATTTTCAAACTCCCCTTGTCCTCCACCAAACAGACCTGGGCAAATGGGATGGGAGCCTCCTCTGTTTCCATACACGCTTGCGCCGGCCCCTGTTTTCATGCTTATCAGAATGTATTGGCCATTTTTGTTTCATTCCTCACCTTCTTCCAGCAGCCCTCACCCTCCACGCCCTCCTACCCCGGCATACACACAAAAGGGGAAGGAACCTTTTCAATGCACCTTTTAATTTCAGAGCCCAGCACAGCCTGGGATGGAGCTCTCTGGTTGTCCTGCGGTGAGCAGAGGTGAAAGTCACACTGGCCCCAGACCGTGCTCTGCGGGGACCAGTTCTCTGTCCCAAAGCCTGGGCCTCCAAGCGCTGGACTTGACCTCCTCACTTCACATGCCTTCTTGCACCTATTCTGTACCCCACTCTCTTGTTAAGGTTGCCAGTGAGAACCTTCTTGGTTCTCATCTTTTGACCTTTCATTAACATTTCTCTTGGGTTCCCAGGCCCACACTTCCCCGTGTTGCTCCTTGCTCTCCTGCCCAGCTTTTCCTCTCTTTTTCTGAATCCTGGATCCTGTATCCTTATGTTGCTCCAGGGCCCCAGGTCTTCAACATTGCACACTCTCTGAGTGCTTTCCTGATGATCTCATGGGCCTCTACCCTGTAAGTACCATATTTGCCTCTCCAGCCTGACCCTTCCCTGAACCCCAGACTCTCCAATTCGCTGCTTATTCACAGAAGCCACTTGCAGTCTAATAGGCAGCTCCAGCAACACATGCAAAACCAACTGGGGACTGGGCGCTGTGACTCACGCCTGTAATCCCAGCACTTCGGGAGGCCAAGGAGGGTGGATCACCTGAGGTCAGGAGTTCAAGACCAGCCTGGCCAACAGGGTGAAACCCCATCTCTACCAAAAATACAAAAAATTAGCTGGGCATGGTGGCGGGCACCTGTAATTCCAGCTATTCAGAAGGGTGAGGCAGGAGAATCGCTTGAACCCAGGAGGTGGAGGTTGCAATGAGCAGAAATCGCGCCATCACACTCCAGCCTAGGCAACAAGAGCGAGACACAGTCTCAAAACAGAAAAGAAAGAAAAAAAAAAACAACTCAGAATTAGTGCCCCGCCAAACCCACTGCTTACTCAGGTCTTAGCAAATGGCCATTCTGTCCAAAGACTTGAATCCTTCTCCACTCTTCTCTTTCCCTCACCCCACATCCCAGCCACCAGTATTCTGCCAGCTTCACCTTCAAACTATGTTCAGGATCTTACCACTGTTCACCACATTGTCTTCCTCTGAGTCACTGTCCGGACCCTGGATTCCCTCTTATCACTGTACCACCATCACCCCATCCCCCCACCCCTCAGACCCAGTAGACACATCAGCCTTCTCCTGGTTCTGGCTCAGGACTTCGCACTCCCTGATGGTCACATGCTGTTCAGAGAGCCTTTTCTTTTCCTTTTTTTTTTTTGAAATGGAGTCTCACTCTGTCCCCCGGGCTGGAGTGCAGTGGCGTGATCTCGGCTCACTGCAACCTCCGCCTGCCAGGTTCAAGCAATTCTCCTGCCTCAGCCTCCCGAGTAGCTGGAACTATAGGCTCGCGCCTGGCTAATTTTTTGTATTTTTAGTTAAGACGGGGTTTCACCATATTGGCCAGGCTGGTCTCGAACTCCTGACCTCATGATCCACCCGCCTTGGCCTCCCAAAGTGCTGGGATTACAGGCGTGTGCCACCGCCCCCAGCCCAGAAGCTTTTCTTACCATCCTCTCTAAAACTGTACCAACCCCCACTCCAGCGCCCTCTATCTCTTATCCTGCTTTGTTTTCTTTACAGCAGGTATCACTCTTGAGCATGTTTTTTGTTTTTTCTTTGTTGTTTTTGTTCTTGGTGTGCTTGTTGTCTGTTTTCTCAGAGTACAATGCAATCATCATGATGACAGTGGCTTTGTGTTATTCACTGCTATGTTCCTAGTACTCCTAGTTCCTAGAACAGTGCCTGGAACATAAAGGTCTTTAGTAAATATTTTTAAATAAAAGAATAAAATATTGGACTGAGGTTTAATAACATACATCAAAATACCAATTTCCCCACTGATACAGAAATCAGATTTAGCAAAGTATGGCAGTGGACCAAACCCAACCCGCAGCCTGTTTTTGAAATAAATTTTTAATGGAACACAGCCACATCCATTCATTTACATATAGTCTGTGGTTGCTTCCATGCTAGCCACCAAGGTTGAGTAGTTGCGACAGACTGCATGGCCCCCAAAGACTGAAATATTTACTATCTTGCTCTCTACAGAAAAAAATTTGCCAACCCCTTATATAGGTAATACTTCCCACCTCTTCTTACAGTTTAAAAGTAATAAAATAATGAATGCAATAAACAACTATTGCATTGTTAATCCACTCATACATACTTACTGAAAAAAGATAAAATTGTACAGAGTTGTGTAGGGTAAAAAGTGAAAGCCCTCTTTCTCCAGCCACTGTCCCAGCCCTGTAGGAGGTAGCCTGCTAGCATCTGGATTATTTCCAGGCCTTTTTGAAGCATTTCCATGCAAACTTCTGTACCCCTTGAGCACAAATTAGTTTTGTTTTGTTTTTGTTTATTTTTTAATTGACAAATAAAAATTGCATATATTTGTGGTGTACAACATGATGTTTTGATATATGTGGAATGGCTAAATCAAGCTAATCAACATATGCATTGCTTCATATACTTATCGTTCAAATGAGTTTTGTTATCAAGATTTTGCTAGACTTGGAAGGAGAAGGAAAACTTCCCATCTGTTCCTTTGCTCTGACAGTTTGAATAACGGGAATCACACCCTCCTTGAAGGTTCACTAGCATCCCCCATAACACTACCTGAATCTGCAGCCTATTTCAGGGCTGTATCTCTGACTACCTTTTCAATTTCTTCAACAGAACCAGCAAGAATTTGGGTCTTCTGACTCTTTTGTTAATTGTAGTAATTTATATTTTTATAAAAATATTCATTTCTTACACATTGTCCAATTTATTTCTATAGAGTTGATTACAAGTTTTAAATCTCTTCCCTATTTATAGTTATATGTCTTTTATAATTCTTCCTTCTTTTTTTCTGGATCAGGTCTGCCAGTAGTTTCACAGTTGTATTAGCAATTTTCAAAGAACTCGATTTGGGGCTTATCAAATTTTGTTGTTTGCCCTGCTTGTTTGTTTCATTAATTTCTGCTTTTTTATTTTAAAATTTCTACTTTCTATGCTTTGTCTCCTAACATTTAGAGTTCATTTATTTTCCCTTGTCTTCTTACGTTTTTTGGCCACACCCTGCTGGCTTTACTACACTGAGCCCTTGTCCCAGTATAAACTGTTGGCAATCACAACCATGATTTCCTAGTTTACACATAAATAACAGAACGCCTCTCTGTTTTGTTTTGTTTTTATCTCCAGATACATATAACTTTTTCTTTCTTTTCTTTCTTTCTTTTTTTTTTTTTGGATTGGGGATATTTTTTCTTTGTTATTTCTAATTTCTGGTTTTATTGCATGGTAGTTAGAAAATTAGCCTCAGTGTTTTCCGCATTTGGAAATTCATTGAGACGTTTTGGTTTATTACTATGTCATTTTTTGTAGATAGTGTATGTGTACTTACAAAGAGTGTATATTCTATCCTGAGTTCAAAATTCTGTATATTACTATCGAGTCAGCCTTGGGATCTCAGTATCTAAAACTGCTTTTTGTCTATTACATCGGTTATTTTCTGAGAAAGTTACTAAATCCTTTCATTTTGACTGTTAACTTGTCAATTCATCTTTCTTTATGTATTTTGGTAGCATGTTGTTTGGGCATAAAGATTCACTGCTGTTCTAGTGTCTTCCTATTCTTATGTGTAAATATAAAATCTGTCCTATTGAATATTTTTGGCTTTAAATTCCTTTTTTTTATTTCACATTTCTCATCTTTCACTGATTTTGTAAACAAGTGACTACCTTTGTCATTTAATTTTCAACATTCCTGAATAATTTTATTTTAGAATACTTTTGTGAATGTTAATATGATTGTATATTTTATTTACTTATTTATGTTTTTAGTGACAGGGTCTCCACTCTGTTGTAGGTATTTATTTTTAGCATGTCTGATGGCCCATTAGTAACATTAATAGAGATAGAAATGTAGCTAAGCAATATTGAGTCCTACTCAATTCAAGCAATCTCCTGAGCACTTTACCCATGTTATTTCATACAGTGCTCAAACCTATCCTATAGGTAGTTCTTCTGGTTGTCCCCAGTTAACAGCTGAAGAAACTGAGGATTTGAGTGGCTCTATGACCTACCCAAGATCAGAAAGCCAATAAAGGATTGCGCAGGATTTGAACCCAAATACTCTATGAGCACTACACATTGGTCATATTAATTATAATTGCTGACTTATTCGGCTTTATCCCTATCATCTTGTTTCGCACCGTATTCTAAGAGAATTCCTCTGTTCAGTCTTTAGCTCTCTGATAAGATCTTTGGTTAGGCCCATTCTTTGGGAAACAGTCATTCGATTTTTTATTCTAGAATGTGTTTTTAATTTTCTAGAACTGATCGCTTTTCTGACATAGCAACGAGTTACCTGTGACTAGACAGGCTGACATTTAGATTCTTCAAGTTGCTTGACTTCTTAGTAGGTATCCTCCTTGTCCCCACTCCATGCAGCTGTAACCTGAAGGTACTGATTCTAGTCTCCAGCCCCAATATCCTCTTTCTCTCTCTCTCTCTTTTTTTTTTTTTTTTTGGAGATGTAGTCTCGCTCTGTCACCCAGACTGCAGTGCAGTGGTGCGATCTCTGCTCACTGCAACCCCTGCCTTCTCCTGCCTCAGCATCCCGAGTAGCTAGGATTACAGATGTGTGCCACCACACCCAGCTAATTGTGTGGGTGTGTGTGTATTTTTAGTAGAGATGGGATTTCACCACATTGGACAGGCTGGTCTCCTGATCTCTGGTTATCTGCCCGCCTTGGCCTCCCAAAGTGCTGGGATTATAGGCGTGAGCCACTGCACCCAGCCCTCTCTTTCTCTTCAGCACTACCTAAACCTTTAGTGCAATTTCCAATTTTATTTTGGAGCAATGCTAGCAGGTTTATTCTGGACCCAAATTCTAGAACTGCCACCAATCTTATTCCATCTACTTTATATCTTCAAGCATGTTTTGTCTCTTCTGATCTCTTAAAAACATCCTTTCCAAATATTTTTCCCATTCTGTAGGTTGTCGTTTTACTCTGCTGATTATTTCTTTGCAGTGCAGAAGGATTTTAGTTTAAGTCCTATTTGTCTTTTTTCATTTTTGTTGCATTTGCGTTTGAGGTCTTAATCATAAATTCTTTGTCTAGGCCAATGTCCAGAAGAGTTTTTGTTAGGTTTTCTTCTAAGATTTTTATAGTTTCAGGTCTTACATTTAAGTCTTCAATCCTATCTTGAGCTAATTTTTATATATAAGTCCAGTTTCATTCTTCTGGCCAATTTTCCCAGCACTATTTATTGAATAGGGTGTCCTTTCCCTGCTGTGTATTTTTGTTTATGTTGTTAAAGAGCTGTTGGTTGTAGCTATGTGGCTTTATTTCTGGGTTCCCTATTCCATTCCATTGATCTATGTGTCTATTTTTATACTAGTACCATGGTGTTTTGGTTACTATAGCTTGTAGTATAGTTTAAAGGCAGGTAATGTGATGCCTCCAGCTTTCTTCTTTTTGCTTAAGATTGCTTTGGCTATTCAGGCTCTTTCCTGGTTCCATATCAATTTTAGGATTTTTTTTTAAATTTTGTGAAAAATGACATTGGTAATTGATATTATTTGGATCTGTATCCCCACCAAATCTCATGTGAAATTGTAATCCCCAGTGTTGGAGGTGGGGCCTGGTGGGAGGTGATTGGATCATGGAGGCAGTTTCTTGTGAATAGTTTAATACCATGCCCCTTTGGTACTATATACTGAGTGAGTGCTCGTGAGATCTGGTTGTTTAAAAGAGTGTGGCACCTTGCGGGTCTCTCTCTTGCTCCTGCTCCCACCATGTGAGACTCCTCACTCTCCCTTTGCCT
The DNA here is from genome assembly GCF_003255815.1 of Theropithecus gelada. Lineage (NCBI taxonomy): Eukaryota > Metazoa > Chordata > Mammalia > Primates > Cercopithecidae > Theropithecus > Theropithecus gelada. The sequence continues at coordinate 6,577,982 of NC_037674.1, forward strand.
TCCACTGTGATTGTAGGTTTCCTGAGGCCTCCCCAGAAACTGAGAAGATGCCAGAATCATGTCTCCTGTCAGCCAGCAGAACTGTGAGCCAATTAAACCTTTTCTCTTTAAAAATTACCCAGTTTCAAGTATCTGTAGCAATTCGAGAACAGGCTAACACAGTAGTTTGATGGCATTGCATTGAATCCGTAGATTGCTTTGGGCAGTATGATCATTTTAACAGTATTAATTCTTCCAATCCAGGAGCATGGGATGTTTTTCCATTTGTTTGTGTCATCTACAATTTCTTTCATCAGTGTTTTGTAGTTCTCCTTGTAGAGATCTTTCACTTCCTTGGTTAAATATTTTCCTAGGTATTTTTTTCATAGCTATTGTAAATAGGATTGAGTTCTTGGTTTGGTTGTTATAGGTGTATGGAAATGCTACTGATTTTTGTACCGTTGATTTTGTATCCTGAAACTACCAAAGCAATTTATGAAGTCTAGGGAGAAAATATTTGCAGACTATGCATCCAACAAAGGACTAATATTCAGAACGTACAAGGAACTCATACAACTGTACAAGAAAAAAAACCCCATTAAAAAGTGGGCAAAGGACACAAACAAACATTTTTCAGAAGGATATATACAAGTGACCAACAAACATATAAAGAAATGTTCAACATCAGTAATCATCAGAGAAATGCAAACTAAAACCACAAAGAGATAAAATCTTGGCTGGGCGTGGTGGCTCACGCCTGTAATCCCAGGACTTTGGGAGGCTGAGGCAGGCAGATCACAAGGTCAGGAGATCGAGACCATCCTGGCTAACACAGTGAAACCCCGTCTCTACTAAAAATACAAAAAGAAAAAAAAAATTAGCCGGGCGTGGTGGCGGGTGCCTCTAGTCCCAGCTACTCCAGAGGCTGGGGTGGGAGAATAGTGTGAACTCAGGAGGCAGAGCTTGCAGTGAGTTGAGATCACGCCACTGCACTCCAGCCTGGGGGACAGAGTGAGACTCTGTCTCAAAAAAAAAAAAAAAAAAAAAAAATCTTAAGCCACTCAGAATGGCTATGAAAAGTCAAAAAACAACAGATGTTGGCAAGGATATGGAGAAAAGGAAACACTTATAGACTGTTGGTGGAAATATAAATTAGTACAATTTCTGTGTGAAGCAGTATGGAGATTTCTCAAAGAAATAAAAGTAGTACTACCATTTGATATAGCAATCCCACTTGTGGATATCCACCCAAAGGAAAATAAATCATTATATTAAAAAAACACCTGCACTTGTATGTTCATTGCAGCATTATTCACAATAGCAAAGTCATGGAATAAATCTAAGTGTCCATCAATGGATGACTGAATAAAGAAAATGTGGTGTATATATTTATATCATGGAATACTGCTCAGCCATTAAAAAAATGAAACTATGTCTTTTGTAGCAACATGGATGGAACTGGAGGCCATTATCTTCAGTGAAATAACTTAGAAACAGAAAGTCAAATAGTGCGTATTCTCACTTATAAGTGGAGCCAAACAACATGTACACATGGACATTGAGGGACATTGGAGACTCCAAAAAGTGGGAGGGTGGGAAGGGGCTCAGGGATGAGAAATTACCTAATGAGTATCACATACACTATTTGGGTGATAGTTGCAATGAAAGTCCCCAACTTCACCACTATGCAATATATCCATGTAACAAAACTTCACCTGTACCCCTAAATCTAATTTTGTACCCCCAAATCTATTTTTAAAACACAAAAAACATGCTTTCTAAATTTCCAATGCTGCTACAGAATTACTCTCCATTTTATATCCCTGTAGTCCCTGAAATAGGATTTAAACAGGCAGGAAGGGTAAATTTTCATGTTTAGTCAGTCACGTTCAACTGCAAATCTTTTCATTTTTTCTTACTCACTAATTATGGCTGTCATTAACTAAGATATCAAAAGGGAATTGCTCTGTTTTCCTTCCTTTCCTCTGGATTATATCAGCTGAATGTCACCTTAGCAAATGGAAACCAAAACCCATCCCACACTCTTGTTATATGGTGGACAGGAACAGTGTCACTCCTCACAGCAGTAGTGTCCCTAAAATTGCTAAAATAGACTAGACAGTAAGAGTGCCACTCTCACACATGTGTGGCCTGTAAACTACCACCCCAGGGGTTACAGCACAAATGATGCTGAAAGGTAGGTCTCAAGTGCCAAAACTGTTCTCTTTATATTTTCTCTTCTTTTCTTTCTTTCTTTCTTTCTTTCTTTCTTTCTTTCTTTCTTTCTTTCTTTTTTTTTTTTTNTTTCTTTCTTTCTTTCTTTCTTTCTTTCTTTCTTTCTTTCTTTCTTTTTTTTTTTTTTTTTTTTTTGAGATGGGAGTCTTGCTCTGTCACCCAGGGTGGAGTGCAGTGTGTGATCTCAGCTCACTGCAACCTCTGTCTCCTGGGTTCAAGCAATTCTCCTACCTCAGCCTCCCAAGTAGCTGGGATTACAGGTGCCCACCACCATGCCCAGCTAATTTATGCATTTTTAGTAGAGACAGGGTTTCACCACGTTGGTCAGGCTGGTCTCAAACTCCTGACCTCAAATGATCGGCCTGCCTCGGCCTCCCAAAGTGGTGGGATTACAGACGTGAGCCACCGTGCCCGGCCTTCACATTTTCTTTTTAAATTTTAACTTATTTTTAATTTTTAGATAAGTATTCACTTGGTCCCAAAATCAATGGGTTCAAAGTATAAATGGTGAAAATTCTCCCTTCCGACTTCTCTCCTATCCAGTCCCCTTCCCATAAACAGTCACGATTAACAGATTTTTGTACATACTTCATTCTAGAGATATTTTGTTCATGCAAAGCTATACATATTTTCCTCATTTAAGAAAACCACAAATAGTAGTATATCGTAGACATGCTCTACAACTCACTGTTTTCATTGAGCAATATGCCTTGGAGATGAATCTATGTCTGTTCATAAAGAGCTTCTTTATTCATTTTTACAGCTACAGAATATTTCATTATCTGGCTGTTCTGTTATTTATTTAAGCAATCCCCTACTGACTACTGTTTAGCTTATCTCGTCTTTGTTGTTACAGTGTCACCATGAAGAGACTTGTGCACATGTCATGTCACATATCTATAAATATAAATGAATTCCTAAAAGGGAATTGCTGGTTCAAAGGGTATTTGCATGCAAAATTTTCATCGATGTTGTCAAATTGTGCCCTGTAAGGGTTACAACAATTTAGACTCCCACAAGTAATTTGTGATTGTTCTTGTTTCCCTGTTTCCTCAGTAATACAATGTGTTATCAAATTTTGAAATATTTGCCGGTCTAGTGGGTGAAAAATTATATCCCACTGTAGTTTCAGTGTGAAATTACTTATTATGAGTGAGACTGAACATCATTTCATCTTTGAAGATCCATATGCATTTTTTTCTCTCTGTTCATATCCTTTTGAGAAAAGAAAATCACTTTTATCTGAGAAATGTACATCTTTCTAATTATCAGGTCCAGAGAAACATTAACATGAGACAAGGCCAGATGCAGTGGCTCAGATCTGTAATACCAGCAGTTTGGGAGGCCCAGGCAGGTGGATTGCTTGAGCCCAGGAGTTTGAGACCAGCCTGGGAAACATGGCAAAATCCCATCTCTACAAAAAAATACCAAAAAAATTTGCTGGGCCTGGTGGCATGTACCCTTGAAATTAAATTGCCATTGTAACAGTATTAAGAGGTGAGACTTTTAAGAGGTAATTAAGCCATGGGAGCTCCGCCCTCACGGGTGGGGTTGATGCTGTTATAAAAGAGTGAGTTCAGCCCCTTGCCCTCTCTCTTGCCCTCGGCCTTCCGCCGTGGGATGACGCAGAAGAAGGCCCTTGTCAGATGCTGACCTCTCAGGAATTCCCAGCCTCCAGAACTGTGGGTTAACACGTTTCTATTTATTGCAAATTACCCATCTCAGGTTATGGCAGCATAAATGGACTAAAACATACAGCAAAGAAATTATTTTTACATGTGATTTGAGTTGCAAATACTCGCCAGTTTACTGTTTGTCTTGTGACTTTGCTTAGGGAGGGTTTTTGCATGTGGATTTTTCTTTTTTATTTTAGAATAATTAATCTATCAACCTTGTCTTTGATGGCCCCCCAGTTTTATGTTGTATCTAGAAATGCCCTCCCCAGCATTTGATTCAAAATAAGTATGATGGTTTATTCTAATATTTTATATCTTCTTTTTTTACATTTCATTTTTTAATCAACTAGAATTTATCCTGGAGTCAGGTGTGAGATCTGAATTTAATTTTACATTTCTTTAGAGTTTTTCTTTGCACATTAACTTTAGAATCAGATTGTTTTGTTCTCCCTCAAAAAAGAAAATCCTGTTGGGATATTTATTGGGATTGTATCAACTTTATTATTAACACACTCTCTACTATGGATACTGTTTTGGTCATGAATCTTCCTTTCCAAGACTACAGATTTCTACCTGTTTAACTTTTCTTTGTATCTCTCAGGAGTGTTTTGAATTTTTCTTTTTTCTTTTTTTTTGAAACGGAGTCTCACTCTGTGGCCCAGGCTGGAGTGCGGTGGTGCGATCTCAGCTCACTGCAAGCTCTGCCTCCCAGATTCACGCCATTTCCTGCCTCGGCCTCCCGAGTAGCTGGGACTACAGGCACCCGCCACCATGCCCTGCTTGTTTTTTGTATTTTTAGTAGAGACTTGGTTTCACCGTGTTAGTCAGGTTGGTCTCGATCTCCTGACCTTGTGATCCACCTGCCTCAGCCTCCCAAAATGCTGGGGTTACATGAATTTTTCTTTATATGAATGATACACCTAAGAATAATATTCCATTGAGATATATTGCAATTTTAAAGTGAAGGAAAGAAAGAAACCCTAACATCTCAGTAGGCCAGCATAGCAATGCTTCCTTCTTGTTCATGCAAAGGCAAGTTGGCAGGTGGTCTCCTCCATCCTGTGGTTCATGTATCCAGGTTCTTTTCACCTTGAGATGTTCCACTGAAACACGTGGCCTCCAGAGTTCCTGCAGCAGGGGAAGAGAGCCTGGAGTAGCACCCAAGCTATCAATTCCCTGGGCCTGCAGGTCATATACTTCCTTCTTCATTTTATTGGCTATACTCGTCACAAGACTACCTAACTGCAAAGATGCTGTTAGTCCTTTGCAAAGGTCATGCACCCAGGAAAGAAAGGAGGACAAGAGATACGTTCCACTGGCAGTCTCTCTCACACCAGCAAAACTATTAAGCACAAGGGTAAACTAAAGAAACATTTTGATCATATAAAGTCTCAAAATATTTCATTCCAAGGTAGCTTCTCTCAGGAAACCTGTAGAGTGGAGGCTCCACCAAAATAAGAGAGCAAACCAAAGAAGAGGAACATATGGGATATGGAGACAAATAACCCAACCCAAGATTGAGTCCAAGTGAATCCCCAGGATGGCGGTGAAGAACATCCCAGGAGGCAGCAAGACTCCACCTAAAAGCGTGTACTGTCTTTGCCTCTGCAAAGGAAAAAGGAACCAACAGAAAGGAAGCTAACCAAGAGCCAAGGAGCAGCACCCAGACCAAATGATGCAGATGAGCAGCCTGTATCCAGCTCTGCCTGAAGCTGGGTCTATTCCTAGTGAGTTTAGTTACATGAGTCAGCGACTTACCTTTGTGCTTTGGCCAGTTGAGGGCTGGTTTTCACTTATAACAATTCCAGTCTGAGACCAGGAGACCACAGAAATGGAAGAAATAAAGCTAGTTCTCAGGGAATTTTATTCTTTTTTGTGTGTTCTTTTAAAAAAAAAAAAAATGTGTTTAGGGCGGGCGCAGTGGCTCACGCCTGTAATCCCAGCATTTTGGGAGGCCAAGGTGGGTGGATCACGAGGTCCTAACAAAGTGAAGCCCTGTCTCTACTAAAAATACAAAAAATTAGCCAGGTGTGGTGGCGGGTGCCTGTAGTCCCAGCTACTTGGGAGGCTGAGGTAGGAGAATGGCATGACCCTGGGAGGCGGAGCTTGCAGTGAGCCGAGATCGTGCCACTGCACTCCAGGCTGGGCGACAGAGGGAGACTCTGTCTCAAAAAAAAAAAAAGTGTTTATATTTGACACATAATAATTGTACACATTTACGGGGTACAGTGTGATGTTTCAATAGATGTATACATTGTATAATGACCAAATCTGGGTAGTTAGCATATCAATCACCACAAAATTTACATTTATTTGTGGTGGTAACTTTCAGGATCCTCTTTATCAGCTCACTTGAAATATACTCTACGTTATTATTAGCTGTAGTCATCCTACCACGGACAGGAACACCAGCATTTATTTTTCCTGTCTAACTGTGACTTTGTGCCTATTGACCAACCTCTTCCCGTCCCTGTTTCCCCTCCCCAGGCTCTGGTAATCACTGCTTTACTCTCTACTTCTATGAGATCAACCTTTTTGATGCCACATGAGTGAGATCATGTGGTATTGGCCTTTCTGTGCCTGGTTTATTTCACTTAGCGTTATGTCCTCCAGGCTCATCCATGTTGCTGTGAATGACAGGATTTCATTATTTTCCCAAGGAGTCTTTAACCTTGTTAAAGACATTTGAACTGTCATTAACTACAGTACATTGTCTCTGCTTCTGGACTGTCATCTCCTCAAGGACTATGTGTTTTTAGCTAAATTCCTTGCATGCAATAGAAGCTGGGCAATTTCAGAAGTGAAAATCACACCGTGAAAGTTATTCACAGTTTAGTATTAAGTGAAAGAAGTTAAGTGGGAAGCTAATTTGCTCATTTTAAAAAATGGGGCTATTTGGGAAACTATTTTAAATGGCATTTAAGTGTTGGGATTTCAGGTGAAATTTCTTATCTTATTTTCGTTTTTTGGTTTTCTTCATTTTCTGCCATGAATATTAATTGTTTTATAATGAAAAGGTATATATAAAAACTTGATTGTGAGTTCAAACAATGCTATGTGTCAGCATTAAGCATGAAAGTACACTGAAGAAACATTTTGGTCTTGGTTTGCTGCTATTTTACAAAAGCATTCTCTATTTAAATACTGTAACATTTTCCCAAGAAAAGATGAGAAAATTAAAATTTTTAAGAAAATTAAAATTGAGGGTAAGAATTTCTGTCGTCTTCAATAAATCATATCACTATGTGGTATAAATCATATCACTGTGGTATAAATCATATCACTATAATCTATGAAGGTTTTCTTTAAAGATTTGTTAATTCAGTAAGCAAAACAGGACAGACACATTATGAATTTAAAAAAATAACTGAGGCCTAAACATTATTTATTCTTCAGATCCTTTATTATAGAAATATGATGTCTACTAGATAAATCTACTTTATTGTTGAGATATGACATCTACTAGATATGCTATCTACTAGATCGAACCTAGATTCTTAGGTTTACACAGGCCAAACAAATCAGTGTCGCTTCTGTAAAATAATACTTGAAGCAAGAAAAAAAATAAAGAGATTCACATTGAATCTGGTTTATGTTTAAACTAGACATACTCCTGTAAGTCCGAAAATGTGCTTATAATTACAAGTATTTGTAAAATGTGTGTAAGTGCCTTTATATATTTGAATTTGATCTAAAAGTGCCTACATTGCCTGTAACACTCTCAAGTTTTCATAGCAGCAATAGTTCCTTAAAAAAAATTTTTTCTCCACACTCCATAAATCTCATTAAAGACAATTGTTTTCCAATAACATGTACCATGCTAAAGGTATTTATTTTCCAGACTGCATTTACTAGAAGAAATGCACAAACCACTATTGTTCAGAATAGGAAAAATATAAAATAGTGCTTAGAATCTTACGGTAGTACCCAAAACTACCCAAATTGCTGTAATTATTGTGAAAAAAGTAATCACAGTATTTGTTCAATATTTAAAAACACAATTTATTGAGAATCCATATCTGAGTTCTGGGAACATTTTAAAATTTACTATTGTCATATGAGCTACTAATACTTTATTTACATTTTCTGTATTAACTCACCCTTCTAACAGCTTTACAGTTAGTGTTTGTAGTAGACCACTGACCTGGCTTTGCTGGCTTCAGGCTACAGTAAACCACAGTCCTCACTTAACACAAGGGTAGAGACAGATCACCACTAGATGGTACTATGAGGTAATTATTAAATTCCACATTATTTCAACTTAGCATTACAGTGATTTTTTTCTGCAAAGAATAAATCACTCTTACTAGTCTTATCATTCCCATTAGCACCATCTACTCCTAACTTTAATTGCCTAAAACAGCCCAGTAGGAAGAAATTACAGCCTTTGATTCATAACAAAATGTTTTACATGAAGTTTTTGAAGTTAAATAAAATGTGGCTCTGGGAAGTGATATTAATTCCCTGTTTTCTTTCACAATTACCTTGAAGCTCAACAGCATGTAAAGGAATGTAAAGAAGAGTTTTCATAGCCAACTGAGCGATTAAAAGACAAAATAGCATTAACAAAAACCAGTTTTGCCATTCTTCATGATATGTATAGTTGACAGCTAAAGCTTTTGTTTATTTTCATTGTCAAGTCTTACATGGAAAGAATGTTTTGGTGGATAGGGTGAATTTTGTCTTTATCAGTGTGGTTCGAGCAACCAGCCTGTGCTTAATACTCTGTTTAATCAAAGCACTGCAGTTCCCATCAAATTCTCTGATGGGCATTAGCGCTGGGCTCAGTCACCCAGGAAAACACAACGGTTTCACTTCAGAGAGTATTTGAAGCCAACTGCACTCTGTTCTGCTAAATGTTGCCATTTTTCACTGAAAAGAATTCCACACCAATCATGTGTGAAGGTCATTTTGATTCTGGTTTGTAATATGTAGATACTGTTCCTGTCTGCTTTTGTGGTCAATTGGTAAGAATGGTAATTCTCCAAGGCCTAAGTCAGCTCAGCTCACGGTAACTGCATTAGAAAACTGTTTCCCCTGCAACCAACCCAGCCTCTGAAAGATTCACATCAGGTCAGAGAGCAAAAATAATATAGACAAAAATGTGTTCAATAGGAAATAGGTTGACTTGGAAAATCCCCAAATTAAATAACTGAAAACTTATGTTTAAGTTTATAAATCTTTTCATCTTTTCATTATGAAAGAACATGTTCCAGTAATGATTAATCATTTAGTTCAGTACTCTCAGAATTAAAGAATGCAGCCAATTTATAATAAGGAAATATTTCATTGTTGTCTAAGTAAAAATTTGAAATAAAAATTTGAAAATTGAATGTTTACTGAACATCATAGTGCAAAGTGTTGTGGGGAATGTAAACATGTTTTTACATTTTTTACCTCATTACCTCAAAAGGTAATTCTTACCCTCAAGAACACATGTGCACGCATCCTCATTAAAGCAGCCAAGCATGAATTGTTTAAAACAATTAAAGGCCCCATAGAGCTAGATATCAGACTGTCAGTCAGCAATGAGGAAGGTGTTGGATAAAAGAAGGCTCTTGGTGAGTGAGCATGAAGACAGACTTCCTGGAAGCAATGCGACTTGAGCAGCTCACGGATGGCTGCTTCTTGCCCTGGCTGTGTATTGGAATTGCATCAGGAACATCAGAAGACACTGACGCCTGAGCCCTGCCACAAGTGATTCTGATTTAGTTTATCTGGATGCTCCCAGGTGAATCTAATAAACCATTACCTTACTGTTGGTCACATGTCTGGCTGATAGTTCAAGAATAGAGCTTGGGCCGGGCGTGGTGGCTCACGCCTGTAATCCCAGCACTTTGGGAGGCCGAGGCGGGCGGATCACGAGGTCAGGAGATTGAGACCATCCTGGTTAACACGGTGAAACCCCAAAACTACGGAAAAATTAGCCAGGCGTGGTGGCGGGCGCCTGTAGTCCCAGCTACTTAGGAGGCTGAGGCAGGAGAATGGCGTGATCCCGGGAGGCGGAGCTTGCAGTGAGCCGAGATCGCGCCACTGCACTCCAGTCTGGGCGACAGAGCGAGACTCCGACTCCGAAAAAAAAAACAAAAAACAAAAAACAAAACAAAAAAAGGAGCTTGAGCCAGAATGTAAATCAACCACATCACTTAGCCCAGTGTTTAGTTCTGCTGGCGATGGTCTCATGACATGTTGTGAGCCGTGAAAGAGGCAGTTGGATGACTTCCCTTCTGGAGCAGGATTCTCCTCTTCTTGGGGCCACATGTTGGGGCCGGCATGACTTTCCATTTATTCCACGTTTCCCCCTTTTCAACGCACTTTATGTTTGTAAGTGAAAAATCAGTCTTCAGGCTGCGCACAGTGAATGATGCTGTAATCCCAGTATCTTGAGAGTCTTGAGCTCAAGAGTTCAAGACCAGCTTGAGCAACACAGCAAGATCCCATCTCTAAAAAGAAATGTAAAAAAATAAATTCCATCTTCAATTTTGTTCTTTCTGTATTCTGCAGCCTTGTCTTCCTGTGTGTGCCCTTTAGCATAGGACCTGGTGCAGAATATGTGCGCCATACCATTTTTTTTGGCTGTTTATTGTGGAAATTTTCAAACATATACAAAGTAAACAGAATAGCCTAATGATCCCCTATGTGCCACATACCCAGCTTTGACATTCAGCATTCTGCCATTCCAGGGTCTTCTGTAGCTCCCCTCACTCCCCTGCCCTCACTCAACCATTATTTTTACAGTTTTATTGGAAGTAAAATTGACATATATCAAAATACCATAATAACAAAGTAGCAAAAATTAAGTGTGTATAATACACTTATATATATTAAAATTATATATATTTATATATTAAATATATATTGTATATTAAATATGTATATATATTTTTTGAGACGGAGTTTCCCTGCAACACCCAGGTTAGAGTGCAGTGGCGTGATCTCAGCTCACTGCAAGCTCCACTTTCCAGGTTCAAGCGACTTTCCTGTTTCACCCTCCTGAGTGACTGGGATTACAGGCGTGCACCACCAAGTTCAGCTAATTTTTGTAATTTGAGTAGAGATGGGGTTTCACCATATTGGCCAGGCTAGTCTCAAACTCCTGACCTCAAGTAATCCACCCACCTTGGCCTCCCAAAGTGCTGGGATTATAGGCATGAGCCACCGCACCCGGCCTTATTTTAACAAACACACACACCTCTGTAACTCACACCCCATCACGATACAGAGCATTTCCATCACTCCAGAAAGCTCCTTCATGTCCCTTTCCAGGTAACTAACCAGGGGCAACTAGTATGACCTTTTTAATCCACTTTAGATGAATTTCACCTGTTCTGAAAAGTCATCTCAGCGGAGCAGTCTTTACTCTTTTGTGTCCAGATTCTTTAGCTCCTCATAATTTCTATGAGGCTCATCCATTTATTAATAATAATATTTTTGGCTGGGCACAGTGGCCTGTAATCCCAGCACTTTGGGAGGCCGAGGTGGGTGGATCACTTGAGGACAAGAGTTCAAGACCAGCCTGGCCAACATGGTGAAACCCCGTCTCTACTAAAAATAAAAAATTAGCCAGGCGTGGTGGCAAACGCCTGTAATCCCAGCTACTTGGGAGGCCGAGGCACAAGAACTGCTTGAACCTGGGAGGCAGAGGTTGCAGTGAACTGACACCACACCACTGCAGTCCACCCTGGGTGATGAAGTGAGACCCTGTCTCAAAAAAAAAAAAAAAAAAAAGGAAGAAGAAGAAGAATGAGGAAAAAGAGAAAGAGAGGAAGAGGAAGAGGAAGAAGAAGAGAAAGAGGAGGAATAAGAAAAAGAACAGAAGAAAAAGAAGAAGAAGGAGGAGGAGGAGGAGGAGGAGAAGGAGGGGAGGAGGAGGAGAATTTTTAAAAATAAAGATTTCTGAACTAGAAAGTGGCAGTGCGGGGAGCAGAGGGCTCACAGTAGAGAACAGATTGGGCGAGCAGGCTGGCATCAGTCTGTGGAAGTCCTTGGAAGTCAGGAAGAGGGACCTTTACTCTATTTTCCTGGTACCAAGTTAACAGACTCCTTCATAATTGCTGAGCAGGGCCTGGGAACTGATTTTCTGCCATCATGTTCCACTCCCCAGTGCTTTCATGAGTCACCACTGTGCCATTGAGTAGTGGTGCCTATTGCCAACTCTACTTGGAGCTGGTGCATGCACATTCCCTCCTGAAGAGCTGGCATAACTCCAAGTCCCATCCCACACCCCCTGGAAGGATGGGAAGAACAAGCTCAGAACTTGGCAACATGCCTTTGAAAGATCGTTCACGCCTCCTTGAGGTGGTGGAGCTGGAAAGGCAAAGGTCAGGAAGATCAGTCAGGAAGCCATGGGCCAGGGCTGGGTGCCAGGAGCAGTCAGGACTGTGATTTGGTAACTTTGGACCTGGCCCTATATTGCTAGGGAATGGAATCAAATTATCTTACAGGGCTGCCAAGGCTGTTTTGATTTGTGTGGGTGCAATGCAAGGTGAGGAATGCCACAATCCAACTATCAAATGCAGGAGCGATAAAAAGTTTGCTGACCAGATCAGCTTAGACATGCAGCATTTAGGTTCTGAAATAGAAATCCAGGTTAGGGACACCAAAGAATACAGTCTGGACCCAAGCCAAGCTTGGGAGCACAGGAAGTCCCAGGAGAAAGAGTGAGGGCAGTGTTATTTCCCAGCAAGAAGCTAGAGCAGGATTAGACTGGAGAAGCAGTTGTCCAGCAGGAGAAAGGGTGCCAGGAGGCGTGTACCGAACAATAGCTTCCTCCCTAAGTGGCCCACTACCTTCTCTCAAATTCCAGAAAAGCTTTAATTTTGAGGCCTTGGAAGGGTGGGAGAATTTCTAGGTGCCTTATCCTAACTGATAGGATCGAAGAGTTGGAAACTGCATGTATTAATTATCTGTTGCTGCAAAACAAATCACACCAAAACGTAATGGCTTGAAAAGCACATTTATTATTTCATAGTTTCTGTGGGTCAGGTATCCAGCCACAGTTGAATTGGGTTATCCAGCTCAAGACTTCTCACAAGGCCACTGCCAGTAAAGAATCAAGAACCTCATCCTAACATCTTGCAAAGAACGGAATCCTGCCAACAAACATGTGAGTCAGGTTGGAAGTAAATCCTTTTCCTGTTGATCCTTCAGACGAAAACACAGCCCCGTCTGACAGCCCTGTAGCAGACTTATTTGTTTTGCAGACATGTGCAATGAAGCTAAGAATACATGTCCTGAACATGGTCAAAATAGGATGCTTCCTAATCCATGTCCATGGCTTGCCTTCTTTCTAGAGCTCTCCCATGGCTCACATGGCTGTGGATTCTGGTTCTGATACCATGCCATTAGCTCATACACCATGATTACAACTGAGTTCATCCTCTGGGTCCTAAATGATTTTCATCCTCCTGTCCTATTTTAGTCAAGAGTATTGCTACTTCTTCAGTCCCCTAGCGTGGCAGGCAGCTTTCAGCATGGCTCTCAGTGATCTCCATCTCCTTATCTTCATGCCCGTGTGTAGTTCCTTCTCCTTGTGTATATGGGCTGGGCTCAGTGACTTGGTTTCAATGAATAAAACACAGCAAGGGTGTTGGATGCCACTTTGGAAATTAGATTATAAAAGACAGTGACTTCCATCTTTTTCAGACTCTTTTCACATCTTGCTCTGAAAAAGCAAGCGGGAGAGATTCACAAGAAGCTGAGTCCTGGAACCAGCATCCCTCGGATGCCAAGGGATGACTGTTTTGTTATTGTCATTATTGTTGCTTTAAACAATTGTTCATCAGAAGAGATGAAAGCTTCGGAGAACACTTTGGCTCTTCCCATTCCTTCTGTTTCCAGTAGAGCTAATTCCTCTGTCGTCTTCCTTGTGACTGTGAGATTCTCATCTTCGTCTCACTCTCCACACCCCTCCTAAGTTCAGGCCTTGCTGTCTTCAGGCCAGGGGCACATCTAGCCCTCATGCTTGTCTCCATGTGCCCCTTTGTTTGCCAGATCTCCCTTATAAAACACTTTTTGTCGCTTCTGTATAAGGCACTGTTTAGGGTCACTTTTTGTGTAAGGCACAGAGCTCTCGCCCACCCTTGGGGGCTCCTAACGCCACCCCTTTGTCTTTCCTGATCAAGCCTCACCCAGCCAGCCCATGGTCCCGCTTCCATGCCCACTGCCCCGCTGATCTCTGCCCCGTGTCCTTCTCCTCTCATGTACGTGGAAGCTGTGCCCAGTTCCCCTGTCTCTGAGACCTCCCATCCACCAGGATCGTTGACTGTTGACTTTCCTCAGCACTTTTGTACTTGATATTTCCACCCTCTCTTTCTGTCTTAAATATTGACTTGAAATCATTATCTAGTCATTTTTTAATCATAGATATCACTTACTGAAGATACAGTTAATCTTCACAACTGCTGTGCAAAGTAGGTGTGATGATCTCCATTTTATGACTGGGGAAACTGAAGTTCAAGGCCACACAGCTAATAAAAGTCACTGCCAATATGCAAACCCAGGCCCATATACTCTTTCCTACCCAGGGCTCCACTGACTTCTCCTCCATTTGACTGAGAAACACCTTGTTCTCCAAGTCTTCTGAATCCCCACAATAATTGGGGATTTTACTCTAGGGTAGAAAACAAAGTGATATGTGCAAATTTCAACCACAATTTATTAAATATTGACCAAGTTAAATGGAGAGCAAGGTTAATTTATATTTTATAAAAAAAAAGTAATGGAAATGTTGTATTTTTGGTAACGCTGCATGTCTGTATCAAATATAAGTGTTGAAAATTTTCCATTTCTGGTCAGTTAAGTCTGACTCTGTTCCATTAAATATCTACATTAAATGAAGTACCATACTGTCTTAAGATTTATGCATTTACATGAATAGACTCCAGGGTGTAACACTTTAATCTATAAAAAGTACTAACTAAAAGTAACCGTTGCCATGGCAACACACTGCATGCATTAGTAGCCTTCAAAGGCAAAGTACTTTTGGAAATGAGCATTTACTGATGCCCCAGACTAACCAAAACTCAGTGGAATGGATTTTAAATCACCGTTAACACTTGGAGCTTCATTCCTAGGTTTAAAGTAGATCACAGAGCTTCCCAGCACATATATTATTTTTCACTTAAAGGAGAATATTTCATTAGTGAGCGACTGCTGATTTTCTATACACATTTTGAGAAACTCAAAAAGATGGATTTTAAAGTGCATCTAGATGAGCAAGGTCCCAGAAGAGCTATGAACATTTGGCAACACAAGAATGAGGGAGAATAGAGCACTCTCCCTGCATGAAGTCATTGCACAAAGTCAGTGAAAAGACAATTTGGTCCTGGCTGAGGAAACATAAAGAGATGGATGCAGCCTTCAAGAGCCCAAAATTGCCCTCATGGACCTTGGACGGGCACAGGAAAGCAGTGGCACACAAGACCTGTGGGGAGACAATGGATGTGTAGATGAATCTGTTAACAGCAATGATGAGGAAACCCCCTCACTAGATGGAAAGTATAGAGTTGGATCCCTACCTCACACTGTGCAACAAAGGCAAAGTCCTATTGGATTCACTACCCACATATGGGAAAAGTAAATCCACAACCCAGATACCAAAAGGTGAGGGGAAATGTCTCTGAGACCTTAGGGAAGAGATTTCTTAAACAAGACTCCAAATGTACATATTACAGGGCAAAATATGAAGAACACAACCATATAAAAACTAAACATTTATGATGTATTAGTCCATTGTCACACTGCTATAAAGAACTGAGGCTAGGTAATTTATGAAGAAAAGAGATTTAATTGACTTATAGTACTATAGGCTGTACAGGAAGCATGGCTCAGAGGCCTTAGGAAATTCACAATCATGGTGGAAAGCGAAGGGGAAGCAGGCACGTCTTGCCATGGTGAAGGAGAGAGACAGCAAAGGGGAAAGTGCCACACACTTTTAAACCATCAAATCTCATGAGAACTCCCTCACTATCCCTAGAATAGCAAGGAGGAAATATGTTTCCATAATCCAATCACCTCCTACCAGGGCCTTCCTCCAATTTGACATGAGATTTGGACAGGCACACAAATCCGAATCATAACATATGGTCAAGTGCAACAGCTCACGCCTGTAATCCCTGCATTCTGGGAGGCTGAGGTAGGAAGATGGGCAACACAGAGAAACACCATCTCTACAAAATTTTTAAATTGACCAGGCATTGTGGTGCTTGCCTATAGTTCTAGCTACTTGGTAGGCAGGAGGATTGCTTGAGCCCAGGAATTCAAGGTTATAGTAAGCTATGGTCGCACCACTGCACTACAGCCTGGACTACAGCCTGGGCAACAGAGCAAGATCCTGTCTCAAAGAAAAACTAAACGTTTCTATTCAGTGAAGCCATCTTAATCAAAGTTAGCAGAAAATAATTTTCTGGAAGAAGATATTTGAAGTGAGTAAAATTGACAAGGGATTAATACACAGGCCGGCACTATCCAAGAGAATTGGCTGTGATGATGGAAATGGTGTCAGTCTATGTGGGCCACTGGATAGTTGTAGCTACTGTGCACTTGACATGTGAGGAGGGTGACTGAGGAGCTGAATTTTTAATTCTATTTAACTTTAATTACAATTTTTTTATTTTTATTTTTTTAGATAGGGTCTTTGTCACCCAGGCTGGAGTGCAGTGGTGCAATCACAGCTCAGTGCAGCCTTGACCTCCTGAGCTCAGGTGATTCTCCCACCTCAGACTCCTGAGTACCTGGAATTACAGGTGTGCCACCACACCTGGCTAATTTTTTTATTTTTAGTAGAGATGGGGTCTTGCCATGTTTCCCAGGCTGGTCGTGAACTCCTGAGCTCAAGCGATCCGCCTACCTTGGCCTCCCAAAGTGCTGGGATTATAGGTGTGAGCCACCACGCCCAGACTAATTAATTTCAATAGCCACATGGGACTAGTGGCTAACGTATTAGCACAGATCTAGAATATACAAGTAACTCCTACAAATCAGTAAGAAAAGAGAAACTCAAAATATGAATAGGCAAAAAGAAAAAAATGACTTCATCTTAATTCCTTACCTTAATTTTCCTCTTCTTCCTCCAAGTCTTTTCTTATTTTATTTTTATTCTGTTGTATGCATTTCTTTCTTTCTTTTCTTTTCTTTTCTTTTTTTTTTTTTTTTTTGAGACAGAGTTTCACTCTGTCACTAGGCTGGACTGCTGTGGCATGATCTCGGCTCACTGCAACCTCTACCTCCCAGGTTCAAGCAATTCTCCTGCCTCAGCCTCCCCAGTAGCTGGGATTGCAGGCACACGCCACCACACCCAGCTAATTTTTGTATTTTTAGTAGAGACGGGGTTTCACCATGTTAGCCAGGATGGTCTCGATCTCCTAACCTCCTGATCTGCCCACCTTGCTCTCCCAAAGTGCTGGGATTATAGGTGTGAGTCACCGCGCCTGGCCCCTGTTGTATGCATTTCTATAATCCACCCCAAATCCCTCTTCGGCAGTGAGATGGAGCATAAATATATGTAACAACAACCCCCACTCATGGATGGGCTGATCTGACTGAGGCTGGTCTCACTGGGTCTTTGAGCTTTTAAGAGTTGGGCCGGCACTGGCTTGGGGGAGGAAAGGGGGTCAACATCCTCACATCATGTGCAGAGGCCCTGTCATCATGGCAAACTGTTTATGCAAGTTCATTATCGAGAAGAAATGGATTGATCAACAGAAATCCCAAAGACTTCTAAGACAGTGAACAAAGGACTCCGCTATTTTTTCAACTCCACACAGGCTAACACCTAGAGGACATGTTGCATTCTTTTGTGATTTTTACACAACTGAGAAGAAATTTTAACCTTGTTTAAAGCTAATACATCTTTTACCAGGCGTGGTGGCTCATGCCTGTCATCCTAGCACTTTGGAAGGCCAAGGTGAGAGGATCACTGGAGCTCAGGAGTTCAAGGCCAGTCTGGACAACATATTGAGACACTATCTCTATTTAAAAAATAATAATAAAGCTGATACATCTTTAGTCAAAGAGAAAATGGAAGAAACAGCAATTTATTACTTAACTGAACAAGAACAACATTTCATTTTATTCTTGTCATTGCACCCTCAGAGAAACATAATTGAGGTGGAGGGATCCAGAGGAAGGGAACCAGTGACAACGAGGACGGAGGGCTCTCCACGGGAAGGTGGGAGAGAATTTAGTTCTCCGTGCCGTGAAGATGGGATTGGAGCCATACATGCGAGGGCGTCACACAGGTGACTGAGCCCTGCAAGTCCCTGAATGATCCAAGTGAATGAAGGGGAAATGTGGATAAAACAAATACTGTTTTGCTCAGACAAATGCTTTCAGGAAGTAACGTTGTTTCCTCTGTTGGACAACAATAGGTAGTTTCTAGGCCAAAGGTATTAAATTTAAGGATATGAAATTGTCAGTTTTGCAGGACAAGAATGGCCAACAAAAATGGTAACTTCACCTGGTTCAACACGGTCCTCAACCAGAAAAGGCGTCAGAGCCTGCCTGAGACATGAGAAAAGAGGTCACAATCTCTCATTACAGTGAGGTCTGAGGACCCCAGCCCGGAAAGGAAGGGAATTGGTTAGCACCCAGATCCGGAGTCCACATTTCAGGGAACCAAAATACAGACAAGCCTCAAGTCCAAAAGGGTGTAAACAGAGAGGCCAGAACCCGACCTTCAGCCAGGCGTCTGCAGAGGAAGTCAGCCACGCAGTGAGGGCTACTGAGCAAACAGCCTTCAGGTGTCTATACCATAAAAGAAAAAAAAATGAGCTAGGAAACCCCCAAACTATTCAGACAATAGACAATAGAATCCATTGATCTTTAAAACTCCAAGCCCAGTTTTGAGGTTGACATGTATTTTTGTTGAATTGCTGCATCTTTAGACTAAGTGAAGGCAGTTATGAGAACATGCCCCAGTTTTTTTAGGTAACTCCATGGAAGACAATGCCTCTTCCTCAGAGATGTCCCCACCCTGACCGTGCAGGAGCTGCATCCAGAGGGGCCACAGTGCTCAGAGGTGAGGTGTGGGTGCTCAGAGCTCAGGTTGTAGGTGCTCAGAGGTGAGGTGGAAGCCTTGCAGAGGAAGGCGGCTTTGAAAGAAGTGTGGGGGAAAGTGCAGGAGGATCCAATTCTAAATTCCCATTTGATTGGCTGTGAAATCTCTTCAGTTTTACATTTTGTGATGCAAAATAACGGTGTCTGTTTTTCTTTCATTCAAAATGCATCATAGGCCAGACACGGTGGCTTAGCCTGTAATCCCAACACTTTGGGAAGCCAAGGCAGGCAGATCGCTTGAGCCCAGGAGTTCAAGACCAGCCTGTGCAACATAGCAAGACCCCATCTCTATAAAAAAAAATTTTTTTAATTAACTGGACATGGTGGCATGCACCTGTAGCCCCAGCTACTTGGGAGGCTGAGGTGGGAGGACCACTTGAGGCCAGAAGGTCAAAGCTGAAGTGAGCCTTGTTTGAGCCACTGCACTCTAATCAGGTGACAGAGTGGGACCCTGTCAAAAAAAAAAAAAAAAGCATCACAAAGGCATCCAAACCAGAAAGGAAGAAGTAAAATTATGTCTGTTCTTGGACATGATCTTATATGTAGAAACCCCTAAAGATTCCACAAACTATTAGAACGAATAAACAAATTCAGCAAAGATGCAGAATATACAAAATATAAAATCAACATATAAAAATCAGTTGCATTTCCATACACTAAAATGAACAGTCGGAAAAGGAAATTAAGAAAATAATTCCATTTCTAACAGAATCAAAAATAATAAAATACTCAGAATTAACCAAGAGGCAAAAGACCTGTACTCTGAAAATATGAAGTGTTTCTGAAAGAAATTAAAGAAGATACAAACAAATGGAAATACAGTACATGTTCATATATTTAAGGACTTAATATAGTTAAGATGTCCATACTATCCAGAGCAATCTACACATTTAGTGCAATTCTTGTCAAAAATCTCACGGGTGCTTTCACAGAAATTAAAAAAAAAAATTGATCCTAAAATTCATATGGTATTTCAAAGGATCTTGAATAGCCAAAACAGTCTTGAAAAAGAATAACAAAGTTGGAGTTCTCACATTTCTTTATTTCCAAATTTATTACAAAGCTATAGTACCTTTAAGGCATAAAGACACACATGTAAATCAATGGAATTGAATAGAGAGCGCAGAAATAATCCCTCCCATATATGGTTAAATGATTTTCAGCAAGAGTGCCAAGATCATTCAAAGGGGGAGAACAGTCTTTTCCACAAATGATGCTAGGAAAACTGGACAGCCACACGCAAAAAAAAATGAATTGGATGCTTTCTTTATACTATATACAAAAATTAACACAAAATGAATCAAAGACCCAAATGTAAGAGCCAAAACTATATAAGCCTGAGAAGAAAATACAGAGGAAAATCTTCATGATACTGAGTTTGGCAATGATTTCTTGGCTATGCCACCAAAAGCACAGACAACAAAAGTAAAAATAGGTAAATTATATCAAAATTAAAAACTTTTGTCCGTCAAAGGACACAGTCAACAGAATGAAAAGGCAACCTATGGGATGGGAGATATTTGTAAATCATACATCTGACAAGGGGTTAGTATCCAGAATATATAAAGAACTCCTACAACTCAACAACAACAAAAAGATAACCCAGTTTAGAAATGGGCAGTGGACTTGAATAGACAGATATCCAAATAATGTATATAAGTGTGCAACAAGCATAGTCAAAGATGCTCAACATCACTAATCAGTAAAGAAATGCAAATTAAAACCACCATGAAATACCACCTCATGCCCATTAGAATAGCTGCTGCAAAAAAACCCAGAAAATAACAAGTATTGGTGAGAATGCAAAGAAATTCAAATTTGTGTGCCCTGTTGTTGGCAATGTAAAATGGTGCAGCAGTTTTGAATAACGCTATGGCAGCTCCTTAATAAATTAAATAGAGAATTACCATATGATACAACAACTCCACTTCTGGGTATATATCCAAAGAACTGAAAAGATCACAAAGAAATATTTGTACAATCATGTTCATAGCAGCAATGTTCACAATGGCCAAAAGATGGCAACAACTCACATGTCTATCAACAGAAGAATGGATAAGCACAATGTGGTCTGTGTATACAATGGAATATTATTTAGCCTTAAAAAGGAGGACAATTCTGACACATGCTACCACATGGATGACCCTTAAGGACATTATGCTAAGTGAAATACGCCAATCCAAAAGGACAAATACTGAATGATCCCATTCATATGACCTCTCTAGGGTAGTCAGCTATAGAAACAGAAGGCAGAATTGTGTTTGCCAGAAGCTGGGGAGAAGGTAAAACGAGGGGTTGTTGTTTAATAGGTATAGTTTCAGTTTTATGAGATAAGTCCTAGAGATTGGTTACATTTTTATGAGATAAGTCCTAGAGATTGGTTACACATTAATGTGGATATACTTAGCACTAGAGAACTGTACACTTAAAATGGTAAAAATGGTAAAGTTATGTCGTGTATTTTACCACAATTAAAAATTTTTAAAGCATATATCATGAAGAAATATCCTATTTAGTTCTCAAACATATTTAAGTGATTTAATAATTGTGGTAACACATGGTTTAAATGTCTAACATGAGATTACATTTATATAAAGCTTCTTGTAGTCATTTGACTGAATTTGCCAATCAAGTTAGGTGAACTACTCAATGATTTTCTTGTAGAAACTGCAAAAATCACCCCCTTGATTTAGACATCCTCATGGTATAATTTACAGATTTGAGTTAGTTGGTGGGAATGTAAATTAGTACAGCCACCGTGGAGAAAACTATGGAGGTTCCTCAAAAAAGCTAAAAACAGAGCTACCATATGATCCAGCAATCCCATGCTAGTATATACCCAAAAGAAAGGAAATCAGTATATTGAAGAGATATCTGCATTCTCATTTATTGAAGTGTTATTCACAGTAGCCAAGATTTGGAAGCAACCTAAGTGTCCATCAACAGACAAATGGATAAAGAAAATGTGGTACACATACACAATGGAGTACTATTCAGCCATGAAAAAGAACGAGATCTCATCATTTGCAACAACATGGATGGAACTGGAGGTCATTATGTTAAATGAAACAAGCCAGGCACAGAAAGACAAACTTGACCTGCTCTCGCTCATTTGTGGGAGCTAAAAATGAAGACAATTAAATTCATGGGGATAGTAGAATGATGGTTACCAGAGGCTGGGAAGGAGGAGAGGGAGCATGGTTAATAGCTACAAAAATATAGTTTTTTTTTGATATCTCATATTTGATAGCACAACAGGGTGACTACAGTTAACAATCATTTATTATACATATAAAAATATCTAAAGTAGTGTAATTGGAATTTTTGTACCATAAAGAAATGATAAATGCTTGAGATAGTGGCTATGCCATGTCCCCTGATGTGATTAGCATGGATTGCATGCCTGTATCAGAATATCTCATGTACCCCATAAATATATACACCTACTATGTACCGACAAAAATAAAAAATAAAATACAATAAAAAGATTTGAGGCCAGGTGCAGTGGCTCACACCTGTCATCCCAGCACTTTGGGAGGCCAAGGCAGGTGGATCACTTGAGCTCGGGAGTTCACAATCAGCCTGGGCAACATGGAAAAGCTTCATCTCTACAAGAAATACAAAAATTAACCAGGTGTGGTGGTGCACGCCTGTGGTTCCAGCTACTTAGGAGGCTGAGGTGGGAAGATGGCTTGAGCCCTGGAGGCAGAGGTTTTAGTGAGCCACGATCATGCCACTGCACTCCAGCAGTGGGGAATAGAGTGAGACCCTGTCTAAAATAAAAAACGATTTGTGTTGGAATAAAATTCAAACCAGCTTCAGCCACCAAATTGTGGTCTTCAGCAAGTCTCCTCACTTCCATAAATCTCAGTTTCCTCATCTGTAGTGTGGATTGCTTTGAAAATTGAGTGAAAATATGAGTGTCTGTTTTCTTCTTGCATCAGATGTTCATCCACTTTCCCCTCCCTTTCTTATGCTGGTTCAGGATATTGGGTTCCATGATGCAATCCCAAAGTACAGAGGAAGAATTGAGCCAGAGTCTTCATCATAGGCCCATTCCTGGGCACAAAGCAATTCTGATAGAATCTTCTAGGGGAGGAGCAAAGAAGTGAGGCCATGAGCAGGCAGGTGGAGCAGCAACCCCAAGGCCTTCCCTGACGCTGCAGCCCACCGGGACCCCAGCCAGCAAATTCCGGTGGGCTCTGTTCAAGGTTCTCCACCGTCCTCCAGATCTGGGTTGTAGTAGTAATTACGGTGACCTTCATTTTCAAAGCCTGATCTCCAAGGCCCTGGAGGTCGCGGTGAGGTGAGAAAGGGAAAGTCTTGCCCCTCTTTCCAGGGGTTTCCTGAAACTCAAGGGGAGAATTATGCTTTAAAGTTACTTTACAGCAGTAGTTTTAAAGTGCTTAGTTTTCCTTTGCCTGTGGGAAGCAAATTTCTTCTAAGAAATCTTGAAATATTTTTGCTCATCTTGTATCTTTGAATACAATGATTTTCTTTGTTTTTTGTTTTTGTTTTTGTTTTTTCTTTCTTTCTTTTTGAGATGGAGTTTCGTTCTTGTTGCCCAGGCTGGACTGCAATGGCACGATCTCAGCTCACTGCAACCTCCACCTCCCAGGTTCAAGCAATTCTCCTGTCTCAGCCTCTGGAGTAGCTGGGATTACAGGTGTGCACCACCATGCCTGGCTAATTTTTGTGTTTTGTTTTTTTTTTTTTCAGTAGAGACAGGGTTTCACCATGTTGGCCAGGGTGGTCTTGAACTCGTGACCTCAGGTGATCTGCCCGCCTCAGTCTCCCAAAGTGCTGTGATTACAGGCGTGAGCCACTATGCCCAGCCTGGATACAATGATTTTCTTTAGTATACAGTGCAATGTAATGACATAGAGGTTGTTGATGCTCGGAGATTCAATAACCCACTCACAATGTAGTAACTTTCCCCAGCCGCCTGTTATTTGCCTAGAGATAAAAATAGGTAGAGATTTCAACGTCAGAGCAAAGAGCTGCTTATTGTATCTATTTAGTGTGTTATAATTAAAACTGTTGTGAATTCTGCAGCTTCATGTTGCAGAGGTTGAGAAAACCTTTTTTCAGTTTGGTTCAAGTAAATTCACACTTCCCGAATCCCATTTTGTGTTTTAGGATCTAAAAGAAATGAACCTAAGATTAAAAAGAAAATGCAACCACACCATTGTGGTGTGCCTGGCCCTGTGTAGAAACTGGAGGGGTGTGTGCAAAGCCCAGCAAATATCCAAATGACACATTCATAAGCTCAGCTGAAGCTTTGTAAGTAAATTCTAAACCAAGGATGTTGTTCGTCACACGTGCTTTTCTTCTCAACTTTCGATTGAGGTCAGCTCCCTGACCCCATCATCAACTCTACTCTCACCTTTGAGATTGAGTTCTTTTTTGATCAACTGAACTATTATAAGAAAAAAGAGAAAGAAAACATTGCCAGTGAGGGGAGATCACTAAAGGGGATTCTGTCTATTTACCACCCAGAGGGTTTGGAGCTGGCTGGAGCCTTAGAGACGGTGGGGACATTTGCCCTTGAGGTGCCCTAGAACAGCAGCTCAATCTCTATCTTGAGGAATCTTCCATTGGGCAACAGGGAGCACCTCCTTTTCTCTCTTCCCCAGTGTAGTCCAGAGATCAGCCCACTTGCTCCGAGGCACTGACTCTTGAGGACGTGCTAAAAGGACCTGGCACAGTTGGCAGTCATATGGCTGTGGCAGTCACGGCCACCACAGTGGATCATGTGGGCACTCTTCCTGCCTCTCTCCTGTGTCCTGACCTCCCAGAGCTTCCTGGTCCTGCTGCGCTGAGGGTGGAGTCAACACTTGGCATGCATCTGTGGGCATGAATGCCTCCAGCCAGAGTGTCCCGTAGTTTGGGAGAAAATAACCTTGATATTTAAATAAAACCAATCCAATTGTCCCATAGACAGTTTTTTTTTTCTTTTGATAAACATAGAAATTCACCCTTCTAGTCTTAAAGCTTGAAACTTATATTTGTTTTATCTGAGTTCCTTCTTCAGGAAAGGACCTTCAGACCTCTCAAGAACTGAAATTCACCAGACCGTCACATCCGACAATAAGATGTAGGACCCTTCATTCGCCATGATTGCTTCCTTGCCCCTCCCTAGTTCCCGTTTTCTTTCACATGGTTACATTTCTTCCCTGCTATATGAACCCCTAGTTTTAATTAGTCAGGGAGATGCATTTGAGACTGAGCTCCCATCTCCTCTGCTGCAGAACCCGATTAAAACCTTCTTCCTTGGCAATTCTCACCATCTCCATCATTGGCTTTCTGTACCGCAAGCCCCAGGACCCAGACCAAACTCCCGGTATTTCGGTAACAGAAACAAACTTGGGGTTGGATTCCAGTTCTGCCTCTTACAGGTTATGTGTCCTTAAACAAGACTTACCCCTCCATGTCTTCTTTTCCTCATCTGTGCAGTGGGCACAGAGGCCCTGCTTGGCATAGTTACTCTCAATGAAACCTGAATGTGGGAGCACTGTTTGTACTGTAAAATGCTACACATCAGAGAATTGATTTTACTGTTGTAAACCAAAAGCCTTCAAGCCATACCAGACTTGGATTTGAAATGGCTTCACTGACTTGTGACCTCACTCTAGACTGCTAAAAGTGACATCACCCATCCTTCCTCTGCCTGAAAGGACAGCAGTCGAGCAGGCTTCAGGATTGGCTTAATCCAAGTGCTCCAGTTTCTTCCAGGCCATTCCTCAAGTATCTGCCCCATCTTTACTTCCCCCTATAGTGGTGTCCAGAGGAGGCAAAAGAGACTTCTTCCACAGCTCTGTCAGGAGAAAAAAAAATTCCCTGGAAAGCCCAGCAAACTTCTCAGCATGTCCATTGGCCTGAGTTGGATTTCATGCCCCTTTCTGAACTGACCTCTGGCAAAGGGAATGAGTCACCCTTTGAGCACCTACTCCCAGATCTGGGGGTGGAATCCACTTCCCCTGAGTCACATGGATTCCATGAAGTGCGTTTGTGGGTAGGTAGGTAGGGGAAAGGGTGTGGCGCTAAAGAACTGCACAAAATCGGAGTTCTCTTAGAGAAGCAGTGGTGAAGGGATAACATGTACATAGAAGAGTCTAGGTGAACACACATATGTTCAGTGTATGACCTGTTTTTGTTAAAAAAAAAAAAAGGAGGGGATGAGAAAGGGAAATATATAAATATACAAGGGAAATATGCAAATATTTTATAAATACAAATATACATATTTGCATATGTAAAAAATATATTTGGAAGGATAAACAAAGAGACTGTTCATGTGGCTTTCTCATGGACAGGACCCAGATGTCTGGAGACAGGGATTGGAGAGAAACTTTTCATTCTACACTCATTCATATTGCTTAAATTTTGAACCATGTGAATATATTGCTAATTCAAAAATAATTAATCAGTCCATTTTTTTTTTAGATGGAGTCTTGCTCTATCACCCAGGCTAGAGTGCAGTGATGCGATCTCGGCTGACTGCAACCTCTGCCTCCTGGGTTCAAGCGATTCTCCTGCCTCAGCCTCCCGAGTAGCTGGGATTACCACCGCACCCAGCTAATTTTTGTATTTTTAGTAGAGATGGGGTTTCACCATATTAGCCAGGCTGGTCTCGAACTCCTGACTTTGTGATCTGCCCACCTTGGCCTCCCAGAGTGCTGGGATTACAGGTGTGAGCCACTGCGCCTGGCCAATAAGTCAGTTTTTTTAAGTGGAATTCAGAAGCGTGAAAGTGTGATGGAACATAGGCACTGCACATCTGGACCCTCTCAAGGACTTTGTCGAGAATAAGGATGAAGCTATGCTTCCTTATTCATCCTAGGGCCCAGTGGATAACTGTTAGCTCTAATATGCTCACACACACACACACACACACACACACACACACACACACACCCCAAACATTAATTTTCAAAGGTAATACAGTCTGAATTCATGCTGAAGAAGGGAAATCATCTAACTGGTTCATAATCTGAACTACGGTCTCTGCTTCCAATGGGAGAATCATTGTTTTTTTCCATTCCAAACCTCTAAAACCCAGTGATCCTCAACCAAGGGTGATTTCACTCCCAAGGGACATTTGACAATGTCTGAAAACATTTTTGGTTGTCAGAACTTGGGAGCATTTAGTGGATCAAGATCAGGAATGCTGCTAAACATCCTACAATGGACAGCACAGCCCCCCCACAACAAAGAATTATCCAGCCCAAAATGTCAATAGTGCCACTGTTGAGAAATTCTGCTTTAAGACAAAAAGTACCAGAAAAGAGCACAGGAATCAAGCCTTCAGTGGCCACCATCTAGTAAAATGCCTGTCTTTGAAATGGTCGCTTGCCTTGCTCTCAGCTGGCTAAAATTCTTACACATGAAAAAGGAAGCAACATGGAAAGTGATGCTATCCTGGAACATGAGACGCCCCAGGACTTAATGAAGTAAAGATTTCAGTCTCCCGGTCAGAGAGAGGTTTGCTTCATTCACTTTCAGGGAAAGCCATCCAGCTATGAGGCCAAGCTCTTCCTTCTTAGCACTCTACCGGTGAGCAGTTGGATGTTTTCTTTAGATTAATGTTCCAATGACTGCAATCTCTGCCAAGCATTTCTCTGAAGTGTATAAATATATCAAATCCTCACACCAGCATTTTGAGGTAAAAACATACTTATCTCCACTTCCCAGGTAAGGCTCTTAGCTTGCCACAGTCACATACCTCGGAAGTTGCTGAGCTATTATCTGATCCCTGGCATCTGGCTCCATCCTCCGAGGGCTCTACAGCCTCCATACACTCAAACCATAATACACCTTCATGTACTTTTGTGAGTACAATAAATTACTAAGTGTAGATATTGCAAAATTGTTCTCCAAAAAGATTACTCTGATATATTTTCCAATGAATGATCCATGGGAGTGACTGTCCACATCCTCACCAACATTGGGTATCACCAATTTTTTAAATCTTGTACTCAGCCATTAGTTCTATTTTTCATTTCCTCAGAATGAGGAATGAGGTTGAAGTTGTGCATCTTTTCATGTGTTTATTTGTTCTTAGTATTTCTTTTTTCTGTGAGATACCCAGTTTTTTACTGCTGTTGATTGTTTCAGATTTATGACTTCTTTGTTCACTAGGAACACTTAATCATTGTTCATCATGTATCACAAATATTTTGCTCAAATTATTTTTTATATTTTTGTATTGTACTTTTCTTTTTCTGAGTAAAGGATCTTGATTTCTGAGTAAAAGATCAAGATCTGAGTAAAGGATCTTGATCTGAGTAAAGGACATCTTCACATTTATCAGTCTTTTCCCACTTGGTTTCTTGAGTCTGATGTCATCTTCAGAAAGTTTTTTCCTATAAAAGATAATAGAGAGATCTGGCAAGATGGCTGAATAGGAACAGCTCCAGTTTGCAGCTCCTAGTGAGACCAACACAGAAGGTGGGTGATTTCTGCATTTCCAACTGAGGTACCCACTTCATCTCATTGAGACTGTTTAGGCAGTGGGTACAGCCCACAGAGGGCAAGCAGAATCAGGGTGGGGCATTGCCTCACCCAGGAAGTGCAAGCAGCCGGGGACCTCCCTCCCCCAGCCAAGGGAAGCCATGAGGGACTGTGCTCTCTGGCCCAGGTACTGTGCATTTCCCACGGTTTTTGCAATCCACAGAATAGGAGATTCCCTCATGTGCTTACACCACCAGCTCCCTGGGTTTCAAGCACAAAACTGGATGATTGGGCAGACACAGAGCTAGCTGTAGTTTTTTTGTTTTGTCTTGTTTTGTTTTTTCCATACTCCAGTGATGCCTGGAACCCCAGCGAGACAGAACCATTCACTCCCCTAGAAAGGGGCCTGAAGCCAGGAAGCCAAGTGGTCTTGCTCAGCAGGTCCCACCCCCACAGACCCCAGCAAGCTAAGAATCACTGGCTTGAAATTCTCGCTGCCAGCACAGCAGTCTGAAGTTGACCTGGCTTGGTAGAGGGAGGGGCATCCACCATTACTGAGACTTGAGTAGGCAGCTTTCTCCTGACAGCGCTAAGGAGGCCAGGAAGTTTGGACTGTGGAACTCACCACAGCACGGCAAAGCAGCTATGGCCAGACTGCTTCTCTTGATTCCTCTTCACTGGACAGGGCATCTCTGAAAGAAAGACAGCAGCCCCAGCCAGGAGGTTATTGATAAAACTCCCATCTGCCTGGGACAGAGCTCCCAGGGAAGGGGCGGCTGTCAGGGGCACAGCTTCAGTGGACTTAAACATTCCTGCCTGCCAGCTCTGATGACAGCAGCAGATCCTGACAAGGAGGATTCTCCCAGCACAGTGCTCAAGCTCTACTAAAGGAGAGACTGCCTCCTTGAGTGGGTCCCTGACCCCTGTGTATTCTGACTGGGAGACACTTCCCAGTAGGGGCCGACAGACACCACGTACAGGAGAGCTCTGGCTGGTATCAGACTGGTGCCCCTCTGGGACGAAGCTTCCAGAGGAAGGAGCAGGCAGCAATCTTCGCTGTTCTGCAGCCTCTGCTGGTGATATCCAGACAACCAGGGTCGGGAGTAGAAGCAAACTGCAGGAGACCTGCAGAAGAGGGGTCTGCTAGAAGAGAAAAACTAACAAACAGAAAGCAATAACATCAACATCAACAAAAAGAAGCTGCACACAGAAACCCCATCCAAAGGTCATCAGCTTCAAAGATTAAAGATCATCATTTTTTTTATTGTGTCTATTTGATTTTTCTCTCTTTTCTTCTTTATTAGTCTAGCTAGTGGTCCATCTATTTTGTTAATCTTTTCAAAAAATCAGCTCCTGGAATAATTGATTTTTTGAAGGGTTTTTCATGTCTCTATTTCCTTCAGTTCTGATCTGATCTTAGTTATTTCTTGTCTTTTGCTAGCTTTTGAATTTGTTTGCTCTTGCCTCTCTAGTTCTTTTAATTGTGATGTTAGGGTATCAATTTTAGGTCTTTCCAGCTTCCTGTTGTGGGCACTTACTGCTATAAATTTCCCTCTTAATACCGCTTTAGCTGTGTCCCAGAGATTCTGGTAGCTTGTCTCTTTGTTCTCATTGGTTTCAAAGAACTTCTTTATTTCTCCCATAATTTAATTATTTACCCAGTAGTCATTCAGGAGCAGATTGTTCAATTTCCACGTAGTTGTGCCGTTTTGGGTGAGTTTCTTAATTCTGAGTTCTAATTTGATTGCACTGTGGTCTGAGAGACTGTGTTATGATTTCCGTTCTTTTGCATTTGCTGAGGAGTATTTTACTTCCAATTATGTGGTCAATTTTAGAAAACACGCTGTGTGCCACTGAGAAGAATGTATACTCTGTTGATTTGGGGTGGAGACTTCTGCAGATGTCTATTAGTTCTGCTTGGTCCAGATCTGAGTTCAAGTCCTGAATATCCTTGTTAATTTTCTGTCTCATTGTCTGTCTAATATTGACAGTGGGGTGTTAAAGTCTCCCACTATTACTGTGTGGGGGTCTAAGAGTCTCTTTATAGTCTTCAGGAACTTGTTTTATGAATCTGGGTGCTCCTGTATTGGGTGCATATATATTTAGGATAGTTAGCTCTTCTTGTTGCATTGATCCTTTTACCATTATGTAATGCCCTTCTTTGTCTTTTTAAATTTTGGTTGGTTTAAAGTCTGTTTTATCAGAGACTAGGATTGCAACCCCTGCTTTTTTTTTCTTTCCATTTGCTTGGTAAATATTCCTCCATCCCTTTATTTTGAACGTATGTGTGTCTTTGCCTGTGAAATGGGTCTCCTGAATACAGCACACTGATGGGTCTTGATTCTTTATCCAGTTTGCCACTCTGTGTCTTTTAATTGTTGCATTTAGCTCATTTACATTTAAGTTAATATTGTTATGTGTGAATTTGATCCTGTTATTATGATGTAAGCTGGTTATTTTGCACATTAGTTGATGCAGTTTCTTCATAGTGTCATTGGTTTTTATATTTTGGTGTGTTTTTGCAGTGGCTGGTACTAGTTTATCCTTTCTATATTTAACGCTTCCTTCAGGAGCTCTTGTAAGGCAGGCCTGGTGGTGACAAAATCTTTCAGCATTTGCTTGTCTGTAAAGGATTTTATTTCTCATTGGCTTATGAAGCTTAGTTTGGCTGACTATTAAATTTTGGGTTGAAAATTCTTTTCCTTAAGAGTGTTGAATATTGGCCTCCACTCTCTTCTGGCTTGCAGGATTTCTGCAGAGAGATCTGCTATTAGTCTGATGGGCTTCCCTTTGTAGGTAACTTGACCTTTCTTTCTGGCTTCCCTTAACATTTTTTCCTTAGTTTCAACCTTGGAGAATCTGATGATTATGTGTCTTGGGGTTGCACTTCTTGAGGATTATCCTAGTGGTGTTCTCTGTATTTCCTGAGTTTGAATGTTGGCCTGTCTTGCTAGGTTGGGGAAGTTCTCCTGGATAATATCTTGAAGTGTGTTTTCCAACTCGGTTCCATTCTCCCTGTCACTTTCAGGGACCCCAATCAATAGCAGGTTTAGTCTTTTCATATTGTCCCATATTTCTTGGAGGCTTTGTTCATTTCTTTTCATTGTTCTTTGTCTAATCTTGTCTTCATGCCTATTTCAGTAAGTTGATCTTCGATTTCTGATATCCTTTCTTCTGCTTGATCAATTTGGCTATTGATATTTGTGTATGCTTCACAAAGTTCTTGTGCTGTGTTTTTCAGCTATATCAGGTCATTTATGTTCCTCTCTAAACTGGCTATTCTAGTTGGCAGTTCCTGTAACCTTTTATCAAGGGTCTTAGCTTCCTTGCATTGAGTTAGAACATGCTCCGTTAGCTCAGAGTTGTTTGTTATTACCCACCTTCTGAAGCCTATTTCTGTCAATTCATCAACGTCATTCTCCATCCAGTTTTGTGCCCTTGCTGGAGAGGAGTTGCAATCATTTGGAGGAGAAGAGGCATTCTGATTTTTGGAAATTCAGCTTTTTTATGCTGTTTTTTCCTCGTCTTCTTGGATTTATCTATAAATTTTATTGTGTCAAATAGACACAATAAAAAATGATAAAGAGGATATCACCACTGATCCCACAAAAATACAAACTATCATCAGAGAATACTATAAACACTTCTACACAAATAAACTAGAAAATCTAGAAGAAATGGATAAATTCCTGGACACATACATCCTCCCAAGACTAAACCAGGAAAAAGTCAAATCCCTGAATAAACCAATAACAAGTTCTGAAATTGAGGCAGTAATTAATAGCCTACCAACCAAATAAAAGCCCAGGACCAGATACATTCACAGCCAAATTCTACCAGAGGTACAAAGAGGAGCTGGTACCATTCCTTCTGAAACTATTCCAAACAATCAAAAAAGAGGGAATCCTAACTTATTTTATGAGGCCAGCATCATCCTGATACCAAAACCTCGCAGAGACACAACAAAAAAATAAAATTTCAGGCCAATATCCCTGATGAAGATCGATGAGAAAATCCTTTAAAAAAAACACTGGCAAACAGAATCCAGCAGCACATCAAAAAACTTATCCACCACAATCAAGTCAGCTTCATCCCTGGGATGCAAGGCGGGTTCAACATATGCAAATTCTTACACCTTATACAAAAATTAACTCAAGATGGATTAAAGACTTAAATGTAAAACCCCAAACCGTAAAAACTCTAGAAGAAAACCTAAGCAATACCATTCAGGACATAGGCATGGGCAAAGACTTCATGACTAAAACACCAAAAGCAATCACAACAAAAGCCAAAATTGACAAGTGGGATCTAATCAAACTAAAGAGTTTCTACACAGCAAAAGAAACCATCATCAGAGTGAACAGTCAAAATACAGAATGGGAGAACATTTTTGCAAACTACCCATCTGACAAAGGTCTAATACCCAGAATCTACAACAAATTTACAAGAAAAAAGCAATCCCATCAAAAAGTAGGCAAAGGATATGCACAGACACTTCTCTAAAGAAGACATTTATGTGGCCAACAAACATGAAAAAAAGCTCATCATCACTGGTCATTAGAGAAATGCAAATCTTTTGATATCATGAAATTTTGATGCAAATCTTTTTGATACCATCAAATTTGATACCACAATGAGACACCATCTCATGCCAGTTAGAATGGTGATTATTAAAACGTCAGATGCTGGAGAGGATGTGGAGAAATAAGAAAGCGTTTACACTCTGGTGAGAGTGTAAATTAGTTCAACCGTTGTGGAAGACAGTGTGGCAATTCCTCCAGGATCTAGAACGAGAAATACCATTTTACCCAGCAATCCCATTACTGGATATACACCAAAAGGAATATAAATCATTCTGCTATAAATACACATGCACACGTATGTTTGCTGCAGCACTATTTGCAATAACAAAGACATGGAACCAACCCAAATGCCCATCAGTGATAGACTGGATAAAGAAAATGTGGCACATATACACCATGGACTATCATGCAGTCATGAAAAAGAATGAGTTCATGACCTTTGCAGGTACATGGATGCAGCTGGAAACCATCATTCTCAGCAAACTAACACAGGAACAGAAAACCAAACACTGCATATTCTCACTCATAAATGGGAGTTGAACAATGAGAACACATGGACACAGGGAGGGGAACATCACACACTGGGACATGTCGGGGGGCAGGGGAGGAAAGGAGAGAGAGCATTAGGAGAAATACCTAATGCATGTCGGGCCTAAAACTTAGATGATGGGTTGATAGGTGCAGCAAACTACCGTGGCACATGCGTACCTATGTAGCAAACCTGCACGTTCTTCACAAGTATCCCAAAACTTAAATAAAATTGTTTTTAAAAATTCCCCAAACTCACTAGAGAGGCTAACATTAGAATTCAGGAAATACACAGAACGCCTGTGAGATACTATACAAGTCAATGATCCAAAATCACATAGTCAATAGATTCTCCAAGATCAATGTGAAAGAAAAAATATTAAAAGCAGCTAGAGAAAAGGGGCAGGACACCTGCAAAGGGAACCCCATCAGGTTGACAGTGGGCCTTTCAGCAGAAACCCTTAAGCCAGAAGAGATTGGGGTCCTATATTTAGCATTCTTAAAGAAAAGAAGTTTCAACGAAGAACTTCATATCCAGCCAAACTAAGCTTCACAAGTGAAGGAGAAATAAGATCCTTTGTAGACAAGCAAATGCTAAGGGAATGCATTGCCCCCAGACCTGCCTTACAAGAGGCCCTTAAGGAAGTGCTAAACATGGAAGTGAAACACTGTTACTGGACACCACGAAAACACACTTAAGTACATAGACCATTGACACTATAAAACAACCATACAATCAAACAGCTAACAACACAGCAGGATCAAATCGCACATATCAATATTAACCTTGAATGTAAATAGGTTAAATCCTCCACTTCAAAGGCACAGAGTGGCAAGGTGGATAAAGAAACAAGACCTAACTTTTTGCTGTCTTCAGAGGATCCACCTCATATGCAGTGACAACCCTAGGCTCAAAGTAAAGGGATAGAGAAAAACCTACCAAGTAAATGGAAAGAAAAAAGAGCAGGGGTTCCTTTTCTAATTTTAGACAACACAGATTTTAAATCAACAACAATAAAATAAGACAAAGAAAGGCATTACCTAATAAGGGTTTAATTTCAACAAGACTTTACAGTCCTCAATATATATGCATCCATCACTGGAGCACCAGATTCATGAAACAAGCTCTTAGAGACGTATTTTGTTAGATAACCTCACAAAAATAGTGGAAGACTTCAACACTCCACTGACAGTATTAGACAGATCATCAAGGCAGAAAACTGACAAAGATATTCAAGACCTGAACTCGACACTTGACCAAATGGGCCTAACAGACATCTACAGAACACTCCAGCCAACAACAACAGAATGTACATGATTCTCGTCTGCACATGGCACATACTCAAAAACCAACCACACGATCAACCATAAAACAATTATCAAAAAATTCATAAAAAACAAAATCATACCAACCACACCCTCAGACCACAGCACAATAAAAATAGAAATCAATACTTAGAAGATTGCTCAAAACTATACAATTACATGGAAATTAAACAATCTACTCCTGAATGACTGGGTAAACAATGAAATTAAGGCAGAAATCAAGAAATTCTTGGAAACTAATGAAGGCAGGGATACAACATACTGGACTCTCTGAGAAATAGCTAATGCAGTGTTAAGAAGAAACTTTATAGTGCTAAGTGCCCACATCAAAAACTTAGAAAGATCTCAAATAAACAACTTAACACACCTAGAGGAACTAGAAAAACAAGAGCAAACTAACCCTAAAGCTAGCAGAAGAAAAGAAAACAAAAATCAGAGCCAAACTGAAGGAAATTGAGACACAAAAAACACACAAAAGGTCAACGATACCAAAAGTTGTTTTTTTGAAAGAATAAATAAGATTGATAGACCACTAGCCTAAACTAATAAAGGAAAGAAAAGATCCAAATAAACACAGACAGAAATGACAAAGGGGACATTAACCACACAAACTAGAAAACCTAGAAAAATGGATAAATTTCCTGGAAACAACTTCCCAAGATTTAATCCAGAAGAAATTAAACCCAGAACAGACCAGTAACGAGTTCTGAAATTGAATCAGTAATAAAAAACCTACCAACCAGAAAAGGTCCTGGACCAGACAGATTCTATCAGACCTGTAAGGAAGAGCTGGTACCAATTCTACGAAAACTATTCCAAAAAATTGAGGAGGCGAAACACCTCCTTAGCTCATTTTATGAAGCTGGCATCATTCTGATACCAAAACCTGGTGGAGACACAACAAAAAAGGGAAACTTCAGGCCAATATCCCTGATGAACATAGATGCAAAATCCCTCAATAAAATAATGGTAAACTGAATTCAGCAGCACATCAAAAAACAAATCCAGCACTATCAAGTAGGCTTTACCCCTGGGATGCAAGGTTGATTCAACATACACAAATCAATAAATGTAATTCATTACATCAACAGAACTAAAGACAAAAACCACATGATCATCTCAATAGATGCAGAAAAGGCTTTTGATAAAATTAAACATCCTTCATGTTAAAAGCCCTCAACAAACTAGGCATTGAAGGAACATACCTCAAAATAATAAGAGCTGTCTATGACAAACCCACAGCCAACATCATATTGAATGGGCAAAAGCTGCAAGCATTCCCCTTGGGAACCAGAACAAGACAAGGATGCCCACTCTCACCACTCCTATTCAACACAGTACTGAAATTCCTAGCCAGAGCAATCAGGTGACAGAAAGAACTAAAAAGCATCCATATTGCAAAAGAAGAAGTCAAACCGTCTCTCCTTGCAAACAATATGATTTTATATTTAGCAAACCCCATAGTCTTTGCCCAAGAGCTCCTAGAACTGATAAACTGACAAACTATTTCAGCAAAGTTTAAGGATATAAAATCAATGTATAAAAATCAGTAGCATTTCTTTACACCAATAACACCAAATCAAGAATGCAATGCCATTTACAATAGCCACACAAAAAGTAAAATACTTCAGAATACAGCTAACCACAGAGGTGAAAGTTCTCTACAATAATAATTACTGAATTACTGAATAATTGCTGAAAGAAATCAGAGATGACACAAACAAATAGAAAAACATTCCATGCTCACGGATAGGAAGAATAAATATTGTCAAAATTGTCATATTGCCCAAAGCAATTTGTAAATTCAATGCTATTCCTATCAAACTACCAATGACATTATTCACAGAATTATACAAAACTATTTAAAAACTCATCTGGAACCAAAATGAGCTCAAATAGCCAAAGCAATCCTAAGCAAAAAGAACAAAGCTGGAGGCATCACATTACCTGAGTTCACACTTTACTACAAGACTGTAGAAAAAACCAAAACACCATGATACTGGTACAAAAACAGACTCAAAGACAAAAGGAACAGAACAAAGGACCCAGAGATAAAGCAGCACAGTTACAACTATCTGATCTTTAACAAAATTGGCAAAAACAAGCAATAGGGAAAGGACTGCCTATTCAATAAATGATGCTGGGATAACTGGCTATGCATGGGCAGAGATTGAAACTGGACTCCTTCCTTTCACCATATATAAAAATCAACTCAAGATGAATTAAAAATTTGAATGAAAAACCTAAAAATATAAAATCCCTGGAAGAAAACCTAAGACATACCATTGTGGACATAGGCCCTGGCTAAGACTTCATGACAAAGATGCCAAAAACAATTGAAACAAAACCAAAAATTGACAAATGGGACCTAATTAAACTAAAGACCATCCTGCAGCAAAAGAAACTATAAACAGAGTAAATAGTGGGGGAAAATATTTGCAAATTATGCATCTGGGAAAGATCTAATATCCAGATTCTGTAGGGAACTTAAATTAAGCAGGAAACAAAAAACTCCATTAAAAAATTGGCAAAGGACATGAATAGACATTTCTCAAAAGAAGATATCTATGTGGTCAACTAGTATATTAAAAAAAAGAAGACAATCTTAATTATAACGGCACCAAAAAGAATAAAATATTAGGAATAACCCTAACCAAAGAGGTGAAAAACCACACACTGAAAACTATGAAGCAATGATTAAATAAATTAAGACAGATACAAATAACTGGGAAGACATCTCTTGTTCATGAATTAGAAGACTTAATATTGATAAGATGTCCATACTACTCAGAGCAATCTACAGATTCAATGCAAGCCCTATCAAAATACCATAAACATTTTTAACAGAAAGAGGAAAAAAAATCATAAAAAACATGGAACCACAAGAAATCCCAAATAGCTAAAGCAATATTAAGAAGAAGAACATAGCTGGAGGCATCATACTTACTGATTTCAAAATATATTATAAAGCTACAGTAATCAGTGTTGTACTGGAATAAAAATCAGGCAGACCGACCAATGGAATAGAATAAAGAGCATAGAAATAAATCCACACATCTATGGTCAACTGATCTTTGACAAGCATGCCAAGAACCCACAATGTGGAAAAAGATAGTCTCCTCAATAAGGGGTACTGGGAAAAGTGGATAGCAACATGCAAAATAATGAAATTGGACCTTATCTCATACCATATGTGAAAATCAACTCAAAATAGATTAAAGATTTAAACCTAAGACCTGAAACTGTAAAACTACTAGAATAAACCCAAGGAAAAGCTTTTGGACATTGTTCTGGGCAATAATTTTCTTGGATATGACATCAAAAGCACAAGCAACAAAAGCAAAAATAGAAAAGTTTGATTACATCAAACTAAACAGCTTTTTCACAGCAAAGGAAACAATCCACAGGGTGAAAAAGCAGCCCTGCAGAATGGGAGAAAATATTTCTGCATTCCTGTGTTCACTGCAGCATTATTTACAATAGCCAAGATGTAGAAACAACCCAAATGTTCATAGACAGATGAATGGATAAAGCAAATGTGATATATACATGCAACACAACGTGACTCAACCTTTAAAAAGAAGGAAATCTTAACATTTATCACAACATGGACACACCCGGAAGACATGATGCTAAGTGAAATAACTCAGTCACAGAGGGATGAAGACTAATGATTCCTCTAACATGAGCATCTAAAATAGTCAAAAGTGTTGAATTAGACAACAGAATGAGGGTTACCTGGAGATGGCATGAAGGAGAAAAAGGGAGTTGTTATCCAGTGGGTATAAAGTTATAGTTAAACAAGATGGCTGAGTTCCAGAGATCTGCTGTACAATAGAGTGTCCGTAGCTAACAAGAAGATATTGTGTCGTAAAAACAATTGTTAAGAGGGTAGATCTCATGTTAAGAGTTCTTATGAAGAAAAAAAAGAGGGGACACAAGGAAAGTTCCCGATATGTTTATTACCTGGATTACAGCAATAGCAACATGAGTATATACATATGTCCAAAATCATCAAATTGTATACATAAATTTATATGCAGTTTTTGGGGGAGTTTTTTGTTTTGGATTTTTTTTTAGAGACAGGGTCTCTCTCTGTCATCCAGGCTGGACTGCAGTGGTTTGATCATAGCTTACTGCAGCCCCAAATGTCTGGTCTCAAGCAATCTTCCTGTCTCAGTCTCCTCAGGAGCTAGGACTACAGGAGCATGCCATCACACCCAGCTAATTTATCTTTAAAATTTTTAATAGAGACAGGATCTCACTATGCTACACACACTGGTCACAAACTCCTAGCCTCAAGCAACCCTCCTGCCTCAGCCTCCCAAATTGCTGGGATTACAGGCATAAGCCCTCATGCCCGGCCATATGCAGTTTTTTGTATACCAACTGTATCTCAACAAAGTTGGAAAAACAACAACAAATAACCTTCAAAACAGTAAGCACCAAGCCCAGATGGGTTCATTAATTGAATTCCATCACACATTTAAGGAATAAATATACCAATTCTTTACAATCTCGTCTAGAAAATGGAAACAGAGGGAATAGTTCCTAAATCATTCAATATGGCCAGCATAATCCTAGTACAAACACCAGACACAGGCATTACAAAAAATGAAAATCACACACCAATGTTTTTCACAGACATAGACAGAAAAATTCTCCACAGTCCGGGTGTGGTGGCTCACACCTGTAATCCTAGCACTTTGGGAGGCCGAGGCAGGCAGATCGCTTGAGCCTAAAAGTTTGAGACCAGCCTGGACAACATGGCAACACCTCATCTCTGCAAAAATACAAAAATTATCCAGGCATGGTGGCATGTGCCTACAGGCCCCAATATCCTCTCTTTCTCTCTCTCTCTCTCTCTTTTTTTTCTCTTGAGATGGAGTCTCGCTCTGTCACCCAGACTGCAGTGCAGTGGTGTGATCTCGGCTCACTGCAACCTCTGCCTCCTAGGTTCAAGCCATTCTCCTGCCTCAGCCTCTCCAGTAGCTGGGATTACAGGCATGCATCACCCCAGTTAATTTTTGTATTTTTAATAGAGATGGGGTTTCACCATACTGGCCAGGCTAGTCTCAAACTCCTGACCTTGTGATCTGCCCGCCTCAGCCTCCCAAAGTGCTGGGATTACAGGTGTAAGCCACTGCACCTGGGTAGGTGGGTCTGGTTTTAAAAAATCCAGTCTTGGCCAAGCGTGTTGGCCCATCTTTTTAACAAAAGGTGCTTAACAACTATACATCCAAATGCAAACAAAAGTGCATCTAGACACAGATTTTATATCCTTCGCAAAAATTACCTCAAAGTGGATCATAGGCCTAAATGTAAAATGTGAAACTTAGGAGCAAACCTAGGTGACCTTGGGTATGGTAATAACTCTTTTTTTTTTTTTTTTTTTTTTTTTTT